>NW_003852403.1:21118952-21137496 GCF_000181295.1 Otolemur garnettii
TTGTTCCCCCTGAAAATGCTAAAATCCCAGCTGACCAACACACTTGGGATTTAATTCCCTAAGAATAGAAAGAAATGCCCAGATCCTAAAATAAAATTAGAGTGGGCTATTTGGTTAGAGAAACTTGTTATGCTTAATACTTGCCGTCCACACATGCCTACACACACACACACACACACACACACCTGTTGCTATAATGGGCAAAAACTACATAGTCTCCCAGGTGACAGACAGCTGAGCAATTCTGAGAACCCATTCAGCTGACTGGCTGAGGAAACCCTACTGACTGCTTAAGTGCATAGCACAGCGGGGTAACAGCCAATGGGTAAAGGGCAGTCCTTGAAAGGGCCAATCACATACTACCATAGCTTCAAGACTAGTTAGAGGAACTCAGCTCCACAATGCTTGATGAGACAGTTCTCTGGTATGGGTCAGTTTTGGTACCTGGTCTTGCTGAACAAAATTGTCCATGTCCACCAAGTCACACCTGGAACTCAAAATAGATGTGTTGCTGATTCATTCAATCAAACAGACAAGCCTCTTTGACGAGGAGTGCCTGGCTTCACAGTACCACCTGCAATACACTTGTGGGACACCCACATGGCCTACCAATAAATGCAATAAACTCCACGTTATTTAAAGCTCAGTCAGTTTTTATCTTTTGGCTTTAGAAATTTAACTACGATCACAAACTGACACATGAACTTCATGTGAATAAGACTAGAATTCGAAGAGAAATGTGATGTATTTTGCCCCATTTCTGTACAATCAACAAACATATTTATCCAGGGTTGACATCACACAAAGTAACACAAGCTACAATCTCTCCCCTTGGAGTGTGGGATAGAGCATAGGCTCTGGGGACACAGTAATCTGGAAAAATCCAAGCATCAATGCTGGCCCTGCGCCCTCAAAACAATGCTCAGTAGACACAGCACACTGTCTTAACTCTAAGTCATATTTAGCAGTGATAAGAAAAGGACAAGACAAAAGAGCAGTAATAGAATGTGTTAAGAATTCAATCATACAGTTAGAGATAAAAAAAACCCTTGTTTTGTTGACGTTACCCTCTCTTTGAAGTTTTCCACTGTGCTGTATTTTCTCATGCTTGACTTCAGTAACGCCTGTGAGGATCACTGGGAGCAGTCACACCCTTGTGTCTCTGTGCATAGGGCTTGGGGGTGTCGGGCTCCTGGGGTCCCTCTGTTCAATGCAAAATGGACTGAGTAGGTGTTATCAGTTTGTGTCAAGTCACGCCAACAAGGAGAGCATCCACCTAGCTTTGGCAATAAGATGTATACAAATTAATGTGATTGTTTTCTATTGAATGTCATATTAGTGGGCTAGCTTCAGATAAGGGTGATGAAAATGACTATTATCTACAGATGTGTATATGCCAGAAATGGCACTTATTATTTCATATACATTATCCCATTTACTCTACCCTACAATTCTAAGAGGTTGGTATTACTATTACCTCCTTTATGTGAATGAGGAGTCCACCTTCCCTTCCCCAGAAAAATTTCTTCCTTACAATTCTGCCACTGCTCTGAGAGCACCCTAGGTGTGCCCTCCTACTGGTCCTACTGAGCGTGGGATCTGCTACTTTCCTCCTCTTCTGGTCCAGCTCTTGGGCATTATCTCTTGCACTGCAAATAGCTACTCTTTGGTAATCCATTCCAGTGCAACAAACCACCACGAATTTGCATGGTGTAAAACATCAGAAATTTATTACTTCCAAAGATTCCATAGGTTGATCTAGTCATTCTTCTGCTTCATATAGTGTTTCATCTGGGATACCAGATGGCCCAGTCCAAAATGGCCTCACTTAAGGCCACACCAGGTGCTGGCTGTTACCAGAAGCTTCTGTTCCACTCCCCATGTGACTGTGTGGGCTTTATCACAGCATGAAGCAGAATTCCAAGTTGGCATGTTTCAGGCAATGAAGATAGACATTGCAGATCTCCTGAAGCCCAGTCTCTGAAATTACATAGCAATGTGTTTGCCACATTCCATTGGTCAAAACAAGTCATAGGACCAATGCAGATTCAAGGGAAAGAAAAATAATCCCTGTCCCTTGATGGGATTGATGGCAAAAACTTTGTGGCTATCTTTAATTTCCTATAGTCATGAAAGCCACCACCACCAAAGCTGGCAAAAGGTGTCTCCACTGCTTGGACATCATTTGGTCCAAGGTGTAGAATACCTTATGTTGACACAGCTAATGCCTGCACTGAGATGGCCATCTCCGACTGCTGCTAATACCAACAGAGCTATTAACCATGCTAGAGAATTACAGTAAAGTCACAGGCACCATTCCTCACACCAGCAACGCCACCAAAATCAATCATGCCCAACACCATGTATCCTCATTATCCAAACAAGATACTATTCACAGCCCCCAGTAGCAGCCACCTACGACTCAAGCCTCAGGTCTGTCCAAGGGCAGTGGGGCCAGTGTCAGAGGGTGCTGAGTACCATAGCATCAGGCCTGAGGCATTAACCTAGCACCCTACTCAGAATCAGCCCTCTGCTCTGTCCCTGGGCACTGCACTTGAACCTGACCACCTTACTTCTGACTTATTTTGGGACACAGTCTAACTCCGCTTCTCATACAATTGACTCCCAAGGTGCCCTCATTTCATCTTGCAGAAATGACTGAGTTGTAGCATGTGCATGTCTAGACCCAAACTAGGATGCCAGCTGCACACTGGGGTAGAGAGAAGTCAAATTTAATTATAGTAAAATGTAAATGACAATTCCAAATCTTCTCCCAGAGGAATGGACACCAGGTATTTATAAATGGAACCAGAAGGGAAGACCTATGGGAAAAGTAAGTACATGCTACATGTCAGGCCAGCTTGTGTAATCTTCACAACAAATCTATAAGGTAGGTGATAATGCTCTCATTTTATAAATGAGCTCATTTAGACTTAAAAAACAAAGTTATTTGTACAAAGTTACGCATGTATTGGGGCCCGGGGCAGGATCCATTTCCAGGCCTATCTGACTTACAAAGCCTAGACCCCTAATCACAGTCCTATACTGTCTCTGTAGAAGGCCTTAACCCCTCCACCGTCCTACTCTCTTCCACTAGTCCATGAAATGCAATGTTTGATGATGACAGAAGAATCTTCTCATGCCTGATCCCAGCCTTGATGATCGTTTAACACACAGTCACATCAAGGTCACCATAGGAGCAGCCAGGGGCAACAATGAATCCTCCTTACATTTTAAAAGGCTTTTTCAGGCTGGGTACAATGGCTCACATCTGCAGCCCTAACACTTTGGGAGGCCAAGTCGGCAGAATCACTTGAGGTCAAGAGTTTGAGACCAGCCCAGGCAATAGAGAGAGCCCATTTCTACAAAATTTGGCAAGGACAATGGTGTGTGCCTGTAGTCCCAGCTACTTGAGAGGTTGAAATAGGAAGATTGCTCAAGAGTTTGAGATTACAGTAAGTCATAATCATGCTGAATTATACTCCAGCGCAGGGAATAGAGTAAAACCCTGTCCCCACCTCATCCTCCCTAAAAGGTTTTTTTCATTAAGAAAAATCACATTTTTTGGCTCAGCACCCATAGCACAGTGGTTACAGCGCCAGCCACATACACTGAAGTTGTTCAAACTCAGCCCAGGCCAACTAACCACCAATGACAACTGCAACAAAAAATAGCCAGGCATTGTGGCAGGCACCTGTAATCCCAGCTATCTGGGAGGCTGAGGCAAGAGAATCACTTAAGCTCAAGAGTTTGAAGTTTCTGTGAGCTGTGATGCCATGGCACTCTACCAAGGGGGACATAGTGAGACTCTGTCTCCAAAAAAAAAAAAAAATCAAATTTTGCCTCCTTCCTTTGTTGTAAACCTGAGTAAGGAAAGCTCAAAAGATGTGCTAAATGACAAGATTCTGGCTCCCTGCTGTAATGGACATACAGAGTGTTCTTAGCTGGCAAGTCACTGTCAATTTACCTCTCCATTTGTCAGCCAAAATTATAAACCCACAGAGTGAAATGACTTTGTGCAAAAGTCAGATTTTCCCCTTGCTCACAGAAATGATCAGAGCCAAGTGAATAACAATGCTAACATCAGACTGCTGTTACTGGAATCTGGTTCACGACTACCTGGACGCCTGCTTCACATGGTTTCCAGCAGCTAATTGGTCTAAGACTTCTTTACTCTTCTAACAGGCACAGAGATTTAAGAAATTTCTAGGAAAAGAATTCTAATGCATGCCCTTCAAATAACTATAATTTGGTAAGAAATAACTTTAATTATTTCTTAATCCTTAAAATATGAAGTACAGTATTTGAGGGAGAACCACAATGAGATATGTGCCAGAGAAACGCAATGAATTATACTTTACAGGTAGTAAAAAAGATCCCCAGAGAAATTGTGTGATTTATGTGCTCTTGCAGTGAGAGTCCAAAATTTGAACTCAAAGCTGTCAACACTCAGCTTTGTGATTACTTCCTAGGAAATTATGCTTCTCACAAACCAGCGTCCTACCAGGATCCTAAATTCATTCTCGCCAGGATGTCTGAATAGACTGAACCATCTATATCCATTCAGAAGTTTAAATGCGAGTGTTTTGCTGTCAGAATATTAACCCTAACATGATTCATCTACTCTCTATCAAATGTAGTACCAATTTCTTTCTTGTTTCCAGTTTTAATCCATCACACCTGTCATCCAAAGCATTTTTTAAAGCACAGTGACTTCAAACACACGTCAAAGAGAGTTTCACTCACCAACACAAGATTTTATCTAATATTTAGTTAATCTTGCAGATGAAGACCACAAAAACATTTAATTTTGAGCAGAGTATGAAGCTAATCTTAATTCCATTAAATTAAAAGCAAACGAGCTAGCAATTTTGCTATGTCAATGAGCCATTGTGCTTGAAATTTCTATAGGATTAAACTCTACTGCTAGAGGTTGACATAGAATGGATGAACTTTCTGAGCACTTTTTCTTAGGTGATCCAGACCCTACCAAAATTTCACCATTATCAGTCAACTACGTGTGAAAGAAAATCTGTGCAACCACATGATAGGTCATTTTTCCCTGTTCCAGCAGCCAACCAAGTACAGAGAGGCAAGTATCTCTACATTTTCCAGACACCATAGAGGTTTTACTTAAAGACAAAGGGCAGGATTGCCTGGTCCCTAGGGGCCAACCAGGCAAACACAGTTGCCAAGCACATATCAAAGTGAGGGAATTCACTCCCTCGTTTTCACCTAACACACTAGATCCAATGTCTTGCCCAAATTCAGTGCTTGGAACCAGTCCAGTTGGAAACAATGGGAGTATGGCCATTGGGAAAAATAATATAAACAAGCCCATATGGTGAATAATTCTAAATCCAGATCTCAAATTTTCAGTCTTGAAAAAGAGACAGAGAGAGAAGGGGTCGGGGATGAAGAGAGAGAATGAGGATAAAATAGAAATGTAAGAGAAGAGTGATAAAGACTCTCTTAACTTCTGATTTAGCAACACTATTTTCTCTCCATAGTTCTCACAACAAAGCAATCAAAATTTAATTTAAAAAATTTTATACATGAGCACTATATGTGGCTATTATATAAACACTTTCTAAACATAGCTTCTTGTAATCCTCACAACTTTGTAAAGTAGATTCTAGGATTCTGCTCCTTCCCCATTTTATCGATGAGAAGAACAGAATTTCAGAGAGGTTAACTGACTTACCCAAAGTTACAAAGGCAATAAGCTGCATGCTGTACTGTACAAAAAAGAAATATAAACCATAGTTTTTATCACCTAGGTTACAGTCTTTAACCCTGGCCACAGTTAGAAAAGCCAGGACCTTTTACTCTTAACTACCAATGCCTAGGTTCCCAACTAGAGACTGATTTAATTGATCTTGGGTAGGACCCAGGCAATTGTTTTGTTTTGATTTAGGTTTCCCTAGGTGATTTCAGTGTGTAGCCAGGGTTGAGGAGCCATTGAACTATGTCTAACAGGATATGCCAGTTCTCAAATTTTAGCATGCAGAATCACCAAAACCATCCAGGGTTTCTAATTCTGTAGATCTGGGTAGGACCTGAGAATTTGCATTTGTAACAAATTTTCAGGTGATGCTGATGCTACCAAATGACACTCTGAGAACAACTGCTGTATGAAAAAGATGAACTATGGCAGAGGCTGACTGGTCTCCCTTGCTGGATACACAGCTAAACTATACTTCCCAGAAGCCTTTGCATCTCAAACTCTCACCAATGGCAAGAATGGAAGTGAGAAGTCACTTTGGTGTCTGAGGTCATTGAGATTAAGTATGCCATTATCGTACTGTCTCGGTCCTTGTCTACCATCTAGATGCAGAGGATCCAGTCTTTGAGACCTTCTAAATTTGTAGAACCACTGAGTCGCTAAACGCACAGATCACACTCGACTCCACTCCTAAGGACCACAGAGACTATGACATGAATAAATAACAAATCTTTATTGTTTCTTCTAAGCAACTGTGGTTTAAGGTTTGTTTTTTCCAACAAGAGAACAGTTATCCTAGTCCAGATGAAAACACTACACTAATATAACACCAAACCACGTGACATCTCTGACCCTCAATGTCCTTATCTATAAATGGGAACTTGAATAAAATGGATTGTAGGATCTCTTCCATTTCTAACATTTTATGATTCTATGAAGATATGGATACCTCCTAAATTAAGTGGAAATAATTATACATACAAAGATAAGTAAGCATAGTTGGGATACAGAAGAGCCTGGTCCTGTTCCTTGCACACATTCAAGCTAGGGAGACAGAATTGCTCGTGATGCCACAGAAAGCAAAACCAGACAGACTGTAAGCCTACTTCATGCCTGAGGTTAAAATATGATATCAGCAGAGTTTCCAATAAATTCTTGACATGCCCTAGTGACAACTCAATCCCTCAGAGACAGAATAAGCAATGGAAGCAGACTATTGGGCTTACATCTGACAAAAAAATATAAAATAAATCATGAGAGTGACTCTGAGCTTACTTCTAAACAAGAAGTAGTTCACGAGCTGGAAGTAAGTTTGAGACAAAGTGATTATGTTCAAAACAAATGGGGCTATGAAACCTATTTATATTTACTCGCACTTTGTTATAAAAGATAGAACACAACTATAGCCCAAGATGAAGGAGAGAAATGGAGTGGGAAAGGAGGGAGGGGGGAGGTTTGATAGAGGGAGGGTAAAAGGTGGGACCACACCTATGGAGCATATTGCAAGGGTACAAGTCAAGTCTGTCAAGTGTAGAACATAAATGTCTTAACACAATAATCAAGTAAATGAGGCAAAGGCTATGTTGATTGGTTTGATGTAAGCACGTCAGATTGTATTAAAAAATCAACACATTGTACCCCACATACGCATAAATGCATTCATGATCTATGTGTATGTGACTTAATTAAAAAAAGAACCTAAAAAAAATGGGAGAGATGGAAAGCATAGCACAAGTATCCTTAATTATTGGATTCTACATTTTTTAATTATGCTCTCTACTTTTAGGGTAAACACTTTCCATTGCCCTCCACAATAAGATGTGCAAACTTATACTACATATTTTTTAAAAGGTAGTGAGGTGATGACAGAAAGAGATAGATCATAGATAGATAGATAGATAATATTTATTCATTCTACAAACAATGACAAATGTACTTATGGCTTGTTAGACTCCTGTAATTTATTCCAAGTTTCCTCATGAATCCATCATCCAAACTGGGGTTATTTCCTTAGACTTTAGGAAATCAGATTTCAAAAAATTAATTGTGAGCACATAGTCACAGATCCAGTAACGGCTCAAGAGTAATGGGAGTCTTTAAAAGTGCAAGTTGGCTATCCAGTGGTGAATATGACCAGTTAGATGAAAAGAACAGACAGCTACAAGAGATAATGTGGCTTCTCAGGAAAGTCTCCAGTGAACTTTGTTTTTAAGAGAATTTATTAACAGACGTGGACTTGGGCAGCACCTGTGGCTCAAAGGAGTAGGGCGCTGGTCCCATATACCAGAGGCGGTAGGTTCAAACCCAGCCCCAGCCAAAAAAAAAACCTGCAAGAACAAACGTGGACTTGTTGGTATGCAATCAAGGAGAAATCCCATAGCAGAGATGGTAAGTGGTCTAACAAAATCCCTGTCCCCCTTTCTTAGTCCACAGTTATTTCAGGATGTGGCTACCTCTCCAGAGGCGGTATTTCCAGCCCACCCACTGCATATACCCTCATCTAAGTATGAACAGGTGGCTCCAAGGCTTTTGAGACATAGTGGGAGTCTTTCCCTCATCCCCACCCCTCTAGGCTCCTGTGTCTTGCAAAAAAATTACCATTTCTGGGAAAACGCTCAAAAGAGTCAGTAGTTAGTTAAGGGGGAAGATGATTTTAAGAAGTATAGAGGTCATTGAAATTTGTTCATGGGGCCAGCTACAAGTCTAGAAGATAGAGAATCCTCTCAGGTGGCTTCCAGCACCACCAGTCCACGGCCTATGAAAATTAAGTTCTACATTTTGTGATGCAGAATCTGTGGCACATGTAATGGAAAGCACAGTATTTGGACTCAAAAGGCTCTGAGTTTCTACCTCATTGTATTACCATCAGGTAGAAATGAACTAACACAAAGAAGCCTGTTATTGTTACTTTGGTTTCCTAATCTCATATTCACTACAGGCAGGTCACACAAGGAAGATACGAGTATAATGGGAAAAGAATGAGCTTTGGGCTCGGCGCCTATAGCTCAACCGGCTAAGGCGCCAGCCACGTACACCTAAGGTGGCGGGTTCGAATCCCCAGCCCGGACCCGCCAAAACAACAATGACGGCTGCAACCGAAAAATAGCCGGGCGTTGTGGCGGGCGCCTGTGGTCCCAGCTACTTGGGAGGCGGAGGCAGGAGACTCGCTTGAGCCCAGGAGTAGGAGGTTGCTGTGAGCTGTAATGCCACGGCACTCTACCCAGGGGGACAGCTTGAGGCTCTGTCTCAAAAAAAAAAAAAAAAGAATGAGCTTTGAAGACAGACTCTTCTCTTATTTATCAGCTGTGTGTCCTTTGACAACTTATTTGAATTCTCTGAGCTTGAATTCCTCCATCTAAGAATTAAGAATTATAAGAGCTATCTTGTGAGGCCCGATACAAAATGAAAAATGTGAGGCCAGCTCTTTGTTCAAAAATTATTCATGTTGTTGGCCATGGCGCACTAAACCAAGGGCACAGCCCTTGTCAGCCAGCGACCCTGTGAAATGGCACAGTTTGCACACCCAGGAAGTCAGGCCTGCTTGCACTGTTGTAAAGAGTAGAGAAAATGTATGTAAAAAAGAAAAACTATCATTATTTTTGTAGTAAGTATTCAAAGGTATCTATTATTAAAATAAATGTCATTTGAACAAATTTTCTTACCAAATCTTTCTCCTTGTCATTTTAGGATTGTTTTGTCATTAAAATGAAAGCGAATGGCTGAATATACAAATAAATGCCTTCTAGAAATATCTGACACAGCAAAAACTGAAATTGACTTTTAAAATGACAAGTAATAGCAAAGATTTTTTTCTCCCAGAACAGTGCAGATCCTGTAGGAAAGTTAATCAGAATTGGGAAGAACACGGTGTGATCAAAGATAATTTACTAAATAATTTACTAAAATCCCTCCCAGCTTAGACTGACAGCTCAGTATGTGAAGAACAATTTATGTGAGCCTCAAAAACACACGTAAAAAGATTAAAAGTGTTAAACTGTATATATGTTTGTGACAAAAGGAAAAATTAAATATTCCCGGCAATCATTTGTTAAGTAACTACCCCTGTGCCAGGGCAGCAAGGCCAGTAAAACTAAGTCCTGGCCTTCAGGTTGTTTATAAGTTTCCCAGACAGACAAAGTTGATGCAATGACCTGCCATTCAGGCCACCAACAGTGCCCATCACGGTGACTCCAACACACATGCATCCAACATTATTCCCTCCCAAGTCATTCTCCACTCTGCACCCAGAGTAATTTTTCTAAAACTTGTCCCTCTTAAAATCTTTCTGTGGCTGCCCACTGACCTGAGAACAATGTCCGAATGGCTTTACATGACACACAAAGCCCTTCACGATCTGGCCCTCTGACACTCCCCGCTCCCGTTTCCACTCTTGAGTACACTGTTTCCTCTCCTTTTAGTTCCATAAACGTATTGAGCTCTGTCAGTTCAGGGCCTCATGAAAGCCCTCCCAAGAATGGGAGCAAATGTGCCTATTAGGTTTCTCTAAAGAGACAGAATCAGTAGAACAGGTGGAAATCCATATAGATGTGGGCAAGAGGATGTGTGTTATACGAAGTAGCTCACACAGTTATGGAGGCAGAGAAGTCCCATGACCTTCTATCTGCAAGCTGGAGAAACAGGAAAGCCAGTGGTGTAATTCAGTCTGAGTCTGAAGGCCTGAGAACCAGGATCACCGACATCTACGGACAGGGGAAAATGGATGTCCAAGCTCGAACAAAGAGAGTGAAATCACTCTTCTTTCACCAATGGATTAGTGAGGTTGATCTTCCTTTTTTTTTTTTTTTTGAGACAAGAGTCTCACTTTGTCGCCCTCAGTAGAGTGCTGTGACATCATAGCTCACAGCAACCTCAAACTCTTGGACTCAAGCAAGTCTCTTGCCTCAGCCTCTGAGTAGCTGGGACTACAGGCACTCACCACAATGCCTGGCTATTTTTAGAGACAGGACCTTGCCCTTGCTGAGATTAGTCTGGAACCCCTGAGCTCAGGCAATCCATACACCTCAGCCTGCCAGAGTGCTAGGATTATAGGTGTGAGCCACCCCGCCCAGCCGAGGTTGATCTTCTTTACTCAGTCTGCCAAGTCCAATGCTAATTTCTTCCAGAAACACCCTCACAGATATGCCCAGAAATAGCGTCTTACCAGCTAACTAGACATCCTCTTAGCTTGTCAACTGATACGTAAAATTAACCATTGTGATGTTTAACACAACATGCATGAGATTTATTGGGGAAAATGTGAAGGATAAATGTGAGAAAGCAAAAGTAAACAGGGAGAGACTTCAGACTGCAGTGCGGGCCTGACTCCTATGAGAGGACAGGAGGCAGGAAAGAGAACCGGGTAGGAAGTGTTCCTCACTATATGACAACTCTAAGAAAGTCTCCACCAGCCTGATGGGGTGTCCTGAAGCCTAAGTCAGCCATTAGAGGAGTCCCACCTCCTACAGGGACAGGCCTGTCCCAGTGGCTTCACTGGGCTCGTTGACGACCTGGGAGCAGCCCAGGGGATGTGCAGCCCTGGTGTAAACTCAATCATGCATCAGAGGTGGGGTGGTGGGGCCATCAGTCGGCTGTGGTTCCCACAGCAGGAGCTATAATTGAGACACTTTCATGGCTACTAAAGTCCAGAGATAACACCTCACAAATCTACTTCTCCCTGCAGGTTTGAGAAATGATTCCTCTGTAGTTCCCGTGAGCCTCCCTCCTGGAGGGGAAACTTACAAGGATTGCTGAATTTCAGCTCCATTGCTGTAGTTGATCTGGAAGCCACAGCTGACACTCATCCTAATTCTCCTGCTCTATTTGTGTTGTGTTCCCTTCACCCTTAGCTAGCTCACTCAGTAGCAGGGGGGCAGATGTGGATGAAAGGTGAAGGAGGAGATTGAGAAGAAAATTCTCAGATCACAGTGCAGCTGCCAGGAAGTCTCGGCCAAGCTGACAGGTGCCTGAGCCAACATGACCCACCAGAGGAGCTGTGTCCTGTTGGAATGGCCTGCACTAGTAACCCCATCATGCTCAGTCCTTGGCTGGGAGCCAACTGGAGAAGTGTGGCCTTGGTGTGACCACCAACATGGATTCAGAAGGGGACAGCTATCAGTCCACTCTGCTCCTGGAGCAGGAGATATGAGAGGTGAGTTTTCAGACTCACAAGAATCAGAGATCTTAATATGAAGCATCGTTAATTTCAAGGACGCAGGCAACACCACTTCTCACGTCCTTTCTTGCAGCCTTAGGACGTAGTTGGCACAGATTACCGGCTGAGGTCTCTAAATTGTGTGTTTAATCACTCTACTTTCAGGTTTTCTGCTAATCCTTTCTTTCCCTGAAGCTATTCAAGATGCCTGAAATGTACATCTCCTTCCTATTCTGACCACCTCCTCATACTCTTTGGGTTTCAGTTTAAACATCACTTCCTTCCATGACTCCCCAAACCACGTTACTTGTTTTTGCTGCCAAAGCTCTGCTATACACCCTCTACTATGGAACATATTATTGTTTATAACAATTGTTCATTTTGTTTTATCTGCCTTCTTCACTAGACTATAAGCCGAATGAGACAAAGAGAAGAGATAAAAAGTTTGTAGTTTCCTTCACTAGAGTAGGACAGAGAAGTAGTCTTGCTCACCATGGTGTATCCAATGACTATCACCTTAGTGGTGTATGGTTGGGACTAAGTATTCACTGAATGAATTATGGACTGAGTTGGATGGAGGCACAGAGGAAGGGGCCATTAATTACACTTGAAAGGGAAATGGGAGTAGTATTCACCAAGAAACTTAAAAATGTTAAGCCTCAGCTGTGGCTGGTGGCAGGCTCCACTCACAATGTGACTTCCGATCTGTGTTCTTCTCCGATGACTGTCGACAATGGCGGATACCTACACAGAATAAACATGACACGGGACAAAGTCTCTTTCCTTCCCTGAAGAGAGGGAAACGTTTAAAGCCTTACATTCGGCGAAGCAAACTATGATTTCAGAGGCAATGTATTTTTATTTCTGAGAACTCAAGAAAAGATAAGGCAAGAAAAGAGAAAACGACCAGAGAGAATTTGAGGTTCGGTCGAGTAAATCTTTTTGCCTTTCCTCTCACATAATGGTTCAGCCAATGAAGGATGTTAGCCGGAGGGACATTATCACTTCCCATTCCCTCTGCTGAGTTCCTTCATCAAATCTTCATCAACAATAAAATCAGAATAGCCAGAGTCTAGTCTTTTTAAAGTTAGATTGATGGGTCCTGCCATGATCATTAGGAACATTACTTATCTAAGCAAAACTGGAAAGGAATAGACTGCCCAGGGCTGTGTGCCTCTGGTGAGGCTTAGCCCGGGCTAGCACAGTACAGAAGCCATCAGGAATCCCAAGCTGCTTCCTGATTCATCTACAAATGCGTTGGAGAGGGAATGCCCTCGGATTCCAGCCTGGCCTGGACTCTTAAAATGAATTGCTGTGGTCCCAAATCCCACTTCACCTCTGCTTCATTGTGAAAAAAAGAAATGCATTCATAGCACTCTCTTAGGTAGAAGCGCTCTAGAAATAAATACAGGGAGGAAGAAGATCCCATAAGCCAACCCTCTGCTATCATCCCTAGTTCCCCTTTCTCATCCCAAACCCCTCCAGGCTGACCTGCCTCCCTGCCTGCTTAAATGAAAGGGATGGTCATCTGCATGGTGTGAGACCCAGAGAAAAAGCCTCTGGCTTCCTCTCTCTCTCTCTCTCTCTCTCTCTCTCTCTCTCATTTATATTAAGGCTCACAACTTCCATCTAAAGAAAAAAGGGGTTGTCATCTAAGTCATAATCTTGAATGACAATAGGACCCATCTGTGGTCACTTTTCCTCACCTACAAACAAACTTTTCCTAACAGTATACCCCCTCCTCGGATATGGGGCTGCCGTGGCTTCAGACAAGGAACAGAGTTTGTCTGGATCACAAAGTTGGAAGGAAGGTAGTCATGTCCATCAGCTTGCAGCTCTTCTCCACCAGCCTTGTTTAGAGACAGGGCTTCCTGTCTGGGAAGAAGATGCGTTTGTCCTCATTATACAGATAAAGAAGCAGAGCCAGTGCAGAAATGCCCGCAGTTGCTAAACGCCCCAAGCACACATCTGAGGGGCTGCTCTTCACATTCAGTAGTAAGAACCAGTTGCTCCATCTGGGAAGCTCACGCTCATACCCTCCAGATGTTAGTCATCTGGCATCTTCTCAGAGATGCCTTTCTCAGTGACCCAAACTAAAGTCAGTCATCTGGACTTCCTCTTACAACTCCTTATCCTTCTCCTTTATTGCACTTACCATAGATCATGAGTATAATCACTCTTTTATCTGCCTATATTGTCTCTGTGCACTAGACTGTAAATTCCATGAAGCCAGAGGCCAGCCCTCTGCTCAGCACCCAGCAGAATATAGCCTGCAGACAACAGAGGTTCAGTACACCCTACCTAAATAAATCAGGGGTGGAGTCGCACTTCTAATCCACGTTGCATAATTGTTCTGGCTGTGCACACTGCCTTCCTGAAAATGTGTGTACAAATTCCACTTGAAGCCAGGAAACTCTAATGTGATGTAGAACTTGCCAAAATAATTTGACTTCTTCAATCAGAGATGAACATGCTTGTGCTTGCACAAAATCCCTGCTTCTCTTATTCCCCTCAAGAAGTTTCTCTTGCATCCTCCTCATCATGCTCCCCAGTCCTTGACATTGGTTGTCAGCTCCGCAACCTCCTTGGTGCTTTCTCCCAGCCGTTTTCATTTGTATTTCTTTCTTTTTTTTTTTGAGACAGAGCCTCAAGCTGTCCCCCTGGGTAGAGTGCTATAGCATCACAGCTCACAGCAACCTCCAACTCCTGGGCTCAAGCGAGTCTCCTGCCTCAACCTCCCAAGTAGCTGGGACCACAGGCACCTGCCACAACGCCTGGCTATTTTTTAGTTGCAGCCATTATAGTTGTTTGGCAGGCTAGGACTGGATTCAAACCCACTACCTTAGGTGTATGTGGCTGGCGCCTTAGCCGCTTGAGGCGCTCTGATTCCAGAAACTGATAAGTTATTTTGTTTGTTTGTTTCTCTTTTTGAGATAGGGTCTCACTCTGTCCCCTGGGCTAGAGTATAGCAGCAGCAGCATAGCTCACATCAACCTCACATTCCTGGCCTAAGTGATCCTCCTGCCTCAGCCTCCCAAGTGGCTGGGACTATGGGCATGTACCACCATGCTCAGCTAATTTTGCTTTTTTTTTTTTTTGGTATGGTTAAGTTTTTTGTATCTACATTTATTCCTGTTATCCTGAAAGACGTGAGTTTTCTGGAGCTTATCTAGGAGGAAAGCTATCCTCACTCCCCTGCTGAGCAAGGCTTCTGGTTTGTTTCTGGGTCTCGCTGGTGCTGTTCTGCGTCATACACCACCTGAGATCCCTGCACTGGAGACCCAAGATTTGTCCTTACCACCATCCAGCTCAGTTGTGGCTTTAGCAAAAGAATTTGAGAACCCTTTTCTTCCTAAAGTAAACTAAATCTCCTTAGGAAAAAAGGGGAAGAATCCCAAGTTCTTATCCTTTGGAATGTAAATAAATGTCTGTGAGAGAAAGAGTGGTGCGTCTTTTAAGTTACAGCCCCTGGAAGGTCTCTGTCTCTGCTGTCCTGGGTTTCATTCCTCTTTTGAAATGGTAACATTTACCATTAGGGAGGTAAACCTGTCATTCAGGATAGTCTATTACTATCTAATCACCCTTTAAATGCCAAGTATATACAGTTGACCACAGAAAAGAACTTCAGAAGAAATTTTCCCTTTATGACCCTAACTTCTCACTGCCCCCCCAAAACAGGTGCTGGCCACTCCTCTCTCAAAATAACTGGACCTCTTCCTGCACTTCACTACCTCTGGTCCTCTTCTTCTCAATGACCCCATCCTGTTTTTTATTGGAGGGGGGAGGGTTCTTTTTGCTCTAAAAGCCCTAACCATATAGAAACATAAAATTATTTTCTGTGCAAGCCCACACCACCCTGGTCCCACAGGTCAAGCTGCCATCTCCTATTTTCTTACTCATTCTCCCACTTTCATCACAACTTTTTTTTTTTTTTTTTTTTGCAGTTTTTGGCTGGGGCTGGGTTCAAACCTGCCACCTCTGGCATATGGGACCAGTGCCCTACCCTTTTGAGCCACAGGCACCTCCCCATCAGCAACTTTAGACATCAGATCTTTAAGCCCTTTAAGTTCTGCTGTCATCCCAGAGAGTCTTAACACCCCTATGGACAAATGCTGGGGGGGTGAGGAAGCCTGATACTCAACAAAATCGAATTTTAACCCAACTTCAGATGAGGAGACAGATGGCGGTTCTGGGAAACCCAGCTCCTCTGCTTTGCTAAAGAGACCCTGCCTGGGGGTGGGGACACCTCCAACCTGACAGCAGACAACACTGCACACAGGTCGAGTCTGGCCTCTCTGCTTACTCTCCCATTGAAAGCATTTGTGATGCGGAAGACTTTCCCGAGCTTTGCTCTCCTTGCCTCAGCAATGGCTTCTGAGAACCATTTCCTGAAGGGCATTGATTTCACTGTATATTTGGTAATTGTGATCAGAAAGTCCTCAGCTTTCTTTCAGTAAAGATAAACATTCCTAGATGATAATACCCCTAAACCATCTTTTAAATACTAAATTGATACGTTGAATACAAATTCACTAATGGAATGAAGCAGCTGTTCAAATGCTTACAGAAGTAGTTCCATCACAGCCTTTCAGGGAGTCCATTCCGGACTATTTTCATTAGGGAAAAGTTTCCCCTAAAATCATGAAATTCAAACCATGAATATCAAATATCCTTTGATGTCTTAGGTCTTCATGATTGAAAAATCCGGTGCTTTTTCTGCTACATTAAATAAAAATGAAAAAGTAAATGGTTGAATGGATGGTGGCGTGAAATTTCTTTTAACTCAGCATGAACCCACAGAAACGAAGAAACGTGAAAAGATTATCAGTGTAGAAAGGGCCTGAACTCATTAATGAGAAAGTAAAAAAGTCTAACTAACTTGAAATTAACCTTTCAGATATTGCAAGATGGAAACACACCTATATGGTATACCCTCAAAACTTAGTATTAACCACGCAGGATTTTTTTAAAAATCAAAGTATAAAATGTATACCATAGAAACGTGGGTGGTGGCTTGCTGTGGCATAACACTTACTGAACAATGGCTGAATAAAAAATGCTAAGAATGCATGTGCCCTGAAGGTAGGAGAATGGGAGTATAAGTACAGATGTTCCATAAAATACAAAAATAGATTAGTAATCAACTACCAATATGCAGCAGAGCTTCCATAGTTGGCCACCTCCCTACACTGACCACCTCAAGTTGACCTGATTTTCATAGACCAGACATGCCCCACATGTGCATATCATTACTGTAGGGCTAGTTCCTTATGTTGACCACCTCTGTACATTCACCAGTTTGTTACAGTCCCTTCACACAGTCAACACACTGTTGTGCCCAGATCGCGTAGTTCCCAAAGACCACCAGGAGCCGAGTCCAATGCAAAAGCAAAAGGGCCTTTACTGCAGCAAGCTCAAGCTTGGACTCCCAGGGGCTCCGCTGCAATGGATCCTGGCTGAGAGCCACAAGCTCTGGGGCAGGGGAGTGGGGGTTTAATGGGGATCGTAGGTGGAGTTTGGGCACTAGTGGCCCAGTGGTCTGATTACAAGGTGTGTTCTGATTGGGTGGTGGGAATCATGCAATTATGGGGAAATACCTGGTGGGAAACCGAAACTTATTTTTCAAGATGGTGGGAGCTGCCTAAAATGGCATTTGTCTGGTTCTCTCAACACAACTGAAGCTGGGAGATAATCTAATCTGTGAAGAGCCCTCTTAACTTTTCATCTAGTATAAATAGCTGGCCACAGCAAAGAACTTCAGAATAGATTACTCCTGCATGAACCATAACTTCTCACTACCCACCAACAAACAGGTGGAGGCCATTCCTCTCTCAGAACAATAAGGGGACCTCTTCCCTGCACGTCACTACCTGTCTCTGCTCCCCCTTTTCTGAGCGAGGACACTCACTGTCCCAAGTACCCAGCAGGCCCTCATCATCCCATTCAACAAGCACGTGCTGGCTGCTCACCTAACGGCCGGCCCTGTGCTGGGTTTGAGGGTAGAAATCCAACAAAATACAGTCTCTTTCACAGAGCAGACAAGAATGGAGAACCCAAGCTGTTGCCTGTCCAGGATCCTGCCCTTCTTCTGGGAACAGTAACTTCCCACCCACATCTGGACGGTGCTGGCACTCAATCTCACACTCCCCTGGCAGAGTTGACTGATACCGGGCAGACACCTGACCCCACCCAAACCAAAGACATCGCTCTGACTTTTCCAACTGAAAATGAAACAGTCCCTTTATGATAGTGATTTTTTTTTTAAGGCAAGCATGAACAAAGTTTATTGAGGAAGAGAAAGGTAGGTTTACACAGTAAGAGCACGATACTTTCACCACAGACCGTGAACGAACCCCCTTTGCCAGGGCCAAGAGACAATGATAGGCTTTTTAACCAGTATCCCACAGCACACTGGTGTAACATGAGAGGGTCTTAAACGTGCCACCAAAATTATTAGTTATTAATTAAATTATTTTTGAAAGAAGTTCAAAGCACAGTAAGTATATTCTTTTTTTACCCTTTTTTACTTTTTGATCAACATAATTTAAGTGTGCCGTAGAAGTTTAACTATAGGCTCGGCGCCTGTGGCTCAAGCAGCTAAGGCGCCAGCCACATACACCTAAGGTGGCGGGTTCGAATCCCCAACCCCAGGCCCACCAGACAACAAT
>NW_003852403.1:21137583-21140427 GCF_000181295.1 Otolemur garnettii
CTTGAGCCCAGGAGTTGGAGGTTGCTGTGAGCGTGATGCCATGGCACTCTACCCAGGGGGATAGCTTGAGGCTCCGTCTCAAAAAAAAACAAAAACAAAAAAACAAAAAAAAGAAGTTTAACTATAGATTCAAATGTGCTGTGAGATTAAAAAAAAAGGGGGGGTGAAAACCACTGCTTAGGGCAGTGGCTCATGCCTATAATCCCAGCACTTGGTAGGCTCTGGAGGGTGGATTGCCTGAGTTCACAGGTCCAAGACCACCCTGATCCAGAGTGAGACCCCATCTCTGAAAAGTAGCCTGGCATTGTGGAGGGTGCCTGTAGTCCCAGCTACTTGGGAGACTGAGGCAAGAGAATCGCTTAAGCCCCGGAGTTCGAGGTTGCTGTGAGCTATGATGCCACAGCATTCTACCAAGGGTGACAAAGTAGACTCTGTCTCAAAAATAAAGAAAAGAAAAATACTGCTTAATGAGAACAGAAGTTGATAAGTATAATGCTCCTGAGCCATCAGTAGCCTGAGCGTCAAACTTTCACACTCAAGCAGCAGTGAAACTGGGAAAAATTAGAGGGAAAAAGAGAGAGGAACATGCTTTTATGAAACCTACTGTGTGACCACTATGGCCTTGTAGTACAGCCTAAAATCTGGTATAGTGATACCCCTGGCTTTGTTTTTGTTACTAAGAACTGCCTTCGCTATACAGGGTTTTTTCTGATTCCATACAAAATGCAGAATCATTTTTTCCAAGTCTTGAAAGTAGGATGTTGGTATTTTAATAGGGATGTAAATTACTCTGGGAAGTATAGACATTTTAACAATGTTGATTCTTCCCAGCCATAAGCATGGTATGTTCTTCCATTTGTTGATGTCTTCTGCTATTTCCTTTCTTAGGGCACAAAAATAGAGACATAAATATTTGGAATCAAATAGAAAACCTGGAAATGAAACCAACAAATTACAGCCACCTAATCTTCAATAAACCAAACAAAAGCATCCACTGGGGGAAAGACTCCCTATTTAATAAATGGTGCTGGGAGAACTAGATATCCACATATAAAAGACTGAAATTGGACTTGCACCTTTCTCCACTCACAAAAGTTGATTCAAGGATAAAGGACTTAAATTTAAGGCATGAAATGATATAAATTCTCAAAGAAAGGCTCGGCGCCTGTGGCTCAAGTGGCTAAGGTGCCAGCCACATACACCTAAGGTGGCAGGTTTGAAGCCAGCCCAGGCCCGCCAAACAACAATGATGGCTGCAACCAAAAAAAAATAGCCGGGCGTTGTGGCAGGTGCCTGTAGTCCCAGCTACTTGGGAGGTGGAGGCAAGAGACTCACTTGAGCCCAGGAGTTAGAGGTTGCTGTGAGCTGTGATGCCACTGCACTCTACCCAGGGGGACAGCTTGAGGCTCTGTCTCAAAAAAAAAAAAAAATTCTCAAAGAAAGAATAGGAAAAACACTGGAAGATCTTGGCCTGGGGAAAGAATTTATGAGGGAGACTGCCATGGCAATAGCAACAAGCGCGATAATAAACAGATGGGATTTAATGAAACTGAAAAGTTTCTGTACAACCAAGGAGACAACAACCAAAGCAAACAGACAACCTACTCAATGGGAAAGGACATTTGCATATTTTTAATCAGACAAAAGTCTAATAACCAGGATCTATGCAGAAGTTCAATTAATCTACAAGAAAAAAACCAATAATCCCATACATCAATGGGGAAGAGAGATGAATAGAATCTTCTCTAAAGACGATAGACAAATGGCTACTAAGCATATGAAAAAATGCTCATCATCTCTAATTACTAGAGAAAGGCAAATTAAAACCACCCTGAGATAACATCTAACCCCAGCGAGAATGGCCTATATCACAAAATCCCAAAACTGCAGATGCTGGCGCAGATATGGAGAGATAAGAACGCTTTTGCACTGCTGGTGGGACTGCAAACTAATACAACCTTTTTGGAAGGAAGTATGGAGAAACCTTAAAGAACTCAACCTAGACCTTCCATTTGATCCTGCTATCCCATTACTGGGCATCTATCCAGAAGGAAAAAAACCTTTTATTATAAAGACACTTGTACTAGACTGTTTATTGCAGCTCAATTTACAATCGCTAAAATGTGGAAACAGCCTAAATGTCCTTCAACCCAGGAATGGATTGGTAAACTGTGGTATATGTATACCATGGAATATCATTCAGCCATCAAAAATAATGGAGATTTTACAGCATTTGTACTAACCTGGATGGAGGTGGAACACATTATTCTTAGTGAAGTATCACAGGAATGGAGAAATAAGAATCTTATGTGTTCAACTTTGATATGAAGACAATTAATGACAATTACTGACACAGGGGGGCATGGGAGAAGGGGAGACAAAACAGAGAAGGAGGGAGGGGGTGTGGGCAAGGAAAAAAAGAAAGAAAGAAAATAGTAATTAATTCTCATACAAATTGTATTTAATTTTGACCAAAGTACATTACTTAAACATTAATTTTTAAGTCAACATGTTAATATGTTATTTATCATATTGCATCCTCATTTATAAGTGAAATATGTTTGTAATTTCCCCTTTATAATAATATATTTTCTCCAATTTTAATATCAGGTGTATCCAGATTAAGCAGAATGATTTTGAAGTATTTCTTTTTCTATTGTCTATAAGATTTGGCATGATCTGCTTTTTTGAAATTATCTTTTACTTTTATTTATAAATATTAGTTGTCATTTTTTTGAGACTTTGGAAAAAACAAAATAAGAAGAGGAAGTTAACTGATCAAAGTATCCTGTAATAGTCATACTCCTATCTGACGATGTGAATGTTACTTTCTTTGCATTATTA
>NW_003852403.1:21141358-21146110 GCF_000181295.1 Otolemur garnettii
AAAGAAAACAAAAAACATGTCTGCCAATGGATCCCTTGGGAAATCCCCCGCATAGTGGAGACAAATCTAGATTTTGGAGGGCGATGAAAAAAGACTTCAAATGCAGATTACACGCTCAAGGGAGATGCTACGGTGCAAAGGGGAAACAGCAATAGTTGGCAGAGGCTGTAGGGTCAGGGGAAAGGTTGTATTCGTATCTTCAGACAAAGGTAGGTTGAATGTTTTTACGTGTGGAGTGGGAAAGACCTAACACGTGTAGAGAAGGAGAGAAGAAAGCCCCAGAGGATAAAGAATTACACAGAATGGTGCAAGTTCTGGAGAAGATGGGAGGGAAGGATCGTGCACAGGTAGGAGGCGTACATCTGTTGACTCAAAGGGAAGGAGGGAAGATCCGATGTGGACGGAGGAAGCAGGAGGGCAGAAATGGGAGTTTACACTGGCTGACCTCATTTTCCCTGTGGAAGAACAGGCCAGGTTATCTGAGTGATTTGAGATAATCACTCAGAAAATCAACAACATTTTACTCCTATTACAATGACAATGATAGCTACTACACAGCCATCTCATTTATTGTCACCATCTTTTGTCAATATTAATATCTCTCACAAAAGAGATGCCAAAAAATAAATTAATTTATTCTTTTGTGGAAAACAGGCTTACAAAGAATAATTTTTTAATTATTTTATGTTTTTATATATGTATATACAAAGGGGGGAAGTTGTTTTTTTGGTTTTTTTTTTTGAGACAGAGTCTCACTGTGTCACCCTTGATAGGTGGGGAATACCATGGCGTCACAGCTCACAGCAACCTCAAACTCTTGGGCTTAAGCGATTCTCTTGCCTCAGCCTCCCAAGTAGCTGGGACTACAGGCACCTGCCACAACGCCCAGCTATTTTTTGTTGCAGTTGTTATTTTTGTTTGGCTGGCCTGGGCCAGGTTTGAACCCAGCTCCCTCTGTGTATGTGGCTGGTGCCATAACCACTGTGCTATAGGCACTAAGCCAAGTGGAGAGATTTTTAAAAATACAAAATCCAAGTTAACAGTGGTTACAATGGAAGGTGGAATTAGAAAATATTTGCCCTTATTTTGTACATTTTAGTTTTGTTTGAATTTCTTATTGTAATAAGTACTTTTTGTTTTTCATAATCTAAGAAAAGAGACAGTTTTAATTTGAAGGGACAAGGTTAACTTTGCAGGGTCTGTGCCTCTATTCGAAGTTAAATGATTATATGATTTTATAATTCAGAATTGGGGGTTCCTCCTTCCAAGGTCTGAAGATGGCCTCAGAGATGAAGGAAGAGAAAAGTAAAGAGAAAAGTATTCTCTGGTGGCTGAAGACAAAGACTGTCTCCTTCACCAAACTTTAGTCATGTCAGGCTGCTCAGAGCCCTCTTCTCAACTCGGCCTCAGCTTCAGTTCCCATCCATCTTTGCCAGGCCTGCATTGCCCAGTCTCAGCAAGAATCGGCTAAGTCAGTTTATTTGTTTTGTTTTGTTTTTTTTGACCCCGGCTGGGTTTGAACCCGCCACCTCCAGCATATGGGGCCAGTGCCCTACTTCTTTGAGCCAGGAGCGCCACCCAGCTAAGTCAGTTTAGACAGAATCCCTGACTCTTGGTATTTGATCCCCCTGGCCTGCCTTTAGCAGGCAGTTAAGCAATTAACTGCTGTCTCTTCTTAGTAATTTTTCATTCACAGACTCCCTCATTCTGCTCATGTGACTATAAATCCCCACTTACCTTTACTGTATTTGGAGTCAAGCCTGATCTTTTTCCTCTATTGCAAAAGAATCAACCCCTATCACCATAGTCTTCAATGAAATCTTCCTCACCATTTTTTTATTTTTCTTTTTTTTTGAGACAGAGTCTCACTTTGTCACCCTTGGTAGAGTGCCATAGCGTCACAGCTCACAGCAACCTCAAACTCTTGAGCTTAAGTGATCCTCTTGCCTCAGCCTCCCAGATAGCTGGGACTACAGGGGCCTGCCACAATGCCCAGCTATTTTTAGAGACGAGGTCTCACTCTGGCTCAGGCTGGTGTTGAACCTGTGAACTCAGGCAATCCACCCACCTTGGCCTCCCAGACTGCTAGGATTACAGGTGTGAGCCACTGTGGCTGGCCTTCTTCACCATTTTAACAAGTGGCAGAGCAATTTTTTCTTTAACATTGACTCAGTGACCCATGGTATCATCAGTATCCCGGCCTCCTATCTTTCTTCTCCTCCATCCTTGGCACATGTATTCTTGGTTGCAGAATGGCCACTATGAATCCACCACAAACAAGTCAATTTCAGATAGAGAGGAGAAAAAGGCAAGAGTCAGTCCCCTTTTAAAGGCACATTCCATGAAGCCCTGGTGACTTCCACCTACACACATGCCCACTCCATTTGCCAAGGAGGTTGGGTAATGCAGTTTTTAGCTAAAGCATTGTTAACTCCATCCAAGAGAAGGTCTGTTAATAAAGACAATGAGGAGACTGGTATTGAGTAGAAAACCAGCAGTTTCTAATAATTACCTAAATCTTAATATGAATAATAACTTATATAACTTATATGAATTATTTAGCTTCTCCTATAACTGGATTGGCACGTCTCATATTTCCACACTCTGAGTTGTACAGCCTTCGTGTCCCTGGTGTTACTTTGAATCTAGAAGCATACCAGAAGGTCACAGGACTCCAGGCCCTGTTCCCACCCACCCCCAGGCAGAAGCGCCACTCTCTGGCTCAAGTGCACCTCGGCTGGGCTTCCTGACTCTTCCCCGCACCTCGGCTGGGCTTCCTGACTCTTCCCCATGGCTGCACTGCAAAAATTTCTTCTCCTGTTTGGCCACTTGTTTTACCTCCCTTTTCTTTTTCCAACTTCCAAATACACCTTTTAAAAATTATCTCCATCAAGACTGACTGGAAATATATGTGAATACTGACTGCAGCATGCGTAAAATGGGAACTGAGAGTCTCACAGTTTCAGAACCACTTTATGGACATGAATAAATGCTTCATAGGGGGGTATTACTGTGCATGCAGGACAGGGATTCAAACACAGAGATGAGGGAAAGAAAGGAGAAGACAGGGAAAGAAAGACAAAGAAATGGAGTGTCCCTCTCTCTAAGCATTCCTGAAAGATTCTTATCTGCCGAAAATGATGTAGACAGACTTGTGGGGGGAGCTTGGGGGTAGAAGTAAAATGTTCTCAGAGGTTTGTTTGTTTGTTTGCTGTTTTTCCTGTTACAATGTTGATTTCTTAAGGAAAGCAACCATGCCACTTGTGTATTCCAGCAAGGTCCTAGAATTCTGGTTGAAATCCGCTAAGTCCCAAGTGATGATCCTTCCTGACATAAATGATAAATGTTGGAAAACTAATACAGGAGCTGAGGCCATGCAGTAGCATAAATAAAACCAACCCCTTTTACTGGATGAGCCACAGCATAGAAGAGAGGAAATTATAAGACAAACAGAAGGATCTGAACAGACACTGTGTGAGCCTGATGGATGCTCAGCATCACGTGTGCACCTTTTCATATGTGGAGAAACTGAGTCTGGAAAAGTCTGAATAAAGTACTCAAGTTCACACTTAACCTGTTTGGCCTTCTGGCTTTGTCATACCACCAACTAAACCCGTGAAGAGCTTAAAATAAAGATTAAAATGGCTCTCTCTGGATTTAGGCCTTTGCTCTGTCCAGGGGAATTTTTCATTAAGCAAAAATTTGAATTGTAAAGCCTATCTTTGGGTATTATTTTATATTAGAAAATTAAAGCTGCATTCAGGGCTCAACCCTGAAACTGTCCTTGAGATAGAAACTCCTATACACGTCCTCTCTTCTATACACAAATCTTTCAAAGTACTTAAGGAAGGCTAAAAGTTGTATGGTGAACTAACCCTACTTCAAATATATGCCCAGTGTTGGTTAATTGAGATAGGATTAAGATGAGTGTCTTAAAATGCTCCAGTAAGAGAAATGGAAAGGTAAAGACGTGCTTCCTCAGAAGCTGCTTGATAAGATGCTTCCTGGATTTCATGCTGGGAAGTAGACAGGTGAGAAAACCACAGTGGCCCAAGTCATCCCCACAGTAGGGGTTCACTGTGTTCCTCCAGAGCCCCCTTTCCAGACTGACCTTTGATTTTCCAGGCCTCTGGCATTCTATCCCCATCCTCTGTCAGCTCTCTCCGAGGCAAGTTGGCCCTTGTTCAATCCTATTTCAAATTAGAGAGCAGGGCAAGAGCCAGCTGGGGCCTTGCACTGAGGGGCCACCCTCAGCTCTCCCCCAGGCCCCACTTGGGTCTGAAAGCTCACTGGATGGCGATTCATGGCACTGCCACAATGGTGGGATTAGCACAAAGGTGGGTTTTCTGCTTCTTTCTCTTGTCTACAGATTTCTGTCTCCCAAATTTTGATTTCCCAAAATCTTCCTTGGTATCACAATAGCCTCTGAGATGACTTACCATATTAGATAGCAAATCGGCTGAAACAAAAATCCAGTGCAAGAGGCACTCACGGTTTTAAAAAGAAAAGAGAAAAGGGAAAAGTCATAAGTGAAAGAGTCCTGGACCTACATACAGAGTAGACAATAGTTATAACATAGTAACAACAGGTACAATGTCCCAGGGATTAGTCTAAACACTTTACTTACATATTTTGTCTTAGTTAATCCTTTCAACCAGCTTGGCGCCTGTGGCTCAAGTGGCTAAGGCGCCAGCCACATACACCTAAGGTGGCAGGTTCGAATCCAGCCCAGGCCCACCAAAACAAAAATGA
>NW_003852403.1:21147615-21149078 GCF_000181295.1 Otolemur garnettii
CCTGGGTAGAGTGCCATGGCATCACAGCTCACAGCAACCTCCAACTCCTGGGCTCAAGCGAGTCTCCTGCCTCCACCTCCCAAGTAGCTGGGACCACAGACACCCACCACAACACCCGGCTATTTTATTTTTTTGGTCGTAGCCATCATTGTTGTTTGGCGGGCCTGGGCTGGATTCGAAACCACCACCTTAGGTGTATGTGGCTGGCACCTTAGCCACTTGAGCCACAGGCGCTGAGCCTTGAACTCATTTCTTAACAACTCTTTTTTCTGAAAACTCTTCATAGACTTTAGGTCAGGACTAGAAGCTTGGTTAGCTTCAGGTTAATCGTTTTTCGTACAAATAGCACATGCACCATGTTGTAGGTTCTCAACCTATGGGTTGGGACCCACAGGAACTGTATTAAAGGGCCACAGCATTAGGAAGGTTGAGAACCACCATAATATATACTTTATATTTTGTTACATCAGGAGAAATACATCAGATCGTCCCACTCCCAGTGACAAGAATTTTGATCACTCAGTAAAGGTGGAGAACACAAGATGTTTCCAGTTTCAAAGCACATTTTTCCCTTAGCAATTAGCATGAATGTAGACTGATACCTTCCTATGGTATAAATATTCTGTTTGCCAAACTTCTTAGAGGTTTGAGCTGCCACTGATGACTCTTGCTTTCATCAAGTATTGTTTTGAAGGTTGCAAAGTAGAGACTTTCTTTTTGTACCAGTATCACATGTACGAGCTGGCACTCTTCCTTAGAAAAAAGCTTTCCTCGGTAACCAAAAGAACTATCGGTTCTCCTAAAAAGGCAGGACAAGTACCTAATACTTCCCTTCAGACGACCAATTTTAGAGTAAAACATCACTGTAACATGATTGGTAATCGTAGGGAATATAAGTCCTCTCTCTCTAGCTCCCCTCTTCTCTTTCCACAGCCACAGTCATTGTCCTTCTTTATGCTGAAACAGTCCCCCACTTTGGTCACTAGGAGCACCTTCGTTGCCTTCAATGTTCTTTCAACATGCCCCATTGATCTTTGAGCATGTTCCTGACTTTCTTGCCCATCAAGATGTCCAAATTCACTTTGTATTTTTACTAACCCTGGACGAGGATCAGCCATCTCCCCCAGGGATCCTAAAGACTCAGGATTTCTTCTATTTCTCAAACACAAACATAATGAAAAGTGTCCAAAATAACCAGTACAACTAATACCTATGATGAGGTGATGACATATAGTAAAATAATTTGCCAACTCATTAATTAAGGTCCTGGCTGGATTTTTAATACCAAGAATAAGTGTTTAAAGTAATAGATGTTACCTTCCTTAAAATCGTGATGCCCGGCTCGGCACCTATAGCTCAACCGGCTAAGGCGCCAGCCACAAACACCTAAGGTGGCGGGTTCGAATCCCCAGCCCGGACCCGCCAAACAACACATGTGCCACCCAGCACTGGCCGGTTCCCAC
>NW_003852403.1:21149139-21152209 GCF_000181295.1 Otolemur garnettii
CCCAGCTACTTGGGAGGCAGAGGCAGGAGACTCGCTTGAGCCCAGGAGTTGGAGGTTGCTGTGAGCTGTGATGCCACGGCACTCTACCCAGGGAGACAGCTTGAGGCTCTGTCTCAAAAAAAAGAAAAAAAAATCGTGATGCCCTGAGAAGTCAAATAGTGGTGGATGAGTTAGGTCAGGACCACAGACTGTGACCCTCACAGTGACAAGCCAGGCTCAGTTCACAACTTCATGGGCAGCCAAGGCACTGAATCTCACTTCATCTGACAAAGAGTCTCTCTCAGAAGACTTATAAATGAAGTTTAATTAATTAACTTACTAATCGTTCTTTCCTGTCACCACTGTTAAATCATGACATACTAACCACATCAGCATTCCTGAATCCTGAGAAGACTTTGCTCTAATCCTACCCTTTGCCAAACATATGGTCACTAGAAAAACAAAGCCGGTCACATGAACTAGAAATTTCCCCCTTTGCTCCAAAGGAAATAAAGAAAGTTTTCATAAATCCCAAGAAATGTCCCAGAAGATAAAATCTACCATGCTGCTTTTAAAATTATGACACTTGATACCTTAGAACCAAGTCACTTTTACATTTACTTAGGAAACTGTAATTATATGAATAAACCCAATTACCCTAAGCATTAGTCAGAAAGTAATTGGGCTTTGTTATCAGATCAAATGTAGGTCTGAAACCCAGCTCTAAACTTTATGAACTCTGTGACCCTGGGTGCATTACTACATTTCTCTATGTCTCAGCCTCCTCATTGATTAAGTAGGTTGCTGTAAGGATTGACCCAATAACTCATTAAAGTACATACAGCAAAGCCTGAAGAGGAAGCACTCGGTAAGGCTTAGCTATTGTATGACTGGCTTTTTCCTATTACCTGTCACCACTACAATTACCAATGCCACCTGCATTAGTCAGATGAGGCAAAGTAAGGCTTCTGTGACAATTCAATCGAAAATCTCACTGGTTTAAACACATAGAAGTTACCTCTCACTCAAACAAAGGCAACTGTGAGTCTTCGCTAACACTGCAGGGTGGGTGGCCCCCAGGTGATGACTCAGCAATTTGCATTGCTTTAACCTTGAGGTTCTGTCATCTGGATGTCTGGCCTCTGCTGTGATGGCTAAGGTAGGGGGTGCAAATAGGAAACCATGTTGTCCCCCCACTGCCTCACATCTTCATAAGAATTATCACACAGCTCCTCCTAAGTACAAGCAGCCTGGGAATTTTTAGCCCTGCATAGCCAAGAAGGAAAGGAAACTCGATGCTGATTTGCACAACTAACTTCCATTTTCTCTGAGCAGTGGCGTTACTAATGTGACCAAGCTAAAATACAGACATGGGACACTTGAGTCCTGCCGACTTAAAGCTTAACCGATGTCCTGTATACATTAGTTCCATACAGGAGAGAAAGATGAAATAATGTTTTTATAATCCCACATTTTCTTTATCCACCCATCCAGCGACAGACACTTAGGTTGATGCCATACCTTGGCTGGTATTAACAGTGCTGCAGCAAACATGGAAATGCAGATATGCCTTTGACATACTGATTTTATTTTCTTTGGATATATGCAGTATCATATGGTAGCTCTATTTTTTATTTTTGAGGAACTTCTACACCATTTTCCATAATAATTGGATTTATATTCCCACTAACACTTGTAATCTTTAGTCTTTTTTTGATAACAACCATTCTGACAGGTATGAAAAGATAATCTCACTGTAGTTTTAATTTTCTTTCTTTTTTTTTTTTTTTTTTTGAGACATAGTCTCAAGCTGTCGCCCTCAGTAGAGTGTCATGGAGTCACAGCTCACAGCAACCTCAAACTCTTGGGCTTAAGCAATTCTCTTGCCTCAGCCTCCCAAGTAGCTGGGACAACAGGCACCTGCCACAACACCCGGGTATTTTTTTTGTTGCATCTGTCATTGTTTATCTAGCTGGACTGGGCTGGATTCAAACCCACCACTGGGTGTATGTGGCTCCGTAATCACTATGCTACAGGCACCAAGCCTGTAGTTTTAAGTTTCATTTCTAGGATATTTGCTGATATTGACTATCTTTTGAGAAATGTCTATTCAGGTCCTTTCTCCATTTTTTAAAACAAATTATTTGTTTTCCTACTATTGAGTTTTTTGAGTTCCTTACGTATCTTGAACATTAACACCTTGTCAAATGTATGGTTTGCAAGTATTTCTTCCATTTTATAGGTTGCCGATTCGTTCTGTGGATTGCTTCCTTTGCTCTGCAGGAGGTTTTTAGTTGGATGCAATCCAATGTGTCTGCTTTTGTATCACTTTGTTGCCTGTGTTTTTGTATCACTTTGTTGCCACTGTTTTATATCACTTTGTTGCCTGTGTTTTTGTATCACTTTGTTGCCACTGTTTTGAATCACTTTGTTGCCTGTGTTTTTGTATCACTTTTATTGCCACTGTTTTGAATCACTTTGTTGCCTGTGTTTTTGTATCATATCCAAAAATCATTGGCCATACCAATGTCAAGAAGCTATTTCCTTAGTTTTCTTCTAATAGTTTCAGTTTCAGGTCTTATGTTTAAGTCTTTAATCCATTTTTATTTGATTTTTATATATGATATGAAACAGAAGTCCAATTTCATTCTTCTGCATTTGGAGATTTAGTCATCCCCACGCTATTATTGAACAGATTATCTTTTCACCATTGTGTGTTCCTGACACCTTTGTTGAAGAACAATTGACTGTAAATGTTTGAATTTATTTCTGAGCTCCCTATTTAGTCCTATTGGTCTGTATGTCTGTTTTTATGTCAATATCATGTTTGTTTGGGGGGTTCTTTGTTTGTTTGTTTTGTTTTTTTGCAGTTTTTGGCTGGGTCTGGGTTTGAACCCGCCACCTATGGCATATGGAGCCAGCGTCCTACCCCTTTGAGTCACAGGCGCCACCCCATGTTATTTTGATTACTATACCTTTGAAGTATATTTTGAGATCAGGTAGTGTCATGCCTCCAGCTTTGTTCTTTTTGCTCAAGATTGCTTTGGTTACTCAAGGTCTTTTGTGGTTCCACACAAATTTAAGGATTATT
>NW_003852403.1:21152484-21168285 GCF_000181295.1 Otolemur garnettii
GGGTATGTGGCTGGCGCCTTAGCCACTTGAGCCACAGGTGCCGAGCCTATAAAAAAATCTTATTAGAACTTCAATATGAATTGCACTGAATCTGTAGATTGCTTTGGGTAGCACGGAAATTTTAACGTATCAGTTCTTTCAATCCATGAACATAGGATGTCTTTCCATTTATTTGTGTCTTCTTCAATTTCTTCCACTAGTGTTCTATAACTTTCAGTAGAAGGGTTTTTTACCTTCTTGGTTACATTTATTCATAAGTATAAATTTTTATTTGATGTTATTACAAATGGGATTATTTTCTTAATTTCTTTTCCAGATAGTTCTTGTCAATATATAGAAAAGAGAAAGTTAAATGGAAGAACTCCCAATGGGATTTCAAAGATTTTGGAAGTCAGAGAAATGGTGGGGGGTTAAGGACGGGCATACTAGGATGAAGAAACATAGAGAAATGCAGAGCCAGTTGAGAACCAAGGGAACCCTGTCTATATTCTGTAAAGAGTCAATGTGTTGCTTTGATGAGTGCAAGAAAAAGGTAAGCTAGCTTTCCTCAACCAAGATGCCTATGTCCTAGGAGTCAGAAAATATTGTCCCTACCCTCAAGAAATTTAAGATGTAAAAGTACATGATATGATTTAAAGAGTAAAGAAAACTCCCATGATGGGTGTTGTAGCTGATGCCACAGTTGGGGTGCTATTGACTGTCAGAGTAAGAAATTTATTCTATAAGCAGGGAGAGGTTATTAGAAATTTTTGAGAATGGAATGAAGTGACTAGATCTCTGTCTTGCAAGGATAACCATAGTGACACAATGAATAATAGTGAAAGTTTAGAGGCAGGTCACTTTGTTAAATGGTCATTGCAACGTGTCAGATGGTGAATAATGAAGATCTGCAACAGGAGCAATGACAATAGGAATGGTTGTGGAAAGAAAAGACGGATTAGGTGTTAAATTTTTGAAAACTGATAGGTTGTAACTGTAAGGATGTGAGAAAAGAGTTTAAGAATGCTGGTCTGTTGGTAGCATCTGTCATTTTAGGGATGCCACAGGGGGACTACATGAGAAGCTGATCCATTAGGGATATGTGGAATTTGAAACACTAGCAGTTTTGAATCCCAAATATGTCATATACTAATTATTCAGTCTTGAACAAGTTCTTTTACTTCTACATACCTCTGAGGGTTAAATAAACTAATGAAAGTAAAGAGCTTAGTATAATTCCTAGATCACAGCAAAAGGTCAATAGTGTTAGCTATTTTTATTATTACAATTATCATTATCATTACTATCATTACTGTTATCATTATCGTCCATATGCAGTTACCTAAAAGGCCATGGGAAATCAGTACTCAGGAGAAAGATTAGGATTTGAAATAGAGATTTGCATTAACATAAAGGTGTTAGTTGAGCGTAAAAAGAAAGGAGGATGTGGCCAAAAGATGGATGGAGTTTGGGGAGAGGGCTGAGATCAGAGCTTTCATTTAAGAGATGAGTAGGACAATAGGCATTAATGAAGACTCTAGGAGACACAATGGGCCATTCATCCCCTGACTGATGATGGCTACATGACCTACCAGGCATTCCCAGGTGCAAGAGACAACATCACTGAATTCAGATCTTCTCTGCACAGTTGTATACTCCCAAAGCCAAAGAATAATGATTATTTATTTTACATTAAAAATGTTCAAGACTGGGCAGCGTCTGTGGCTCAAGGAGTAGAGTGCCGGCCCCATATACTGGAGGTGGTGGGTATAAACCCAAACCCAGCCAAAAACTACCAAAAAAAAAAAAAGTTCAAGACTTAGGGTTGTTCTTAATGAATCATAATGTTACAAGAAGTCTTTCAATTATCTCATCTTGTCTTTTTTTTTTTTTTCCCAGGTAAATAAAGTGAGGCCCTTAGTGACTTGCATACACAGGTCAGATTTCAGCCAATGACAACATCGAGATGTAAGCTCCCAAACACAGTGCTGCAGATAGGGACGTCATAGATGTTAGGAACACGGTAATGCTGCAGTTGATGATATTTTGAGTAAACAACTCTTTGTTGTAGGGAGCTCTGTTGTCCTGTCATTGAGTATTTAGGGTTTCCCCTCCACCCACTAGATGCAGGTAGACTTACCCACAGCACAGTTGTGAAAACCATAGCATCAACAGACATTGCCACAGGTCCTGTGGGGGCCAAAATTGCCCCAGGCTGAGAACCATTGCAGGAATTGATACAAGTCACTTCTTTTTATTAAGAAATGCTAAACTCACCAAAGTCTAAGATTATCAAATACATGCACAGATTAATAAAATGGGAACATGTTTTCTTTTGGCTAGTGATCTTGGAATGAATAGATCTGTTCTCATTTCAGGAAAGCAGGAATTTTAGCACTTGGTTATCTAAATCAGAAGAACCATTTTATTACATTTTCATTTCAATGACCCACATAAAGCCCAGCAAAATACTTCAAGTTATTTTTAAGGCATATGATTAAAATGAAATATTAGTGAAATAAAGCAATAAAGTAAAATGTATCAGCTGATAATACCAAATAGATATTTAAATATCTAAAACCCAGATTTTTTAAGTCCTCTACTCCTGTATTTCACCAAATGTGTTTCACAAAGTCCTAGTTCCAGGAGATACTGATAGGCATTCTGTAGGCACAGAATTCTATAGTCAAGCAGATTTGGAAAACGGTGAGTTAAGGTTAAACACTTTTCTTTCCCACTCAGGTCACCGAGCCTTTACTGTGTTTATGAGCAGTGTAAATCTCCAAGAAGCACATACAAGGTGAGTTGCTATTCCATCTTATGTGGCCAGGCAATGTTTTTACTCATTTGATTTCAGAGTTTCTCAACCATTCATTGTTTCTCAGAATATACTTTGGAAAACACTGTGCCAAACCTCACTGCTGTACTAGGCTCTTATCACACTGATTGAGCTCTGGAGCTGCAAGGACCATTCAAGGTAGAATCGCAGCCAGCTAATAGCCAACTGCAGACCTGCAAATCAGCAACTGACGACTTAGAGCTCTAGTACTGTGTAGTAGTTTTTTTTTTTTTTTTTTTTTTCTGTCATGCAGGCAAAAATTTCATTTTTACCAGAAATTTTCTATTGGGGTTAGATTTTTTTATAATAAACAATAGGATTATCCTATCATATTATAAAAGAAATAAAGATTTCTTGGAAATATTGCAGGGTAGCTCAGAGTTGGGAAGGAAGAATCAAACACGAAGGCTGCAGGAAGGATAAAGGATAGGACTGCAGGGTCAGTCCAGGCACTCAGGGAGCAGTAATTCAGGGGCAGACTGGCTCCAGCCACCAGATGGCCCACTCCATGTCCCTCCTTCTGGACCCTAAAAGTTCAAACTTCTGATCTCACCTAATGTGCACAATGCAACAGTACATTTGAAAACAACTAAGAGTATATTATAAATGTCTTACCATAAAAAATAAGTGAGGTGATGTTTATGTTAATCAGTCTAATTTATTTTTTTTATTTTTATTTTTTATTTTTTTGAGACAGCGCCTCAAGCTGTCCCCCTGGGTAGAGTACCATGGCATCACAGCTCACAGCAACCTCCAGCTCCTGGGCTCAAGTGAGTCTCCTGTCTCAGCCTCCCAAGTAGCTGAGACCACAGGCACCACCACAACGCCCAGCTATTTTTTGGTTGCAGCCATTGTTGTTTTGCAGGCCTGGGCTAGATTCGAACCCGCCACCTTAGGTGTATGTGGCAAGCCAATCAGTCCAATTTAAGCATTCCACATTGCATATCAAACCATCACATTATACCCCATAAATATATATAGTTATGATTTAATAAAAATTAAGTTTAAAAAAAGGTTCAAACTTCTGGAAGAAGATGTTGATTGGCTTAGCTTGGGTCAGGTGCCTACCACATACCCCTCTCTCCCAGGATCATGGGTGAAGTCCCACAATCAGCAGCCCCACTGGAATGTCACAGAATGGGGGGAGGGACAATGCCTCCAAAACATGGCTACAGGAAAAAAATATTAGATATGTCTTCACACTAACAGAAAAAGCAGGCATGGGCCTTTATTCCACTGTTTCTGGCCCTCACGGTCAGTGCTTTGCGTTTCTTGCACGTGGCACTGAAATCTGGCCAGGTTTTCTTCTTCCATCACCTTCAAGAGAGATGAGAGTTTTCAAAGAGTTCAAAGATTTTTTTTAGGTTGAGTCTGCCAAAACCTGGCATTGTTGGCAAATGATAATCAAGGAAGAATCGCTTTGTCTAATTATCAACTAAATTCATTCATTCTTCACTGTCACCCAGAACAAAAGGAGGGAAAATTTAAGGCAATGGGAAAAGGAGGAAGAGGGAGCTTTTAAAGACAAATGTAACAAATCAAGTCCTTTCAGCCTCCAAATGACCCAAGTAAAGAGATTTAGCTAAACCTTTGCCTTCTCCCCATCCTCAGGCTTATTGGCCAATTAATTGGCCAATTACTAAGTTTTTCTTAGTAATTCTAAAATTCTTTTGATTCATCAATTTCTGTAAAAACAGAGGGAAGTCTATTTTATGATGATGCTTTTTGATCACAGATAAAGATGATATCATCCCCCCACCCCGGTGGAATTCCTTCCATCTGAATAATTTTTTCTTTGGGCCACAGTTGTTTTTAAGTATTTCTCATCAGCGCACCTTACCTTGCTAAGCAGAAATACTACATACGAGTTATATTGGTACCATATTTTTATTTTTATTTTTGAGCCTGTTTTTAAAAAATAGATTTTTAGAAAGTTCTCATGTGGGTTTAATTATTTGCCTCTTGTCTTTGTTATGACAAAAGTCTCAATCGATTTTACAAGAAAGAATAAAACAAACAAAAGCATGATTTCTAACCAAGATTTACTACTGCATTCATTTTTGTGAAATAAAATGTAAAAGGCCAGAGCCTTTTAGGCCCTTTATTCTGAGGTAAATTTCACATGTTCTTTTTTTACTTCCACATTTTATTGTATAAAAAACTAAAATTCAAGTTTTAAAAAATCATAACAATTTGAATTACTCTGATTTGATCACCACACATTTTATGCTTGTATAAAAATTTCACATATGCCCTATACCCTTTCATTATTACAGGTTCATAGTAGGTGTGCATATTTATCATTTCTCAAAGTAGAAAGAGAGGCCATTTGCATTTAAGGAGACAGCATTATATGCGCACCTACTATGAACCTGTAATAATTAAAAACAAAAATAAATCATATTGTTTGAGAAAGGACAAAAGGTTGGAGAAAATGAACGTGCAACACATCTTAACATCACTTCTTCCAAAGGACACATTTTACTTAAACTCTGCAGAAAACACCAAGTAGAATAAAACGATCACATGTCCAATATAGAGACATAAATGAAAGGAGGCTGGCTATGTTCTGTTATTTTGGTTTTCACCTGTTCCTTCTGAAAAGAAGGGGCTGGGCACATTTTGAGGAAGGAGGATCTGTGAAAAGAACAGTTGCCTTCTCTGCATCCAGTCCTGGGAGAGGGGAGAGCTGCTGTCTGCAAACCCACTCGCCACTGTTTACGAAAATGGTTAAAGAGAGAGAGAAGTGGACATGAAATAGAAACAAAAACTCTACCCACCCCCCAACACTACCAACAATGCCTCAGCCATACATGAGTCTATTGAGTACTATCTGAAGACAAAACCAGTAGGAGACATTTATCTTTGAAATAGATTTAAATAGATTTGTTTTTAATCTGCTTTAAAATGTGTATGGAGTAAACCTTAAATAGCAAATCTCAGAGTAGAGAGAGAGGCCATTTGCATTTAAGGAGACAGCATTAGTTAATGAGAACTAAAAAATTACAGCTCCCCTGGGTTTGCATTTTAATTTGGTCTGCTGTCTGGGGCATAGTTATTCTGAACAATTAGGAAACAAACCAGGTGTACAGGAAGTCATCCTCTATGGAGAGTTCCTGCAGGTTCAGTGTCTATGAATAATAATCTTCCCTTTCATCCTCTGGCTGTCCTTTGGCAGTCCTAACAGCACATCAAATTAAAGACAATGTTTCTTTGATATTTAGCAAGCATCAGGTAACCTTGGCGATGGGGAGATCTACAAGAATTGGGGATAATGGTTGGGTCTGCCAGTAGGGGGAGTGCCAGCCACATTTAGCGAAAGAGAGCTTCAAAACAGGAGTTTACCGCGAGATTCTAGGAGGAGTGGGCTTACTAATTACAGAGTATAATAAAGGAATAAAGTCAAATCATTCCGCCCCTTTCTGTTGGGGCAATTGCATGGACCCGGTTGCCCAGAGAAAAACATCATTAGCCTATGGAAGTGGCAGTTGGGTGTGGGGCACAACAGATTTCATTTAACCTGTATCATAATTTATTTAATCCTTTATTTCCACACCATACTATTTTTTTGTCTGGGTTTATTTGTTTGTTTGCTTGCTTGCTTTGCGTTCCATCATACTGGGATGACTATCAAAAATAATAATTTTAGTTGTCAAATAAATTACTCCTTTCTCCCATAGACCCATATTTTTTAAATCCTAGAACTCCACGGGCCTATACCTCCATATATTATAGAATCTGATTAACCCTTGCAGTTCCTGATGAAGATCTTCTGCTACTCAAACTGTCTAAACCCCACTTTAAGTAACTCACGCAGTTGTTTACTCTAATTCACCAGAGTTCCCTTTCTTTCAGAACACATTCAGACTTCAGTCCTATTTCCAAAAGAACATGTCCCCCTTTCTCTCACAAGATTATAAATCCTTCTATTTGCAAGAGAGTCCTTCAAAATTCTATACCAGCTTTTCTCCCAATAAACAACAGGTCTGAGTCTCTTAAAATAGCATTGTACATGAGGGAAGATGAGAATTGTGCCAAATGCTACTTTTGAAAACATTCTTTTTGCATAACTGAGAAAACAGTTGTTAAAAATTGAGGCTTTTTGAAAAGTTGCGGTATTTATTCATCTTTTGTCAAGCCATAGAACAAAGCCCCTCCGAAGCAATGACTTGAAGCCTCCCAGACTCCTAGGTTTAAATTCCAGTTTTGAATTTAATAACTTTAAGGTGACTTTGGAAGAGTTATCTTAACTCTCTAAGCCTGTTTCTTATAAAATGGAGCAATAGCAACTACTTCTCAAGGTTGTCTGAGAAAAAGAAATAATATATGTCATGTCTCTGGCATACAGGCAATGCTCAATAAATGTTTGTTATTCTTAATAAAATGGTAGCTAAGGGAAACCTATGGCCAAGAGATAATAGCACCCAGCCTGGCAGACAACAAAGACACTTCCTTGCTAAGGCATGAGTTTGTTTCCGATGAGTGAGTGATCTGGTTAGCCTAAGAATCTTGCTGTAATAAACATGGTGTAAAATGGTCCAAAAAATAAAAAGTAAACTTATGATCTTCACAGATTTGGATGCCCAGCTCCAACTCCTTTTAAGAAAAGGAGTCTTAGACTAAAATGTTCCCATCGTAAAATAGATAATGTCTTCTTTGTGAAGGGTTAGACTGCCAGAGTTGAATCCTGTGCCATTTAGCCACTCTTTTCCTCAGAGTATACAGGGAGCTGGCTTCAGCAATACCACCCTGCTAGAGATCTAAACAACTGCTGTCTAAATGCACCAAAATATCAGGCTGGGGAGAGGGCATTACGTATGTGCTAGGGCTGGAGAGAGAACAAAAGCTGGGAAGATGAACAAGAAAGACCAAGATGAACAGCGAGAACAATCAATCCCAATGGACACACAAATAATAGAAGGAAAAGAGGACTTTTGTTTAATACTCATGAGTAGCCATAGAGAAATTAGAAAAGATACCCAGAGTCAGACCTCTGTACCAAAGGAGCAATCAGAGAATAACACAACAAATCCAAAATAGAGGAATTGAAGTTCCTCAGTTCTGTTAAGAATGCACCTGACCTGAAAAACAGACTTGGGACTATTTCCCGGAATGCAGAACAAAAATACCAAAACAAAAACTCTGTGAGTCAAGGTAAGAAGCAAGGAAGATCAATTCGTAAGGTCCACACCAGGTTAACAAGAGTCACTGCAAAATGAGAGAGAGGAAGGCGTGGAGGTAGAGGGAAGGCAGGCTCTAGTTTTAGGATTAAAGGGCCTACCAGGAGCCAACAAGAATCCCATTGTCATCAGATTTTCTATCAGGATCACTAGAAGGAGATCTAGAAGGAGAAATGTTGAAGTTATAAGGAAAAAAATTTTGAACCTACCACTCTATATTAAGCCAAATTCTCCATCAAATCTTGAATACAAAATAGACACTTTGAGCCATGCAAAAACTCAGAGAGTTTACTCTCCATAAACTTATTCAAAAATACCCAGGTGAGGACACATACAACAAAACACAGAAAAGATCTGAAAGTGAGATAAACAAATGGAGAGAGCTAACCGTCCCCCTGGAAAGACTGTGCGTCAGGAGGGAGAATAAACCGTGCCAGATTAGAATAGGAGTCGGAGTTCTATAACAAATGCCATTAGGCTGAAAGAGAATTCCTGGTATAATTAAGAACCAGAAAGTTCTTAGAAATAAAATAAAGGCATTATATCTTTTCCATAAAACAGAAAAAGAGAGGCAATTAGAAGCATTAGGGAAAATAAAATATTATAAAAGAAAGCCATTGATAGGGGAAGGGTCATATTTTATAAACTTCCAGAAAGTTTGGCTTTGTGATAAGAGTCCCCTGTGCTCTGGAAGACTGAGACCATGACCTGGACTTGGAATTCAGGGTTTGTGTCATAGTCTATGCATTTCCAGCCCAATACCAATTACTTGTTCCCCTCATTTAAACAAAACAAAAATTAAAGCCACAGACAGGGAGTGAGTGGTGTGAACAAAAAGCCCTGACAGAGAAGTGAGAAAGCTGTGGCCCCCATGGGGACACTCACTTCCTCGGGAGGGACCAGCTGTGCTGTGTGTTCCTTCCAGGGTGGGGCCGGGGCTGCCTGGAGTGATAGGAACTTCAGTGAGAAAGGGCAGCTGCAGCAGGTCTTTCTTTTCTTTTCTTTTCTTTTTTTTTTGTTTTTTGAGACAGAGTCTCACTGTGTCACCCTCGGTAGAGTGCCATGATGTCACAGCTCACAGAAAGCTCTAACTCTTGGGCTTAAGTGATTCTCTTTCCTCAGCCTCCAGAGTAGCTGGGACTACAGGTGCCCACCACAACACCCGGCTATTTTTTGGTTGCAGTTGTCATTGTCGTTGGTGTATGTGGCCAGTGCCCTACTCACTGAGCTACGGATACCAAGCCAGGTCTTCTTTATTGAGATGATAAAAGTTCATTAGCTGAGGAATGAAGCTCCTTCTAAGGTGAAATTTCCATCACATGGAATGCCTGCACTCAGCAAGGCAAGTCAGAGTTAGACACTGCGAAAGAAAAGGGTTGCAATCTGTTCCAAGGCCTTTTTTCAAGCCTAAGTCCCGGGCTACCGGGTTCTGGTGTTTAAGATCATTGAGGGCAGGTCTGTGGGATCAAAACCAATCCCAAGCCTTCCACTGCCACATGTTTGTTGAATGCCCTTGGGCATGTGATTGAAGGACAGTGTGAAAATGGGACAGCAAGGTCTTCCTCACAGGACTTTTGTGAGGACTAACTTGGTTAAAATTAGGGAAAACTGCATAGTGCTAAATACACAGTAAGTGGTCGATAGTAACCATGAAATAACTGTGAAATATTTCCCAGATGGTATACTGGACATTAGTACACTCAGTTCTCAGCAATAAATAAGAAACCATGAAATGTGGTTGCAGTCCTCTCTGCACCCCTCCTCCCCTCTGTAATCACAATCCTGGACTGGTACTTACATTCTCATGGATACCTTCATATATATATATATTTTTTTTTAAGTTCTTCCCTTTTATTATTTTTGTTTTTATTTTGGATTAATGACTTTACATTTTTACCAAAAATGATGTCTTTTGTTTGGATGTTTTAAAACATGATAACATGCTGTATGTTTCATTCTATAGTGGCATTTTTTTACTTCAAAGTTATGTTGGCTCAGCGCCTGTGGCTCAAGCGGCTAAGGCGCCAGCCGCGTACACCTAAGGTGGCGGGTTCGAATCCCCAGCCCGGGCCCGCCAAACAACAATGACGGCTGCAACCAAAAAATGGCCAGGTGCTGTGGCGGGCGCCTGTGGTCCCAGCTACTTGGGAGGCTGAGGCAGGAGACTCGCTTGAGCCCAGGAGTTGGAGGTTGCTGTGAGCGTGATGCCATGGCACTCTACCCAGGGGGATAGCTTGAGGCTCCATCTCAAAAAAAAAGAAAAAAGTTATGTTTATGAGGTTCATACTCGTTGATCTGTGTAGCCCTTTCTCTTGATGGATATTTAGTTGTTTCAAGCGTTCTGCTGCAATTAATGCTGCAATCACAGTAGTGTGCCTCTGTTTTTCTCATTTGTAAAATAAAATCAAAACCTGTGTGATATACTGCCTGTATCACAGCATCCCTTACGATGACCTTTTTAGAGCATTTTCCAGTTTATGAAATACCTTTACATTTGTTATAGCCTCCCACAGAGGGAGACCAGACTCCTACTGAGGTTGTCTGGGGTCCTAACCACTCATTACAGCTCTTCATAAACTCCAAAGACTTTCACCACTATGAAATAGCTTTATCACTGCTAAACAGCACCTTTCTCAGTAGCTTAAAGCCCACTTATTCTGTTGCTTATCTTTCAAATAGAGTTTCAGATTCCACAGCTGACGTTTCCCAAACCAGAGTCTTGCAAAACAAATTTAATTTATAATTTTCCACCATGAGGTAAAAAATAGTTCTTTGCAAGAACCTTGGCATTTGTTGGCTGGTCAATGTGGCTTTTTAGTGAGTTTCTCTGTAATCAAGATTTCCATGATTTTCTTTTTTTTTAGTTTTTCCAACTCTAAAATTGATACAAGATTGTTAATAAAGATTTGGAAATGATAAATGCAGACAGAAGAAAAACTTACTCAGAAACAAGCCCATTCTGGCACATTTCTTTCCATTTTTTTCCCCACCATATTGTTTATATAGTTGGAATTGTGTTGTTGATCCAGTTTTGCGCCCTGCATTTTCCACTTAACATTATAACGTAAGCTTTCTCTCTGCGGACTTTCAGTGGCCAAAATTTACCCAGAAAGGAAGTCTGTGTCTCCAAGGAAGCTGATTCTCAGAAAGGAAAAAATTCTGTTCTTCATGAAGTTATGGGAAAAATTCCTCTTTGGTGGTTTAGTCTGTCCCTGAGTAACTCTTTATTAAACATGCCAGTCAACTTCTGTTTGGTTTCCACAAAGATAATGGCTGGAGTGAAAAAAGAAAAATATGTGAAATGTGTGTGTTTATATAGACGTGTGCACACAGAACCTCTGTAAGTTGACCACCCAAGGGACTATAACAACTGGTCAACAAACAGAGGTGGTCAACATGAGGAACTTCCATTGAGTACATGTGATGCAAGCCCAGTCTATGAAAATTAGGTCAATTTAAGGATACGGCCCATGTAGAGAGGTGGTCAGCTATGGCGATTCTACTAATATATATACATATATACATATGTTTATATTCATATATGTATATGTACATATGTGTGTGCTTATATGGGTAGATGTCTGCACCTATACCCATATATTCTCACATACAGAGTCTGACACACCATTAGAGAAAGAATTAGAATAAAACAGACAAAAAGCACTGTATTACTATAATTATTTAAACAGCCATGTTGACTTTATTCTGACTCTGTGTTACAGTGTTAATCTCTGGCTTCTCCCAGAAAGGAAGTGAAGTAATTATTAATGACAGCTTGTAATCCAAGTTAATTTGTTGTTGGAGGAACTAATTATCCATGCCAGGTGTTCTCCATCAGCACAACAAGACAACCTGTAACAATCAACTGTTCCATTTATGATGAAGCTAATTGAAACTAATTAAACAGATTTGAGTTTACAATACAACTAATTACACGTAATTGAGTTACATTAGGTTTATAGTATGCATAGAACAACAACCTTTGAAACCAGAATCTAGTTTCCTCAGATTCATTGAACATCTTCCTGATAAAAGCAGGGATCAAGGCAGGAAATTTGCCAAGGAAATTTTTATTTAAATAATTCATCATTGGCTCAGCACCCATAGCTCAGTGGTTAGGGTGCTGGCCACATGCACTGAGGCTGGTGAGGGTGGCGGGTTTGAACCCAGCCTCGGCCTCCTAAACAACAATGACAACTGCAACAAAAAAATAATTGGGCATTGTGGCAGGCATCTGTACTCCCAGCTACTTGGGAGGCTGGGGCAAGAGAAGCACTTGAGCCCAAGAATTTGAGGTTGTTGTGAGCTGTGAAACCACAGCATTCTACCAAGAGCAACATAGTGAGACCCTGTCTCAATAAACAAATAAATAAATCGTCATCAATTTTTAAAAACATGGAAGGTCGCTTAATATTTTAATTCTTTAAGTATATAAGGGGATGAATTTTCCCAGGCAAAGTACAACGTACAGAGGAGACCATTAGCTGTGACGTTATAAAACAGATTGTTTTTTGAAAATGTTAAAATGCTTTTGAGAGCCATAGTGAATAATGTTGAAAGACATTCCCCAATTTACCAGAATTCACCATGGCCTCTTTTCCTGTCTGTAGAACATGTAACAACTTCACATCCATTGCCACAGAGGGAAAAAAAAACATCTCTTGGTTTCTGTCTGGGATTCCATGGTGCAGTCCTCTGACAGACTGGTTCAGCAGATATTATCCTTGCCAAGGTCCCTAGGTGACCAGCCCAGCCCTGGGTTGTTTTTCCAGGGAGGAGCTGGAAGGCACAGCCATTGTTGCTTTCCAACCCGGAGTGACTGGGATTATTTGACCAAAGAGAAATAACATTGGGAGTTATTCTATTTGAGTATCTGTCCACAGAGAAACCCCAATCGTGTGGCTGTTGGAAGAGGCAATGATACCTGAACCTAAGGTCGACTGAGAAAAGGCAATGAGAAAGTGGAGTAACTAAGTGGCTGTGAAGATAGAGAACGGGGGGAAGAGATGAGTGCGATGCAGGTTTGAAAAAGAGAAAGGATTTGGCAACATTTGGATGTGAATTGTTTTGGACACGTCTTGTCCAACAATTCAAATTCTACTGACCTCACCTATTATTCCACCAGAACCTGACAACACTCTCAAGCTCGGATTCTGAGTTTCTTGCTTCCTGCCCTGGTGCTTGTGTCCCCGAGGACGTGCGAGGCCGTATTCATAGCAGGAGAATACCAGGGAGTTAGGGTCCCGTGGGCCAACTCTTGACCCAAGTGATGCTGGGAGCCAATGGACATATGCTTCTTTTTTTTTTTTTTTTTTTTTTTTTTTTTTTTGTGGGTGGATAGTCCTGAGATCCAGGGTGATGAGTAGGGGGTCCTGAGACCCAGAATGATGAAGCACCCGTAGTCTGTAGTGGTGGTCAACTTGATTTCACATCCCCGTAGTGGTTTTCATTCCTTTCCTGTTTCACTCTCCTGTCTGTAACTTCTGACCCCTGGGATCCCACTAAAAAAATGACTTGTATGTCAGCCATGGTCTTTAGGGACTAAAAGGCTAAGGTGCATTAGGCTTGAGTGCACTGGAGGTCTAGACAAGCATGGACAAGAGGCAAGATGCTGAGCTCAGTTCAGGTTTTACCTGAGTTAGGGCAGCAGATGAGAGTCCTGGTCACAGAATGCCCAGTCACCTAATCAGTGGCATTGCTAGCCAGAGATTTCCTGAAAGGAGAATCCAGGCATTTTAGCTGCAGACCCATGCAAAGATGGTTCTTCGGTTGCTTTTATTTCTCCAGGGGTAGCAGTCTGTATTAGTTATCTATCTATTGCTACGTGATAAATTACCTAAAAGCACAGAAGCTTAAAACAACGAACTTTTATGATCTCTCTCAGTTTGTGAGGATCAGCAATTCAGGAGTGGTATAAGCTGATTCTGGCTCAGGGTTACTCAGGAAGCTGCAACCAAACTGTCCACTGGGACTACATGTCTACAAAGTTGACTGGGCCTTGGGGGTAGGCTTTCAGCACACTCCTATTGCTATTCCCTGGAAGCTTGGGATTTTCACATTTTAGCTTTCCACAGAGCTAGTGATCTAGGAGACAGATCTATAAAGAGAGAGAGAACCCAAGACATATATAAAGTAATCTTGCAAATGATATGCATAACTATGCTGTTTGCTATCGGTCACATGGAAAGATCTTTGCACAATCTTGAAGGGGAACTACATAAGGGTGTACATCTTGGGAAGCAGAGATCACTGGGGTCTGTCCTTGAGCTTGGAAACCACACAGTCTTTTCATATGCTATTTTCAAATAGGTACTTTATACAAGTAAAGTATGTGAGTGGTAAAACAAAAAAGTCAACAATAAAGAATTTATATGACAAACAAAACTCTTCCTAATGTCTAACTCACAAGGACAAACCTCAAAGATAATCACTATTAATTGTGTATGGGTTTTTATATTTTTATAATGTTTAACAACAGTGTTTAATAAGTGCAAATAAGCCAGGCACAGTGTCTCACACCTGTAATCCTAGCACTCTGGGAGGCTGGGACAGGAGGATCACTTGAGCTCAGGAGTTCAAAAGCAGCCTGAGCAAAAGCGAGACCCTATTTCTACTAAAAATAGAAAAAAATGGCCAGGCATAAAACTAGAAGTAACAATTGGGCACCATAGTTCAGTGGTTAGAGTGCCAGCCCTAGCACACCAGGGACAGCGAGTTTGACCCTCACCTGGGCCTGTTTAACAAAAAAATAAATAAACAAATAGAAGTTAGCCAGGTGTCATATTAGGCACCTGTAGTCATAGCTACTAGGGATGCTAATGCAGGAGGATCACTTGAGCCCAGAAGTTTGAGGTTGCAGTAAGCTAGGATGACAGCACTGTGCTCGTGGCGTGGTAAATACAAGAACCAGTGACATAGACATTTATTATCATTATCAAGTACATGCTCCCTACGTAATTGTACATGTTATACTTTTATACGGCTGGCAGCACAGTAGGTTTATTAAAAGCAGCATCACCACAAACAAGTGAGTACTGCATTGCCTCACAGCATCAGGACAGCCATGGGGTTGCTGGGTAATAGGAATTTTTTGCCTCCATTATAAACTTAGAGACCACAGATGGGGTCCAGTTAATCATATATAGGGTCTGTCATTGACTAAAACATTGTTATGCATTAACTAAAAGTATGCTTGTGTTTAATTGAATTAAACAATAAATGTGCAAAATTTTAAATGACAAGATAGAGTTTATTAAGAGGGAGAAAGATTGATAAGCATGATAAGCAAATTAGGGGAAACAAAAAAAGGGGGATCAGAACCTCTGGTAGGGGACAGGGAGGATTGGGAAGCCTCCCTTTTACTATTTAATGAGAGTAATGGGATCGTGTATGCTTCATTATTGAAACTCTTAACAAAACATTTAGTGATGGAGCTCTGGTTCTAACTATAGTTAATTTCGATAGTATTTGGTTGTAATATCTCACATAGCTGGAAAAACTCTCACAAAAAACTCACAGAGTCAAATGAAAGGAATGTGTCATTGGCTATACTTACTGAATTGTCATACTCAATTTTGAATTCCATACATCAAACATAAAAAGTTAAAATTAAATAAAATAAACCATAAAAAGTACCTTTTAAAAACTTTTTCCTAGTACATTTTCATCTTCTTTTCTTTTTTTTGAGACAGAGTCTCAAGCTATTGCCCTGGGTAGAATGCCATGGTGTCACAGCTCACAGCAACCTCCAACTCCTGGGCTTAAGCAATTCTCTTGCCTCAGCCTCCCAAGTAGCTGGGACTA
>NW_003852403.1:21170185-21190412 GCF_000181295.1 Otolemur garnettii
GGGAAGCTGAGGCAGGAGACTTGCTTGAGCCCAGGAGTTGGAGGTTGCTGTGAGCGTGATGCCATGGCACTCTACCCAGGGGGATAGCTTGAGGCTCCATCTCAAACAAACAAAAAAAAAACTTATTTCTTCTATTTTATATGAACAGTTTCTTCCCAGAATCTAAAGATCTTTTTACAGACCATAGCATTTGACTAAGATTAGCTTAAAAGCAGAGACCAGGGAGCAGCACCTGTAGCTCAGTGAGTAGGGTGCCAGCCCCATATACCAAGGGTGACAGTTTCAAACGCAGCCCAAAAAGTAGCCAGGCATGTGGCAGGCGCCTGTAGTCCCAGCTACTAGGGAGGCTGAAGCAAGAGAATTGCCTAAGCCCAAAAGCTGGAGATTGCTGTGAGCTGTGATACCACGACACTCCATGGAGGGCAAAAGAGTGAGATTCTGTCTCAAAAAAAAAAAAAAAAGGGCAAAGACCAGTTACTTTTTCCTTTGTACTAATTCTGGGTTTTTTTCCATGAATACATTTATGCATATGTGGAGTACAATATGTTGATTTTTTTATACAATCTGACATGGTTACATGAAACCAATCAACATAGCTTTTGCCTCATCTACTTGATTATTGTGTTACGACATTTATGTTCTACCCTTGACAGATTTGACTTGTACCCTTGCAATATGCTCATAGGTGTGGTCCCGCCTTTTCCTTTGTACTAATTCTGCCTCATCTCTAAGGCAGGGTCAGGGCCACAGTCAGTATCTTAGAAAGACATACTGAGCAAAGATCTATTAGCCTTTGCTTAAAAGGTTTTAACTTATTTAAATCTTGCTTTAGGTAGTGTGACTATTAACATTTAGCAAGGACAAAAATTACATCAGATGTTTCAGATAAAGAAAGATTAACAAAAAGACTTGTCATAGAGGTGATAGCAGGGCTTAGGAAACAAGAGATGGAGAGGCTCCCACGTGCCCACAATAGTGAGAAACCGTTACCACCATGGGACCTGGGAAAACTATGGAGAAGGTGCCCAGAGGATGCCGTCAGTCTTTGTGGAGGGACCCAGCTGTGGCCAGGGACACAGTGTAAAAGCAGGGAAAGAGGGAGGGGAGGAGGGGATGGGGGAGGGAGGGTGACTTGTGGGATCACGCCTGTGGTTCATCCTATAAGGGTACGTGTGAATCTCTCTAAATGTAGAATATAAATGTCTTAACACAATAACTAAGAAAAGGACATGAAGGCTATGTTAACCAGTTGGATGAAAGTATTTCAAATTGTATATAGAAATAGCACACTGTATGCCATGATAGTATTAATGTACACAGCTATTATTTAATTTAAAAAAAAAACAGGGAAAGAACACCCCAGCCTCTTCCTCCTATACTGCTGGTGGGTCTGTTGGCCAAAACCACCTAGAGACAGCCCAGCAGGCAAACAATGGTGATGTGATTGAAAAAGGTCAGCCCCCTGGGCACAGAGCAGGCAGAGCAGGGCAGAGCAGAGAGTGGGTGGGGAAGGTGGAGGAGGGGGGACAGAATGCCCAACCCAGAGGAGAGGTCCAGTACTTTAATTCTGGCTTAGAGTCTAAAAACCAGCCCTTGGCCATACTGTACAGAACCTCCCTCTACTCTGTAGGGATAAAGGGAGTCCTCTCTCTAACTCAGACAATTTCCATCAAACTACTTAGTTCCTCTGTCCACTGTGAATTATTCATGCCTCACCCAACCTATTTTATCTATGGAAACTGAAAATGTAAATACGATAATTTGCCAATGGATGGACATTTTAAAAATCTCTATCTTTTTCCTTATTTGAATTTCATCTATTCTAGAGAAAGCAACTCTTACAGGTCAGTTTGAAAAGTTTAATATTTGTTAAAACATGAGCTGTTTGTAAGGACAGCGGAGTCCTATCAAGTGTTTAGACATTTTTAGCTCAATACCACTAATCTATCAAGCACTCTATCATCTGCAAGGTTTCATAGGGAATTCAAAGATGAATTACAGACGGTCTTTGCCTCTATCCTCTGGGGGAAGGACACCAGAATCTGAAGACAATGATAAATGTTCTCATAGGGTTTAATTCTAGCAGTACTCTGAGATAGCCTCAAGGAAGTGGAAGTTATTATAACAGAATTTGGAAGGATAAGTAGAATTTTGACTAGTGTAGTTTGTGGGTATGGGGAGTTGATGGGATACTTCAGGCTACGATTTGAACGTTTTTCCTTTCCAAAACTCAGGTTGAAATTTGCTTGCCATTGTTAGCAAGTAGGAGGTAGGATCTTTGAGAGGTGACTGGGCCATCAAGTCTCTCCCCTCCTAAGTGGATCAATACCCTTCCTTGGTGTCAAGGAAGCTCAGCCTCCTTTCACACACGTGCTCTCTCTCTCTCATTTTCCACTATGTGAAGACACTGCGAGAAGGGCCTTTATATTGGACTTCCAGCCTTCAGAACTGTGAGCCAATAAATTCCTGTTCACCATAAATTACCCAGTGTGTGGTATTCTGTTACAGCAGCGTGAAACAGACTAAGACACTTCAAATGAAGGAGAAATAATTTTAGCTGACATACTTCCTCAGACCAAGGACAGGTAAAGTCAATGACTTTAACCAGGAAAGACACTGATGGGGGAAACACAATGACAAACCCTAACCTGACGAATCTGAAACACGATATCTGGGTGAAGTTAACCAATAAGCATCTCCCCATCAGAACTGCAACTACAGCTCAGATTCACAGTCCCTCACCTAAGACATTCTCAGGGCCAAAGACTCATATTTGAAAATTTTAACTGGTTTGAAATGTCTTTTTTTTTTTTTTTCAAGACAGTCTCAAGCTGTCACCCTGGGTAGAATGTTGTGGCATCATCACAGCTCACAGCAACCTCCAACTATTGGGCTCAAGCAATTCTCTTGCCTCAGTTTTTCTATTTTTAGTAGAGATGGGGTCTCGCTCTTGCTCAGGCTGGTCTTGAACTCATGAGCTCAAGCCATCCACCCACTCGACCTCCCAGAGTTGAAACTTCTAAAAACTCTTCAGATGAGCCGTTAGCAGCTAGCACAAAAGGAGGAAACTGGACAATATCATTTCAATTTCAACTGCAGGCCAGCCCTGATCCAGAGGGCAAAACTGCAAAACAGAGAGTAAGAACTAAACTTTCCTTGGTGGTTGTCAATCTTGTCATAAGAATTTAGAGGCTGGCTCGGCGCCTATAGCTCAACCGGGTAAGGCACCAGCCACATACACCTAAGGTGGTGGGTTCGAATCCCAAGCCCGGAACCGCCAAACAACGACGGCTGCAACCAAAAAATAGCTGGGCATAGTGGCAGGCACCTGTGGTCCCAGCTACTTGAGAGGCCAAGGCAGGAGACTCACTTGAGCCCAGGAGTTGGAGGTTGCTGTGAGCTGTGATGCCACAGCACTCTACCCAGGAGGACAGCTTGAGGTTCTGTCTCAAAAAAAAGAATTTAGAGGAGATGGGAAGGGGAGAGGAGGGGGGTGGACAGGTGGAAGGAGGGTGATTGGAGGGATCACCTCTATGGTCTATCTTACAAAGGTACAAGTGAATCTTTCTAAAAGTAGAATATAGATGTCTTGACATAACAACTAAGAAAATGACATGAAGGCTATGTTAACCAGTTTGATGAAAATATCTCAAATTGTGTATCAAAATACCACACTGTACCCCATGATTGCATTGTTGCACGCAGCTATGATTTAATAAAAAAAAGAAAAAGAAAAAGAATTTAGAGGAGAATAAAAATCATGAAAGCCAAAGAGAGTTATTACAAGGATGGAGTCTTTTTTAATTTCAGTTTGAGGTTGCATTTTTAAAGACAACTCCCAATGAAATGCAATGAAAACATAATTTTTTAAATTTCTCTTGAATTCTCAGGATTATGATTCGAGACTTTACCACCTGCAATGTGGCATTAACCAAGCACAACTTCATCTGAATGGTAATACTTATTACAACACATAAAGCACTTACTATGAGCCAGTCACAATACTATGCACTAAAGCACTTACAATAAGCCATTGAATTCCCCCAATAAACAGTTGAGGAAAATGAGAGTCAGAAAAGTTAAGTAACTTGTTTTTGAGATCACACAGCTACTAGGCTAATAGGGTTGCCAGACAAAATACAAAATGTCCAGCTGAATTTGAATTTCAGATGAGCAGCAAATAATGTTTTAGCATAAGCATGTCTTAAGCAATATTTAGAACATATTATACTAAAAATTATTCATTGCTTATCTGAAATTCAAATTTAACTGGGTGCCCTGTATTCTTATATGCTAAATCTGGCAACCCTGATAGCCACGAATGACGGAGCTCAAAGAACAATTGAATAATGGTGCATCAAGAAATTTCTATTATGATGGATGTGTTACTTAGTTCAGTGTAAAGCATTTCACATTGTATATCAAAGCACTCCCCTCAGCCCCATAAAGGCATCAAAGTACAAAGTTATGATTTGATAAAAAATAATTTTAAAAAAATTTCTGAACCCAACAATTTGTGGCATTGATTCCTTCTTATCTATAGTAATGATACTGAATTTGATGAGCACTTCCTTAAGGCTCTATAGTAAATACTTAATGTAAATTACCTGATTTGGTCTTCACAAGAATTACATTATTATTAGGCCCATTTTACAGATGAGGAGGCTCAAAAAGATTGAACTACTCATTTCATTAAATGAGGAAAGAGTGGAGCCTGATGCAAAGTGGGCTTTGTGGCTCAGTGCCTATAGTTCAAGTGGCTAAGGCGCCAGCCATACACCTAAGGTGGTGGGTTCAAATCCAGCCTGGGCCCGCCAAACAACAATAATGGCTGCAACCAGAAAATAGCCAGGCGTTGTGGTGGGCACCTGTGGTCCCAGCTACTTGGGAGGCTAAGGCAGGAGACTCACTTGAGCCCAGGAATTGGAGGTTGCTGTGAGCTGTGATGCCATGGCACTCTACCCAGGGGGATAGCTTGAGGCTCTGTCTCAAAAAAAAAAAAAAAAAAAAAACAAAGTGGGCTTTGTGAAGATGCAGCGCTCAGGTCATAATGACAATTGTGTGCCACTTTATTAACACAAACTCATCTGCTCTGAGCTCCATTGTTGGAACCACAGTATGTCCAAAGATCTCTGTCTCTCAGAGCTTTCAAAAGATAACTAGATGTTTAATCTCATCTGGTTCAATCTAAACCAGATGCTTCTACTAAAAGAACTCCTTGAAACCAGGGACATTGTGTTCATTCTCTGTACTCCTTACGGGTCTAGCACTGTTTTCATAATACAATAGGAATGCAATATGGATTGTAGAGTATGAGAAAATATTATCTTTCTCAGCCTGCATAATGCACCTGAGTATCTGAGTTTTATTTTAGGTCAACGACTTATCAAACTCTTGACTTTCAAGATCCAATATCTTTTTCTATGAGGAGCATGGCAAAGAGAATTGAAAATAGCATCAAAAACAGGCTGGCACTGAGCACAGTGGCTCACTCCTATAATCCTAGCACTTTGAGAGCCTGACATGGGAGGATTTCTTGGGGCCAGGAGCTATGATGATTGCATTGCACTCTAGCCTGGGCACAGAGAAAGACCTTGTCTCGAAAAATAAATGAGGGTGGGAGTTATAAAATCTCCTTTCAACAGTCCTCATTTGGTTTCCACATAGCCATGTTTACTAAACTTGAACAGCAGCCTAGGTCTTCTGAGGGGGTATCCTGTAGATGCTGTGCAAATTCAAAACTCTGAACTTACTTACATTGCAGGAGATTATTTCTGATTAGTAAACATGCCTTCCACAGGAAGATCATTATCACTTATCAGATGTCCACTCTAACTCAAAGGACAATGCATAACTCATTCTACTCTATTACACTCAGAGAAACTTAAGTTTTACCATAATCTTCCTTCCATCATTTGGCTCTTCAAAGAAGATCTGGAGAAGTAGATGTTAAGAAGAGAGAGAAAATCAGAGGAACTGATGCAGAAGTGAATACAGGAAGTGAATTCCAAGATGGAAAGCCAGGGAAAGGAACCGCACCCTGGTTGTGCCCTGCCACCCACACTGGACTGTGAGTTCACCTGCTAGAGTGAGGTCTGCTAAAGGTCAGGTAGTGCCCAGTGTCGGCTTCTCATCTGACTCCAGCCCCAGACATAAGCCTTCAGGGGCGACAGTTAGATAGAACGACTATTCTATGTTCTAATGTTCCATAGCCGAGTAGGGGGACTAAAGTCAATAGCAACATATTGTATATTTCAAAGTAGCCAGAAGAAAGAACTTGAAATGTTCTCAAGATACATGATAGATACTTGAGGTGATAGACACCCCAAATACTCTGATTTGATCATTACATAGTCCATTCATGCAACCAAATGTCACATGCACCCCATAAATATGTATAAAAATTATGTATCGATAAAAAAATAAATGAATAATTTAACCAGCATGAGCAAGAGCAAGGCCCTGTCTGTACCAAAACAGAAAAATTAGCTGGGCATCATGGCTAGTTGGGAGGCTGAAGCAGGAGGATGGCTTGACCCAGGAGTTTGAGGTTGCAGTGAGCTAGGCCAATGTCATGGCACTCTATCCTGGGCAACGGAGTAAGACTCTGTCAAAAAAAAAAAAAGGAAGAGAGGGAAGGAAAGAATTTTTAAGACTTCAGAAACAAGATGCAAAAAATAGACCTACCTTCACTGGGTGCCCATAGCTCAGTGATTACAGTGCCAGCCACATACACTGAGGCTGACAGGTTCTAACCCAGCCCGGGCCAGCTAAACAACAACACCTGCAACAAAAAAATAGCCAGGCATCATGGTGGGCACCTGTAGTCCCAGCTACTTGGGAAACTAAGGCAAGAGAATCACTTAAGCCCAAGAGTTTGAGGTTGCTGTGAGATATGACGCCACAGCACTCTACCGAGGGTGACATGGTGAGACTCTGTCAAAAAAAAAAAAAAAAAAAAGACCCAACTCATCATATGGCATAGTAGGCCTTTCATGTAGATTTCCAAGCCAGAATTCCTGGTTCAAGATAAGACACTCAACCCTCCTGTGCCTCAGTTTTCTCATAGGTAAACAGGGCTAAAAATAGGAAGTGTTTGGGGGAGCTGTTGAAAGTATTAAATGATATAATTTATGAAAAGCACTTAGAACAGCACTTGGCATGTAGTGAGACTTCATAAGTTTTAGCACTTACTAGTCCTACTATTATTATTCAAATCCTACAGTCTGCTCTCTACCCCAGACTCTCATAGACTCTAACAACTCCCGGGCTTACTCCAGACATCCTCCAGAGTACCCTTTTCTTTCTTCCTCACACATTAGCACTTAGCAAATGACATCACATATTTGTCAGAAAAAATTGAGAGATTGTATGAATCTCCTGTTGCGATATAACAAACTGTCACAAATTTAGCAGCTGACAACACATGAGCTTATTATTGTGTAGTTATGGAGGTCAGCATTCCTGAAATCAAGAGTAAACAGACCTGTGTTCCTTCTGTTCCTTCTAGAGGTTCTGTGGGAATATCTGTTTCCTTGACTATTCCAGCTTCTGGAGACCACCCACATTTCTTGGCTCATGCCCCTTTCTCCACATCTGCAAAGCCAGCAGCGTAACATCTTCAAATTCTCTCTGTCTCTGGCCTCTGCTTTCATCGTCACAGCTCCTCCTCCTCCTCTGACACTCCTCCCTCCCTCTAACTAGGACCGCTGTGATTACATTAACCCACATGGCTAATCTAGGATAATCTTCCTATCTCGAAATCCTTAATTTAAGCACCTCTGCAAAGATGCTTTTGCCATGAAACATAACATATTCCCAGTTTCGGAGGAACTTGCTCTAGGAGCAAGAGCCGTTATTCAGTCTATTCACCTACTCTAGTACCCTTAGGCTTGCCCTCTTTTTGACATCAGCATGTCACTGCTGGTCCTTCATCCTCTCTCTAGTATTAGAGTAAAAAAATTCCTATCTTGGGCGGTGCCTGTGGCTCAAAGGAGTAGGGCGCTGGCCCCATATGCTGGAGGTGGCGAGTTTCAGCCCCTAGCCAAAAAAAAAAAAAAATTCCTATCTTCTCCTTGAAGTTAGCCCCACTATTCATTTACTAGAGGCCATATAGCCTCATCTTCTTCATGACTCCCAATTAATTACCTTTTTGAGTCACAGTCTGTCAGCCAGGCTAGAGAGCAGTGACCTAGTGGTACCTCACTGTAACCTCAATTTTCTGGCTCAAACAATCCTTCTGCCTTAACCTCCCAATTGCAGGGACCACAGGCATGTACCACTGTGCCTGGCTAATTTTTTATTTGATTTTAAAGACAATGTCTCACTGAATTGCCTAGCCTCAAGCATTCCTCCCACCTCAGCCTCCCAAATAGCCATGATTACAGGTGTAAGCCACCATGCCTGTCCTCCACCCTTTCTAATGGTATAGAGCTATCCCTCTGTAAGGATTGTACCTCTCCTGCCCTTAAACATGTGTATTTCTTTCCACCTTAAACTTATATATTTTATGCTTCTTCCCTTTCGCCACCCTTCAATTGCTTTTCCTTTTGCTGTCTAGCTTCCCAGTTGTAGCAAACATCCTTTTTCCTGAGAACTGCCTTCCCACCCATAAACTGGACTCCAGTATTTATTTTAATACCTTTGACATTGGACTCAGTTGACTAGACAATGAGCCGACTCTGGATCTACGTGGAGCTAATCAGATTCTCTTCCCAAGAGTTTAGGTAATTGGAATTGAGTCTGGATTCCTGCCTTGAATTGAAAACATGCAAAGCCAGGAGCTGTGGGGCAGCATGTTCCGAGCATGCACACACCAGAGCAGGTAAAGCTGTGCTATGAGGACACTGTGGCTATTCAGAACCTGGCCCCAGAGTCCCTCCGAGCCTGGCTGTACAACTTAACCCCAGATTCCATACATCTCCCTCTGTGCTCTCAATATATTTACTTTTTCACTAATCTCGCACTGATTTGAACAGGTTTCTGCTTCTTACATCTGCTACTGGCTAAGACCATCCTTTAAATCAATTTCCTCTAGTTTCAATCCCCCACTTTCTCACAGGTTGGCTTCACCACACTAAAGCAGCTACCCCCTGGCAGGTTTATCTCCATCCTAGCCAGGCCCTGTTCTGTCCTCAGTCTGAGATCTTTCAATCTCCCCAGGTACTAACAGAGGCTGACTACCCACTCTTCTGCAGACCCTGTCCTCTGCTGATTCCCTCCACAGTGTGTTTCCAAGACTTAGTTTCTTCTTGTTTCTCTACCCAGTCTTCTCTCTTCTCAGTGTCTAATATTTGGATCAATGTGTGTGGTTCAGTCCATGGACTTGTACTTTTCTTTTCATAGAATCCTTCTGTTGATTCTTTCCTTTAATAGCCTTACTTTTGTGACTGTCAACACTAGGCCTTTAGCCCTTACTTGTCAATGATTCCTCCCACATTCAACATGTACAAAGCAAGACTGTGTGCCCACATCCTCCGCTCATATCCACCATTCTTTTAATTTTCCAAAGATAAGAAACCTCAGCAATTACTTCTGGTTCTACTCTGTCATCCTTTGGACCAAATCTGCCCTCTACTCCTACTGTCCTTCTCTTCCAGATATCACTCAGATTTGCCCCGTCCTCCCCATTCCCTTTGCCATTATCTTTGTTCTGGCATAAACTACTTCAAAGTGTCTTCTCTGGCCACCTTACTTTCCACATCCTTTTAATTCTATCCATCCTGTACACCACTCCAAAATCTCCCCTGCATCCTCACAATGGCTATGTAAATCAGAACCAGCCGTGGTTTCATCATCACCACCACCCACAAATGTTTCCTGAATATTTATTGTGGATACTTAAATGTATAGCTCTAGGAGCCTCTGATACAATTGCAAAAATTACATAAAACATAAGCTTTAAAACTATTGGAGTGCAAAAGGCTTATTTTTTTTAAAAAGTATAAAACTATATACAACATAATCTGATATAATATCAAATGAACAGTGCAGATCTCTAGAGCCAGAAAAATTCAATGAAGGAGGTAATCGTAAGATGGGGAGGGGTTAGAGGAAGAGGAGATAAGGGCAGAGAGGTGTTAGGAAGGCATTCTGCAGAGGGACTAGCACGAGCAAAGATCAGATAGTTCAATGGCATTTTCAGGAAACATGGGAAGGATGAGCTGGGGAAGGTGGAAGAGGAGATGTGCCATGTGGACTAAATAAACAGCCAGAGAGGAAGGAAGTTACCTAGGGTGTTCGGGGAAAGGGACAAATAGAAGAAAGCCAGAACATGGGGCTGCATATTGGGACTGGGAATCTTCCAAGGCTTTGGAACAACTGAGGGAGGCCATCAAAGAGGTGTGTTAGGGCAGAGCCCAAACTCAGCCTGCATACCCAGTGCTGAGCCCACCAGAGGTACTGAATCAGTGAGGAAAGTGATCCTTACAGGAAGAGCTACTATGGGGTTGAGAATCATGACAGAAACAGAAACTGCTTAGGAAGTGCCTCTGACAGGGAGGGTCTGTGCTGGGCCATGTTCGTCATTTAAACCCATGAACAGGCATCAGGAAAGGTAAAGATGACAGGAAAAGCTGTGGCTGGGAATATACTGCATGTAGTCGTAATCATAAATAATAACAGTATTCATAGTTTCAAAATAGTGACAGTAATAATAACTTAACATTTTTGGGTGCTTATTATGTGTTAGACGGTGTGTATGTACTTCCCTCCAGGCTGAAATGCTGGATACTAAAATACAAAGACTCTGCCATACACAGAAGTAAATATACGAGACCCTCAGAGAGCTGCTGCCCCCTGGTCAAGATCATACCGGATTTTTATTCCTCTCGTGGGGTTCTTGTCTCAGGAATGGAAGAAAGAATTCACGGACCACAGATAAACAGAAGCAATAGAGCACAATAGTTTATTAGTGAACAGGAAAGGTTCCAACACAATGGAAAGAATCCTTGGTTGCTGGTGCATCTTGGTTGTTCAGGGGCGTTTAAGCCTTGTCTGCTCACCCATACCTTGCTCACAAGCACTGATTGGGTCTTCAAATCTAGCTGGCTTACACTGATTGGTTTCTTTAAGCCTTAACTGACTGCTCTCTGTTGTTGATTGGTCCTCTATTCACCAGTGATCAATCCCTTAGGGAGTCTCTCCCTCAGGTATGCCCCACCTAACAACAGCCAATGACCAATGGCTGCACAGATCACCCCAGAGAAGTCCCACCCCTTTCTTCTCCCCTGATTTTTTCCCCAGTCCTTGCTGAAAGCCTTCTGGCCTCTATCCATTAGAACTCCTCTCCTAGAACCCCTGGTGCCCCCTTCTCCCAAGAACTAAAAGCACGAAAGGGGCCCTCTAGGTCCCCTCCCTAACATTATAATCTGTGCCTCTTCTGATTGTTCAATGAACCCACTAAATGTCCCGAAAATCACCTCTGTATTAAATGCATGAGGCGACTTAATTCTTAATATTATTTTTATATTCTAGGAAAGGAGACTAAGGCTCAGAGAAGTAGGAGACTTAACCAAGGTCACAGCTCATAAGTCAGGCTGAGCATGGACTCTGTTTGATTCAAGAGCCTGAGTTCTTATTCCTCCTAGAAGGGCAGATTGTATGCTGGGGACCGTGAGACCTACATTTGAATAGACAGGCCACACTAAATAAATCAACAGGGGAAATATGATTTCCAGAAACTTCCTGTTTTAATAAGTTAGAGAAATCACCAGACTCTGTTAAGAATGTCAAGCCCCTAGGTCCCCAGACCTCACTAAATGCTAAGCCTGCAGGGTTTCTGCAAAGGGTAACATTTCCTTCAGTAGTGACATTTAAAATGGACTGCTACATCTTCATCTAGCAGAAAAACTTAAATTCTTTCCTTCCCTCCTTAAGTTTAACTGATCTCATCCCAGATGCTATGGTTATTTGCCTCTAGCTTCCAAAACAAAAGTAAATGACAATACCATCTGTTACAGCCAGCTATGGGAAAAGGTCACGAGCGCTCCCATTGTCTCTTTACTCCAAATTAAGAGTTAACAAAACAGAATGATGTTTACTTAGTATGAACTCTTAAGCTTTTTCTGGTGGTAAAAGGAGGGTCAGAAAACAGGGCTCTAGGTGGCTGTAACACATGACTAAGAATTTAACCAAGATGTTAGAAAAAGAAGAACAAAAGCATAAGAAAAATAAGATGAATTTAATACTGAAAAATATAGGGGGCTCGGCGCCTATAGCTCAACCGGCTAAGGCGCCAGCCATGTACACCTAAGGTGGCAGGTTCGAATCCCCAGCCCGGACCCGCCAAACAACAATGACGGCTGCAACCAAAAAATAGCCGGGCGTTGTGGCAGGCGCCTGTGGTCCCAGCTACTTGGGAGGCGGAGGCAGGAGACTCGCTTGAGCCCAGGAGTTGGAGGTTGCTGTGAGCTGTAATGCCACGGCACTCTACCCAGGGGGACAAAGTGCGACGCTGTCTCAAAAAAAAAAAAAAAAAATATAGGGGATAGAAAGCAGAAATTAAGAAATTCTAAAACTAGACTCATAAATAAATCCAACAGCAACTTATATAGGGAAAAACATACAGATGAGTAAATATTTAAAAAATACTCTTTTTTTTTTTATCTTAGTAGGTCATATAAGGACTCCAAAAGACACTGGAGAAAATGTAGCTATAATTCTTACCTTTTTAGATAGACAATAATACCTATGCATAGAAAAATATCCAGAAGGGTATTCATCAAAATGTTAAGAGTGTTTATCTCTGGATGACAGAAGTTGGAACAAGGTTTTATTTTTCTTTAGATTTCTCTATTTCTTGAATCATTTACAATGAACGTTTATCATTTTTATCTTCAGAATAAAAACTCTAAACCATTGTCATTTTTCTGTCTTTAGCATGATAGAATATGAAATATGACAATACCTGAAAAAAACTACATAAAGGGTGAAACAAATCATATTCAAATTTGCTTTATGCCAATAAATAACATCCCACATTTTATATCACAATGGATAGTAAAAACACAAATCTCATGACATTACCCACTACTCTCCTATCAGATCACACCTGAACACATGGTCATGGTCAACCAGCAGTGGGCTCGTTCATCCTAAGGAGGGAGTAGATCCAGTGGTATGAGGAAACCAATTCAGAGATCCCATCCAAAGGTTGACCTAGCATCAGAAGGTAGGTTCCTAGAACTCCTGGCAGACCTGCTTTAATGTTGCCTTGCTAGCCCCGAGAACAATGCCTCATGAATACCATTAATTACATATTGAACAAGTCCTACAGAATTGAAGATCAATGGGTAAACTTGAGTAAGCTTAAACTATTTTTTTTTTTTTTGAGACGGAATCTCAAGCTATCCCCCTGGGTAGAGTGCCATGGCCTCACAGCTCACAGCAACCTCCAACTCCTGGGCTCAAGCGAGTCTCCTGCCTCAGCCTCTCAAGTAGCTGGGACTACAGGTGCCCACCACAGTGCCGGCCATGTTTTTTTTTTGGTTGCAGCCATCATTGTTGTAGATTGCTGTGGCATCACAGCTAACAGCAACTTCCAATGCTTGGGCTCAAGCAAGTCTCCTGCCTCTGCCTCCCAAGTAGCTGGGACCACAGGCGCCCACCTCAACTCCTGGCTATTTTTTGATTGCAGCCATCATTGTTGCTTGGCAGGCCCAGGCTGGATTCGAACCCGCCAGCTTAGGTGTATGTGGCTGGTGCCTTAGCCACTTGAGCCACAGGCGCCGAGCCTCCATGTCAAGTTTTTTTTTTTTTTTTTTTTTTTTTTTTTGAGACAGAGCCTCAAGCTGTCCCCCTGGGCAGAGTGCCATGGCTTCACAGCTCACAGCAACCTCCAACTCCTGGGCTCAAGCGAGTCTCCTGCCTCAGCCTCCCAAGTAGCTGGGACCACAGGCGCCCGCCACAACGCCCGGCTATTTTTTGGTTGCAGCCGTCATTGTTGTTTGGCGGGTCCGGGCAGGGGATTCGAACCCGCCACCTTAGGTGTACGTGGCTGGTGCCTTAGCCGGTTGAGCTATAGGCGCCGAGCCCCATCTCAAGTTTTTAAGTGTATCTTCTAGTCCTGAATGGAAAGTGTTTGAGGTAGCCATCTGTAAATGTGTACGTATAAATCCCTTCTTTATGTGAGGTCATGGAAATGGACGTGTGACTCAGTCACAGCACATGTCCAAAACAGGCCTAACCAGGGTCCCATTGTGAGAGTAGAAATATGAAGACAGGAGGGAGTAAGGACTCTGGGTCACAAGCTAGAAGATCCATGTTAATAGTAGCTGCCGAAGCCCATCTCCACCACCACTTGGAGATGCCCGAGCATACTCTAAGGAAGCAAGCCAGGTTGAGAAACAGAGGGACAGGATCCCAATCATCCCAATGATGGTGTTTCATCTAGTACTTCCCCCCAACAATAAATTTTAATCAAATAAATTTAAAATAAAAAATAAAAATATCAGCCAGGTACAGTAGCTCACACCTGTCATCCTAGCACTCTGGGAGACCGAGACAGGTGGATTGCTTGAGCTCAGGAGTTCAAGACCAGCCTGAGCAAGTGTGAGACCCCATCTCTATAAAAATAGAAAAACTCGCAGGGCATTGTGGTGAATGCCTACAGTCCCAGCTACTGGGAGGGTGAGGCAAGAGAATCGCTTGTGCCTAAGAGTTTGAGGTTGCTGTGAGCTAGGCTGATACAGCAGCATTGTACCTGGTATGACATAGCAAGACTCTTTCTCAAAAAAAAAAAAAAAATCCAGTGCTACCAGATTGAGCTGTGTTTCCTTTAAAGGCAGTCTCCGGGTTATGAATGAGATAGGTTCTATAGGTTTGTTCTTAAGTTGAATTTTTATGTAAGTTGGAACAGGTACATTTACCTATTACCTGTAATAGCCTCTGTTCGTAAGCGTGAGTTGTACAGCAGTTGGACGTTTATAACTCAAGGACTTGTAATAGTCTGCATTCGTAAGTGCGAGTTGTATATAAGTCAGATGTTTGTAACTCAGCAACTGCCTGTATTTGTGACTGACAGTGCTCAATAACTATTAACTATAAATTTACCTATCCCCAGGCTCGGCACCTATAGCTCAATCGGCTAAGGCGCCAGCCACGTACACCTAAGGTGGCGGGTTCGAATCCCCAGCCCGGACCCGCCAAACAACAATGATGGCTGCAACCAAAAAAAAAAAAAAATAGCCTGGCGTTGTGGCGGGCGCCTGTGGTCCCAGCTACTTGGGAGGCTGAGGCAGGAGACTCGCTTGAGCCCAGGAGTTGGAGATTGCTGTGAGCTGTAATGCCATGGCATTCTACCCAGGGGGACAGCTTGAGGCTCTGGCTCAAAAAAAAAAATAAATAAATAAATAAATAAATAAATAAATTTACCTATCCCCAAACATTCCCTTGACTTCAGACTGAGAAGATATCTATCCAGCACTTAGATTCTTTGCTCCTGGGAGGTGGAAGTCATACCTCTTCATCTTTTTATTCTTGGTGCCAATATGTGTGTTTTGAATAAATGAATGAGTAATACAAACATACTAAAAAACTTCACATCTATCTGACCAATTGTGAAAAATGATGTGTTCTTGTGCTGAGTGATTAAGCTTACATAAGGAATAATGATAATTCTTTCAAGACACAGCATAAGTAAAGAAATGAAAACTTTTGCGAAACATGTAGATCCAACTGAGTGGCTTCCCAGAATCTTGGTTTTCAAGAGTTTTCAGAGTTGTGAGGAAGGGAGAGGAAGTGGGATCAAGGTCCAAGGCTTCAACAAAGCCAGAGGAAGCACACTGAGAAACAGAGTTCTGACTGGGAGCCTTGACAAAGTTCTCTGGTTTTAGTTCAGGCGTTGCAAACTGGCAGTCCTAGAACTGAATTTGGCCCATAGAAATATGTTGTTTGGTCTGCACGCTGTTTCTTTAAAACTTTTTTAGAACTTTGCATTTGAATGTCATGAGCTGGGAATAACATGGCTGCAGCAGGTACTGTTCTAAGCGCTTTGCATATTTGAATCTATTTAATCCTCTAGAGAACATTTGTCAAGTACTAATGATATGCTGAGCACTATTTCAAGCACTTTATGTGTATTAACTCACAAAATGCCTTAACAACTCCATTCCCATAGTACCTATAAGAAACCTGAGGCACAGAGAATTGAGTAATTTGCCTGAAGTCCCACAGCTAGTAAACAGCACGACCAGGCAGGCAACCTGGGGCCTGAGTTTGGGCCGTTGCCTTCCCAGCCCTACACTCAGCCAAATCCACACTTTGATATTTCCTGTTAGGCCTTTGCCAGTACTGGGGTATGTGACCCTGGTCTGCACAGTGGTATAACTGGGTCACCAGTCAGAGAACAGCATAGCTGTCTTCCACCAGGTTTTAAGCAACACACTTTGAGTGGACAGGTCAGAGGACCTCCCCACAGTGAGAAGAACTCAGAATATGCACAGGGCTGGTGACTACAGCCTACATAGTCACTGACATCTCACAGTTCTGAGAGTCAACATCTTACTTGACATTCAAAATGCATTAAGCGGCTCGGCACCTGTGGCTCAAGCAGCTAAGGCACCAGCCACATACACCTAAGGTGGCGGGTTCAAATCCAGCCCGGGCCCGCCAAACAACAATAATGGCTGCAACCAAAAAATAGCCGGGCATAGTGGCAGGCGCCTATGGTCCCAGCTACTTGGGAGCCTGAGACAGGAGACTCGCTTGAGCCCAGGAGTTGGAGGTTGCTGTGAGCAGTGAAGCCACAGCACTCTACCCAGGGGGAAAGCTGGAGGCTCTGTCTCAAAAAAAAAAAAAATGCATTAAGCCTTATACGAACAACAAAAGAAAAAATAAATTGGACTTTATCAAAATTAAAAACTTCTGTGCATCAAAGAACACTATCCAAAGAACAAAAAAACAACCCACAGAATGATAGAAAATATTTGCAAATTATGTGTCTCATAGGGGATTAATACTGAGAATGCATAAAGAACGCTTACAACTCAATAGCAAAAGTAAAACAACCCAATTCAAAATGAGCAAAGCCCTTGAATAGACATGTCTCCAAAGGACATACACAAATGGCCAATAAGCACATGGAAAGATGCTCAACATCACTAGTCAATAGAGAAATGCCAATCAAAACCACAATGAGCTACCACTTCATGCTCACTAGTATGGCTACTATCAAAAAAGTGGAAAACAACAAGTATAGGTAGAATGTGGAGAAATTGGAAGCCTTGTGCCTTACTGGTGAGAATGTAAAATGATGCAATAGTACCAAATAGTTTGATAATTCCTGAAAATGTTAAAATAGAATTACCATGTGACCTAGCAATTCCACTTTTAGGTACATAATGCCAAAGAATTAAAAGTAAGAACTCAAGCTCACAGGAGACCTGATATTAAGTTCAGTAACTCTTCCTAGAAAAAGTGCTGCATACTTCATTGCTGAGTATTATTATGGTCACTTTCAAAATACTCCCCTTGGCCATCTCATAATAGCAGATCTGATGGCCATTCCAGAAAAAGAATGCCAAAATTGCTTTGAAGGCTGGAGTAGGCACTGCTATCAGGGCATAGCTTTCCAAAAGGGTGACCATAGGTGATATTTAGCAATGAATGTGTTTCTGAACTTAATTGTCTGACCTTGTATCTGTATGTCAATGTTCATAGCAGCAATATTCACAATGGCCAAATGGTGAAAAGAACTTGAACATCCATTGACAGCTGCATGCAAAAACAAAATGTGGTATGTGGTGTATACATACAATCAAGTATTATTAACCCTTAAAAAGGAATGAAATTCTGAAACATGCAACAACATGGCTGAACCTTGGAAACATTGTGCTAAGTGGGATAAGCCAAACACCAAAGGACAAATACTGTATGAATGCACTTTTATGAAGTACCTAGAATAGTTAAAATTATAGAGACAGAAAGTTAAATGTTAGTAGGAGCTAGATGGAGAAGGAATGATACGTTATCATTAACAGGTACAGAGTTTCTGTTTGGGATGATGAAAAAGTTCTGGAAATGATTAATGATGATTGCACAACATTGCGAATGTATGCAATGCCACTGAATTGTACACTTAAAAGTAGTTAAATGGCAAATTAATATTAAATATAATTTACCTCATAAAACATTATAAAAATGTCTCCAAGAGGTCAAATAAAATTATACAGAAAATTAGATCCTTTCCCACGCAAAATCAAATAGTAAGGTTGGAGAAGAGTCTAGGGAATGGAGGGGAAAGAATCCAGTAAACCAAAAGGAAAGAAAAAAAAATTTGATGGCAAATGCCAGCAAAAACTGATATATCTGCAGGAGACATGTACAAAGCCTCTTTTTTTTTTTTTTTAAAGAAGCAAAATCTTTCTTAAAAATTTTCAGAAAGAAGTAGAAATGATCATGTTTACTAATTAGATACATGTTCACAAAAACATGTACCAGGATGATTAAAATAAATGTCCCCAATTTCACTACTAATACAGTGGGATAGTGAATTTTGTGTGGGTCTGACTGAAGAACAGAGCCCCAAACTTTAATCATAGCAGAAGCCTATCACAGGTACCTGCAGTGCCTTTAGGAGCTCTCAATACTTTCCAAAGGAATGACCCCAAAATTTAAAAATATGTCAACCATAAAACTATCTATTAGAGACTAGCGTATTTTCAATAAAATGAGCCACAGACTTCATGATTACAAAACAAGGTCCTGAGATTATAAATTTCCTGGTATTCTCTGTCTCTTCAAATGGAACATTTTCTGTTCTCCCAGACCTTGAACTTGGTCCACATTAGGTTGATGGGGGCCATGGGATTCCTATCACCACAGGAATATTGATTTATTAAAGAGGAAAGTCTTCAGAATATGCCATTAAGTCACTGAACGACCTTAGACAAGTCACTCAACCTCTCTGAGCACCAATTTCCTTCGTATGAAACAAAGAGATTGGAAAAAATAACCTCTGTAGTCTCTTTAACAAATTATGAGTCACATTCTGTTCTGTCTTTTCCTTCGATATCTTTTTGTTTCTCTATTCCAAATACATCAGTGCCCAAATTGAAAGGTGCCATTTTATAAACCTTTGCAAAGATGACATTCACTCCATCCCTCCAAACTTACTGCCTTCTTATGGGGCTCTCCACACAATAGGAAGATTAGAGAAACTCTGATCCGTTATATTTACCTGTACACATCATTTTGGTCTATTAACGATTTGAGCCTATCTAATTTCACTCCCAAAAAAATTCCAAATTCTCTTCCAGGCATACTGTGCACAATCTTATTTTAAGAACAAATCTTTTTCCAAAATTAAAAAAAAAAAATGCATGCTTAACATTGTTTACTTGGGTTTTTTTCCTCCATTAAAACAGGAGAGTGACATGTGTATAAAAAGGGATGCTAAATGAATGCAGACTGGATACGGATGAGTTCCAGACAACTGCCGCGCTTTCTCTCCTGGCTTGATGGCTAATCACCAAAATACACTCCAGAGCTATTCTCTCTCCTCGTACATTTCATTTCAGAATGAATTCGTTTCTGTTTCAAGTTGTCCCATTTGGGAAAAATCTAGATTCTATCAACAACAGCTTGAAAAGAGAATTGAGAAGAGTAGAAAGACAAAAAGGAAGTCTTAAAAATTCAAATAATCTTTCTTCAGGCTGATCCAGGCAAGAAGCTCTGGCTCTCAGTGTGTAGTCTATGCAAGGAAGATTCTGTTCTTTTTTTGTAGTAAGTAACAAAACAATTTAATAACATTAATTTGGCTTCAGTTGAGAGGGCAATATCAAAATTCCACAGCTGACATCTTCCCACAGACCTAACTACAAATCCTGGCTGGGTTGTCAGAATAGTCCTGGACTGACACGTGTCTCTTAGGCCTGCCATGTTTTAGCTGGAATTTTCTCAATATAGATGGGACTCATGTTTTGCAGAATTTTAAAAATTTTTAAAATAGGCTCAGCTCCTATAGCTCAACCGGCTAAGGTGCCAGCCATGTACACCTAAGGTGGCGGGTTCGAATCCCCAGCCCGGGGATTCGAGTTGTATATAAGTCAGATGTTTGTAACTCAGCAACTGCCTGTATTTGTGACTGACAGTGCTCAATAACTATTAACTATAAATTTACCTATCCCCAGGCTCGGCATCTATGGCTCAATCGGCTAAGGCGCCAGCCACGTACACCTAAGGTGGCAGGTTCGAATCCCCAGCCCGGACCCGCCAAACAACAATGATG
>NW_003852403.1:21191134-21205592 GCF_000181295.1 Otolemur garnettii
AGCTACTTGGGAGGCTGAGGCAAGAGAATCGCTTAAGCCCAAGAGTTGGAGGTTGCTATGAGCTGTGATGCCACAGCACTCTTCCGAGGGTGACAAAGTGAGGCTCTGTCTCAAAAAAAAAAAAAAGACTGCAAAACTAGATCTATGGAAAAGCAATATGTGAGCCAATCAGGGCTTGGACCAAAGTAGAACCCAAGTGCCAAAATAAATTCCACTGACTTGATTCATTTATTTATTCAACAAACACATATTTAGAAACATATCTTCATAACTATTCTAGGCACAGTGGGGGATCTATAAAGCTTACAGTGATCCCCTCCCCAGAGCAGAGTGTGAAAAGCACTAGTGACAGGTATAAAGACAGAGCTGTGTCCCCTGTGAAAAGCCCATTACAAAGATTCTGAGGAATAGAGGTGAAATCAGAGCTTCCTTCAGTCCCTAGTGAGGTGGGGCCAGAGCAAGCCTTATGAGACATATCACCTAGAGATGGACAACGGAGGACACTGGTATCCTCCCAGAATGATTCCATCATGGCGTGTGGCTTGGGGCAAAAGCTGAGCTTATCTCAGGTCACACAGGACTTCCAGATGCTGAGCTGGCCTGCAGCTGTTCAGCCCTGACCTGCCACAGAATTCCAGATGTATGGAGAAATGACACCTCAGAGATGCCATTACTATAATAGAGAGGAAGAAAACTACAAGAAAAAAACCCACACCAATGACAATATTCCTTCCCCAACCTAAACCAGGAAAGGATGCTCTCACTCCCAAGAGCCCCTGCCATCCGAGGAGCACGGAGAACGTGAAATACAAACCCTAAACTAAAAGAAAGAGGAGTGAGGCTCTCTGATGGGGGAAGATGAGGAAGAAGTAACCAAATGACCCCACCTTCTAGAAAATTCTGATTTGAACTATGGGAAAATATACACATAAAAGAGAGAAGAATAGCCCAAGTTGCTGATGATGAGTGACCAGGCGATTAAACAGCCTGAGGAACTGATAATAGGAAGTGATTTTTCAGGTGGCGCCTATGCGCAATGGGTAGGGCACCAGCCACATACACTAAGGCTGGCAGGTTCAAACTCAGCCCGAAAAGCTAAAAACAATGACAACTACAGCCAAAACATAGCCAGGAGTTGTGGCGGGCACCTGTAGTCCCAGCTACTTGGGAGGCTGAGGCAAGAGGTTCACTTGAGCCCAGGAGTTTGAGGTTGCTGTGAGCTGTGATGCCACAGCACTCTACCCAAGGTAACAGCTTGAGACTCTCTGTCTCAAAAAAAAAAAAAAAAAAGGAAAATAAAAGAAAAAGAAAGGAAGTGGATTTTCAAGTAAAGTTATGATATAATCTTTTTATTTCAGATTATTAGGAGGGTCCAAACAATTATGTTACAATGTGTTTGCTCAGTGTGCCACATGCCCTTGCATGGTGCCCAGTAGGCGAGAGCACACCAAGTTATGATATAGTTGAGCCCAGAGGTTCACTCGCCCTCAAAGGCTAGAAAAGACTATTCAGTCTGCAGCCAAGTCGTCTTGAGAACCCACAAGTTGCTCTTGTGAAAAATTCTACCTCAGAGTTTCTTCTGCAGCCTCACAGACAGCAACTGGGAGAAAGAAGTTTCAACAAGTGAGGAACAGCCCCCAAATCCAGCTCCTAGAACCTGTAAGTACAGAAATCTCACACTCAGGAAAGGACCACTAAAAGAAGTCAAGAGCTTCAGGACACAGTGGCTCACATCAGTAATCCTAGCACTCTGGGAGGCCAAGCTGGAAGGATGGCTTGAGCTCAGGAGTTCAAGACCAGCTTGAGCAAGAGCAAGACCTCATCTCTACTAAAAATCGAAAAATTAGCTGAGCATTGTGGTAGACACCTGTAATGCCAACTATCTGGGAGACTGAGGCAAGAAGATCATTTGAGCCCAGAAGTTGGAGCTTGCAGTGAGCTATTGCCTGCCCTCTACCTGGGGCATCAGAATGAGACCCTGTGTCCAAAAAAAAAAAAAAACCAAAATGTCAGGAGTGAAAAGACTCACCAGCTGGCTATTTGGGTTATGGGTTGTAAACAACAGACACCAAAGAGCTGAGAGATCACAGACTAAACCAGAAGCAGGAGGCCCAGAGCCACTGGATGTCGGGCAAAACTAACACTGGAAATGAAGGCAAGGCTTAAAAATACCCTGAAATCATAGACCTAAAGTTAGGAGCCATTGTCCCCGGGAATCTGCAGGGCTCCGCTGAAGCTGGCAAATGGATCTGTAACTGTCTTGTCTGCCAAAGCAGATAACATCAGTCCCCACAGGACATAATCCCTAACTGGTTAGCTGTGATTCAGTCTTATCCTCCCTTGAGTTTCTAATGGAATCATCTGAAGCCCTTGTCAAGGTAAAACTCTCAAAAAGGTAAAACATGACTCTCATACAAATATAAAATGATGCTTATCAAAGATGCTATCCAATCCATTAATAAACGAGGGAGCCAACAAGATGAGAAGTCTTCTTCAAAGAGCATTTTGAAGGTCTAGATTTTCATAAACATTTGCATTAATGTTGGAACGAGGTTACTAGGCTAAACACAAAACTAGCTAATGACATATAGAGAGAGTAAACCATAACTTTTGAGGTTTATCTTTTTTTTTTTGGCCAGAGCTGGGTTTGAACCTGCCACCTCTGCCATATGGGGCCAGCGCCCTACTCCTTTGAGCCACAGGCGCTGTCCAAGGTTTATCTTTTTTATTAAACAAAAATGATTTGAAAACTCTACCTGTTAACATGTTATTCCTATAAGTCTGGGAACTTTAGTCAATAATAATGAGTGGGTCAAATTATGTTTACTCTCTTGCCTGGATAATTAAACGTTCTTTGGACAGGTCTGCTAAATCATGCCCCCATCTGATATTAAAAGGACATAGTACCAGTCTTTTTGTATCATTTCCAAATTCTAAATAATTTTTCTTAACTCTTTGATGCTTAATTTTGTAATAGAAGTGGGTAAATCACATTAATCACAGAAGTTGAGGAAAATCTCCCCTCACTTTTTGAAAACTGGACTATCTTGGCCAGGCACGGTGACTCATGCCTATAATACTAGTACTTTGCCAGGCCAAGGTAAGAGGATTGCTTAAGCTCAGGAGTTCGAGACTAGTCTGAGCGAAAGCACAACCCCATCTCTACTAAAAATACAAAAAATCAGCCAGATGCAATGACACAAGCTTGTCGTCCAGCTACTCAGGAGGCTGGGAGTCAGGATGACCTGAGCCCATGAGCTTGATGTTGCTGTAAATTATAACACCACTGTACTCCAGTCCCAGCAACAGAGTGAGACTGAACTGTGCATACAAAATGTTGACCTTGGCCTTGACCTAGCTGGCAAAAGAAATGATATGTGAGGAAAGAAAGAGAAGAAATTCCTGATTACGAAGGTAGCTCGAATGGCAAGAACAGCTAACCCCTGCTGGCCTCAGCCACCTGCTGGCCTGCCAGACGGTGCTGACTATGTCACCCTGGAGTCTGGAGTTCACCTCTCTCTGAGCCAGATGATCCACCTAAATGTATTTTCCTGGAGACGGAACCTCTGCCATTAGAAATCCAAATGCATCTCCTGGAGAATGTTCTCCGATGGGTGAGGACAAAGATGCCTTTTTATGCGTAGGACAAAAATCAGCCTCAAGGCTCCCTCGAAGAAAGCAAGTGACTGAAATAAGTGGTGTGGCCCTTTAGGTGTGGCCTGTCCAGGAAGATGTAGTTGACATACCCAACAACACACAAGCCCAAGAGCTGTTAACAGCCTCACCTAAAACCTACCTCCGAGGGGAAAACCAATTTCTTACTATAAATTAGTGACTTTCCACTGATGTGCCTCAGTCAGGGTGCCATGAGAGGACCTCAGGTATACTACAAACATTTGTAAAGATCATTAATGAAATTATTTTCAAAAGAAGTTCAAAGCACAGTAAGTATATTCTTTTTTTACTCTTTTTTTTTTTTGATCAACATAATTTAAGTGCATCATGAGATTTAAAAAAGGTTGAAAAACACTGCTATAAATATTCACTGAAACCAAAGCATTTCCGTCTTTTATTCTTGGCTTTCATACCCTCTTTTTGCATATGAGTTAAAAAAAAAAAAAAACCTGTTGTCTGTTAAGAAAGAGCAAAGGGTCAATAAAAGACATTTTCATACAAAGGCACAGAGTTGTATCCTAGAAACAGGTTTGAGACAAGAAGAAAGTGGTCAGATTTGGTCAAATGAATTTTACCAAAGGATTTGTCTGGTGTCTATCCACCTTTTAGGTTAAGGGTGGTAGGAGTATGAAAGATACCCTGTGACCTGCTAGAGATAAGAACCAAAACCACAATGAGAAACCACTTTACTAGAACAGCTATAAGCAGAAAAAACAAAAAATATTGTGTTGACAAGGAGGCAGAGAAATTTGAATTCTTACGCATTGCTGGTGGTGATATAAAATGGGAAAGCCACTCTGGAAGACATTTTGGCAGTTCCTCACGAAGTTAAACAGAGAATTACCATATGACCAAGCAGTTCCACTCCTGGGTATATACCCCCAAAGACTTGAAAAAGGTACTCAAACAAATACTTGTACATAAATGTTCATAACATCACTCCTGCAATAGCCAAAAGGCGGAAACAAATATCTACCAACAGGGTGGCGCCTGTGGCTCAAAGGAGTAGGGTGCCGGCCCCATATGCTGGAGGTGATGGGTTCAAATCCAGCCCCCGCCAAAAAAAAAAAAAAAACAGCCAATATCCACTAACAGATGAATGGATAGATAAAATGTGATATATAGATACAATCAAATGGGATATATTCAGCCATAAAAAGGAATGAGTTCTGATACACACATGATGAACCTCAAAAACATTGTGCTAAGTAAAGACACAACAGGTCACATTTGTGTTGTTTTATTTACATGAAATAACAGAAAAGGCCAATCCAGAGATACAGAAATCAGAGTGCTGGTTGCTAGCAGGGAGAGGGTGGGGAAAGGGAGCAACTGGTTAGTGGGTGTAGGGTTTTACTTTGGGATAATGAAACCATTCTAGAACTAGATGGGGCTGGATGCACAACACTGTGAATGTCCTAAATGCCACTACACAGTACACTTGAAAAGGGTTGTTTTTATGTTACACAAATTTCACCTCAATTTAAAAAAATGAGGCAGGAAATATCAGCAATGGCAAATAATAGCATAGGTTTCAAAAAAGCCTCAAGTTTGTTCAATGACCTTCAAAATGTGAAAATATCCAGATTAAACCAAAGTTTGGACAGAAGAGGGAGCAAGAAACACACAGAAACAGAGAGTTCATGTGGAAAAAAAGATTCAGAAAACACATTGATGTTTTTTCCAGGATCATGTCACCACTCTTCTCCTTGGATGAGCTGTCTTCTTTAAAAATAGAAGAGAGTAAAAAAATAAAGTCCTCCATACCAAGAAAGAAATAGTGAAGAATCGTAGAATTGACAGCATGAAGGGTCGGCCTGAGAGATCATTCTGTCCGGTGACCTGATTTGCAGATAGGAAACCAGAACTCAGAAAGATCAAATGCCTTTCCCAGTGTCACATGGCAGAGCTGGGTGAGCAGCAGCCTGGGGCTGGCTGGGGACTGTGCTTTCCATGATACAAGCTCCAACTGTGTTCTCTGTGGTTTTATGGTATTTTTTTTTCCTCTTGAATCACATAACTAAAATGTTTCCAGGCCTGTCAAATCAGTGTCTGCCACCACCACCAGCCCACCCCCCTGCTTTGCAGCATTCACAACCAAGGCAAATCAGGTTAAAATTAACATCTCCAGAGCACCCGTAAAAGGCAAAACCCCAGATGCTCAGCCTAGTATGTCTAGTAAGTCAGCAAGGCAAGGGGTGCACTCTTCCTTGGTCCAGGGCAAGGAATGGGGGACTTGGAGACAATATGTGTGTGCAGCCCAAATGCCAACCAGGGCCACTGCATCCTCTGAGAGTCAAACCAAGGGACCTGATCTCCTAACCCAGAGGCCTGTCTTCCAGATCACTTCTCTTGGTTTCTTGCTTTCCACACTGGAGGATGAATCAAGTCATTTTCCTAAACGCAGACTATTCTCTCCTAAGGCCAGCTGTCAAAATAACATGTTTTTCCCCCAACCGCATATATGCCTTGGGACTTCTTTTGAACCTGCAGGTATGTTCCCTTCTTTCCCTCCTCCAGCTGCCAGAAGGAGTCACGCCTTTGTGAGGGTTCCTCAAAAGTCAGGAGCTGACGCAGATGCTCTACAGATACCTCAATTCAAGGTCCTAATATGGGTAAGTGGTGGTCACAGCCAGAACAGAGCCAAAAGCTGCCTGCTTGCTCTGAGAGGGTTACCCCAAACAGAAGGCCAGAGCCTAACACAAGCCTGTTTAATTTTGCTAAAAGTAGCCATTTGTCTCCATAAAATTTTAGTTACTGAAATACAATTTTCTTTTTTTTTTTTTTGAGACAGAGCCTCAAGTTGTAGCCCTGGTTAGAGTGCCATGGCATCAGGGCTCATAGCAACCTCCAACTCCTGGGCTCAAGCAATTCTCCTGCCTATGCCTCCCAAGTAGCTGGGACTACAGGTGCCCACCACAACACCCAGGTATTTTTTAGTTTTTAGTTGCAGCCATTGTTGTTTGGTGGGCTCGGGCTGAATTCGAACCCGCCAGCTCAGGTGTATGTGGCTGGTGCCTTAGCCATTTGAGCCACAGGCACCAAGCCCAATTTTCTTATTAAATGTGGATTGACATCAATGTTTTAGCTATTAAGAGCACCTTATTAGGCTCAATTAGCTCAATGTTATGCAAGAAAGTCCTCTCTCCCCTAATTATTGAATCTCAGATAAAATTAAGAATCAAAGTATTGACTTTGGAATTTGAATATTTGTGTTCAGATCATGGTATCACTTATTTGTGTAGTCCTGGGACCCATATTTAAGCCCCCTAGGTCTGAGTTTATTCATCCATGAAATGAACATGAGTACCTACCTCTTAGCTTTATGAGACAAAAATGAAAGCATTTAAAGCACTAATAGGTATATGCATTCCTGGCACATTCTGAGAGCTCAATAAATGGTAGCTATTGTTATCCTTTCCCCAAGGGGCAAGTTAATCCCTCTCCAGTATGGAGAAGAACCTGTCCCCAATAATAAGTTGACCACAGTTTTGGGTAACTGATCTTCAGGAACACCTGGTGCCCTGCCTTTTCTGAACCTCCACAAGCTCAAAAAGGATTCATGACTCAGAAGGGCCTGACTAGAGCCCTATCCAAACTTCATTCCCTCTCCTAATCCCAGAAACCTTCTTCTTGAATATCCCCAGCAACAGGAAGCTCACCACTTCCCCAAGCTGGCCATGTCCTTTTGCAAGGGTCCACAGCTTCCTCACCTGCTGGTTCCACCTCTGTCCTGTGAGGCCATCCATCAGAAGTCCTGCCACCTTCCACGTGCGTAGCTGTTCAGATATGTGAAGACACTGTCATATTTCCCGGCTGAAGTTCCCCACAGTCCTAAACTGCAACCCTAGGGGCTCCTGCTTGTTAATATGCCTCAGAACTGCCTATACTCAAAAGGAGTCTGCCTGGGGAGAAGCCAGGCTGGGGTGACGATGTGGAGATGGGGAGACAGGTCTTCTCTTCATCCTCCTATCTCCACCCTCTCATCCCATTCTCATCACTCAATCCACTTGAGAATCCTCTAAAATACGGCATTGGCTCTTTTCAAACATTCCTGAGTCAGACAAAATGTCAGTGATCTTTCCATGAAGACTTAATTAATTTATGCTTTCCATGAGACTCTAAGGAGGGAGGAGGGAGAAAAAACAAAGTGTGTGCACTAAGCTCTGTGCTGTATTTCATACCTTATATTATTTAAAGGAGTCACAAATGGAAGAGGCATTCTAATTACATTCCCCATTTTAAAGATCAGGAAACTGAGGCTCAGGGAGCTCTAGCAGATTCCCTTCAATCAGAGAGTAGTTGAGCCGGGATGTGAACTCAGGCCATCCTGGTCAAGTCTCATGTGCCTTTTTCTATGTTAGACACAACTTCCACGGTTCCTCACAAATGTGCTCAAGGACTCGGCTACTCACATTGAACTTACAATTGCTGGCCTTGTCGGGGCTCCGACAAGCTACCACAGTAATAATAAAGTATCTTTCTAGACCAGAGCTCAGCAAAGTACAGCCTATGGGCCAGATCTCACCCCTGCCTGTTTTTGTCAGTGAAGTTTTACTGGCCTACAGCCACACCCACTTGTTTTCATGTTGTCTGTGACTGTTTTCACCCTACAGTGGCGGAGTTGAGTAGCTGCAACAGAAACTGGACGGTCTGCAAAACCTAAAATACTTCCTAGGTTGCCATTTACAAAAAAAGTTTATCAACCCACAGTGGGCTGGCAAACATCTCGTTACTCCACAGATAATCCTAAAACCGCGATGCGAGAGGAACAGCAGACACTTAATCCTTTGAAATAATGTTGTTTCTCTCAACAAATATTGCTTCAACCCACGTCTATGTGTCAGTCCTTTTTCCACATTAACCACAATCGATTCTTCTAGGGTAGCTTATCCCATCTCTGAACTACTGTATTACCTGTTTCTTTCCATTTTCATGTGGTAAACTCCTTGGCTGCTGTTAGCGTTGGTGTGTGGACAGTGGTTTTCATTTGTCCAGCATCCAGGAACGTTCCCTCTCCCACTGTGGGCAGCTTTGGTAGGACTCTCAGAGAAAGTAGCCTGTTCTCTCCCAACTAAAGATGAACTTGAGACCTTAACAGCCCATTAGGACTCCGTTCCCCACAATTTCACATCTTGAGTATAGTCACTCGTGGACAGAAATTTCAACGTAGCTGATGTAGGTCTCCAGCCATGCCCTTCCAACACGCTCAGTTCTTCCTGCTTGCAAATTGTCCTTTCCAAGCCTGGTTCTTTAGCTTCTTCTTTAGTCCTGTCAATTCCTTTCTAAAGCAAATTGGCCAAATCACTTGTAACCAGACCCAGCTGATACGGAAGGTCCAGAAAAACCTGCAGAGTGGAAGAATTAGTCTCTAAAGAATTTGATTCCTTGTACACAGCTATCATTTAATTTTAAAAAAGAAGAAAAATAAATAAATAAATAAATAAGAGTTTATATAAATGGGAATGAGCTATGTAAATATGATAAAATTCAAAAAAAAGTAGAAAAAAAGAATTTGATTCCTTTTCAATAAATTAGAATTAGGGGAGAAAGTTTTTAATCAAACCTATAAAAACTGAGGCTTTAACTCAATTTTTTTAATGCAGAAATATATACATTAAAGAGAATGGCAGTGTCATTTCACAGATTTTTTTATTAGTCCCAATGATTAAAGTACAGAGAATTCTTGTGGCTAGTATAATTCGACTTCTTTAGGGCTAGTAGCTTATTTCTCTGTGACAACACAATACCGTCAATATTAGGCATCATTAGATTACCTCACCCTGATGTCCACCTAGGGACATTTGCACTCTGTGTTGGCAAAGATGCCCATGAGATCTTTTAATAGCTGGTAAGAGATCAAAGACGAGCTCACCACTTCTGAACTGTGACCCTCACAGAGGGTTGGGTTGCTGGGGGAGCAGAATGACCCTGGAAATCAGTGCAAACAACACAAAAGTTCCAGACCTCAGTAGATGCACCCACAGCCTCTTGTTCCAACACCAAAACGTCTGCCAGGCAGTGAGAAAGCAATGGGCCCCCAAAAGACAGAGGAAATGAAAACTACCACTGCACGGATAGAACTCTAGGAAATGACCCTCAAGGTAATTGAGTTCACCTTCTATTCCCTACACAAAAACCCCTGACAAATGAATGTCACTGAGGATGTCCAGCTGAATCCTGTCAGTGATGGTGAATTCATTACCTTTCATGTAGCTCACTTCATTTTTAGACAGTACCATTTGTTAAAAACCGAGCAGTTCGAATTTGAATGAAGCCACACGAAACCATGCTGCTCTTTTCCCTGGGGCCATCCTTTGCATCGTTTTGAATATAGTTATTGTGCCCTAAATCTTCTCAGCTCCTGACCTAACATCCCCAGATGCTCCAAATCATTTTTAATGTGACATAAATGTGACTTTTTTTACTTCCCTGCCTATAGAAGGTGTATCAGTCAGGTAAGGGCAAGAACGAGCTGATGCATTTTATATTTGGTAACTTGAGTTTAATAAAGGGATCATTTGCAAAAGTGTGAGCAGAGTGTAAGGAAACTAAAAGGGATGCGCCATACCCCAGGGTGTTACCACCCTAGGCTTGAAGGAGCAGGGAAAGCCATTAGCAGCACCTGGAGACAGGGCAAACCGTATAAAAAGGGTCTCCTGGCAAGCGCTGTGAACTGCAATTACACGTGGGGCCCTTTTGGGAAAGGGCCTGGTGGAATAAACACCTCTCCCTCACTCTTCTCCTTGACTCTCATCTGCCAGAGCTCTCCACCGGCAATTAGAAGGTTTGCAGGCATCTTCAAACTACGGCCCGCGGGCCACATGCAGCCCACCGAGGACATTTATCGGGCCCACCTGGTGTTTTTGTCGCAGCTGCCTGTCCTGCTTAGCAGCCGACTCGTCCTGAGGCCTGCAATCTGGCCCACCAATGGTCTGTGAACTGGCCCCCTGTTTAAAAAGTTTGAGGAGGCACGGCGCCTATGGCTCAAGCAGCTAAGGCACCAGCCACATAAACCTAAGGTGGCGGGTTCGAATACCCAGCCCGGGCCGCCAAACAACAATGATGGCTGCAACCAAAAAATGGCCAGGCGTTGTGGCGGGCGCCTATAGTCCCAGCTACTTGGGAGGCTGAGGCAGGAGACTCGCTTAAGCCCAGGAGCTGGAGGTTGCTGTGAGCTGTGATGCCATGGCACTCTACCCAGGGGAATAGCTTGAGGCTCCGTCTCAAAAAAAAAAAAAAAAAAAAGTTTGAGGACCCCTTAGGGAAAGGGAGGTCATCTGTGCAATCAATGCAATTTATAAAGTTAGATTCCAGAGGTCCAGAGAAGGGTGGTGAGTAGATCTGAGGGGCAAATGGAAAATATCCAGCACAGAGGACAGCTCATATCTTTGTCTATCCAATGTGCATTACTTTTATTCTGAATTTTCTTCTGGGAACTCTCCTGCCACAGAATTTAAACCTGACTGATTGCACTTCTGATTCTAGGAGAGGTCATGTGGCTCAGGCCTGCCCAGTCGGAGCTCCCCAAGCCTCTGATTACAATGTCTGGCTCAGAGGTAACACATAACCCAATGAGAGACAGTGAGAAGCAGGGTCTGCACTTCTGCCAGAATGGACATGTTCTCCTTTCCTCTGAGTAGGAGGATATGAACCTAGAGCTACTGGAAGCTATTAGATGAGGATGTCCAGCTAAATACTGAGAAGCATTGCCCCCAAGGGAGAGGCTGGACGCAGGAAAAGATGAGATTCTGCTGACACTGTTTGAGTTCCCGGATCCAGCTGTGCCTGCAACCTGCACTATCACTCCAGCCTGAAATTAGAATGATATTGAAAAGACAGGATTCTACAGTTGTCAAGTTCCTTGACTTTAAAGTAAGAATTTTAGTGCCTTGCTACTTACACATGCTTATTGTAAACATTAAGCAAGATCACACACTTAAAGCTCCCTGTAAACTGCAAGACATTGTACAAAAGTCACAGATTCTCCCGCTGGTCATCCCCACCTAAGATGTATCACCCTCGGGACACAGCGTTCCACAATCAGGGGCACACAACGTTCTGAAATTACTTCCAAGACTGAGCGATGACATATTGAACAGCAGCTGTCGAGAGCAGTGGCAATCTCAACATTGCCAAATAGAATAGAAAAAAGAAGAAGAAGAAGAAAGGGAGGAATTGACAAAATTGTCTTTATTTTAAAGAGACAGACTGGAATCAGCATCTAAGAAACATTATAATGGAAAAAAAATTGCTGAATTAAAAGCTATGTCTTAAACAAAGTCAGGGCAGAGGAAGATGAGAAACAGACCAAACCAAAAAAACGTGGCCCATGCTCTGGGGCACTGTGATTCAAGCTGCAACTGTCACAGCTGGGTAGCAACAGAGTCAAAAATCAAAAACCATGGCGAGGACAAGATGGAGCGCATCCCTGAGGACAGAGAACTGCTGAAAAGAAAAGTTCACATGTTATAACCGCAAAATCTTGGGAAGCATATAGGCAAAGAAGCCAGTGAGTAGGGCAGCGAAGCCAGGCTCAGAAAACCAGAAAATAACAAAGATCTCCCAGCTGAAGCTGACCTGGGCTGTAAGCAGAGAATCTGAGAGCAGTTCACCAAGTGGCTAACCCCCCGCCTTGTGGAAATTTCAAAACTGGAATGGGAAAAATCCAAAGCACAGCTAGGAAAATGCCTTACCGCAGAGGCAAAAGAGAAAAACACATGTGCAAAATGCTTCCATGTGCCCCTCGGTAGCTCTCTCCTCACAGATATGAATAACAGACTTGTGGGAAGCACTTCCCACACTCGGCTGGTCCTACGACTCGATTCTACTATAGACTAAAACCAAAGGGCCAAAGAAAAATTATCTTGATTTCATCATCAATATGCCAAATGCCCTGTAGTTTACGGATAGGCTAAAAACAGAAAGACTAAAGGAAAAGAAAATCTTTCTTGTCCGGCTGAAGAAAAAATACATTTCTTACAACATGCTCGAAAGAAATGTATTTCAGAAATGATTTTCGGCATCTGCTCTGGGCAAAGATGGTAGGTGCTGTGTAGGACAGAAGTGGAAAGCAACAGAGTCCTTTCCCTCACAGCTAACAAGCCCTGGGAAAGCAGAATCCCACTGAGCCAAGATAGAATGTAGAATGGAATGCTTCCGGCAGGACAGACCAGGCTCAGGTGGCTCAGAGTATGTGTTTGCTCCTGGGGAGATCACACAGGACTCAGGTGACAGTTTTCCTCCCCCATTTAAGAGAATGGGGGAGGTGAATAAATCAACTAGCAAGGATTTGTCAACACCTTCCCCTTCCTCACCATGTCCTGCTGCCTCTCCCTCCAGACTGCAGACTATTTCTCCACCATCCTGTACAGTGTCGTCCTCAGGAGTCTTTCCCCTTCCCTCCACCCCCATCGCTAGTCCCCTCTGCCAGGCCAGCCATCTCTTGCCTGGACTGCTCCAATTATTGGTTTATTCCCATTCAGTCCTCCACCCAGAATCCAGGGTAATCTTTTAAAATACAAACTAGATCAAAACCCTTCCATGGCTGCCAAGACTAGCATAAAACACCAAATCTTTCAAAATCCTGTATCTTCAGGCTTCTGACTGCTCCTCCAGGCTCATTTCAGGCCACTTTGCACTTCACTCACTATTCTCAACCTACAGGACCTTCATTTATGTCTGTGAATGCACCAGGCTTTTTTTTAATACAACCAAAAGATTTTAGCATATGCTGTTCTGTGTCTGCAATGTTCTTCCCTCTCACTTTCCACCTCTTATTCAGCCATCAAATCTCAACTTAAAAACACTTCTTCATGAAGTCTTTCTGAGCTCCCAATATAAATTAGGCATCAGAGCACCTTATATGTTTCCTTATCGTGGTTGATATCCTATATTTATTCTGTGTTGGTTTAATGTCCAACTCCTTACCATACCAATCAGTGGGAAACTTTCCTACTGTTTCCCGCTATACACCCACCAGCATAGTTCTTGGCACCTAGTAGGGGTTCAGAAAATACTTGTCCAATGAAGGAATAGCCTTAGCATTAACATGCTGTACAAAAGTAGAAGTCATGTCCTCTTTCTTCAAGGTATTTCCAATCTAATAGACAAAAATCAATAGAAAAGAGAATAAAATAGATGAAAATCATATGTAGAACAGATTATATAGAAAGGGCTATAGAGCAAGACTAGGCTACTGTAACAAAAAGACTCAACAGAACTCTAATTGCTTACAGAACATAATATAAAAGAAGTGAACTCCAAATCTGTGGGCAACTCTGCTCACGCAGTCATCCAGGGATCCACCTTCTCGCCATGGTATTTCTCCACCATGCTGTACACTGTTGTCCTCGTCTGCATACCTGAAGCTAGGAAAAAGCACTCCTAAGTTCTGACTCAAAAGGAGAAAGGTAAGGAAAACATGCAACCTGGAAGGTTTTATACATCAAATCAGCAAATATAGATATCACCTCTGTTCCCATTCCATGGGCAAGAACTTAGACCACTGAGGGCTGAGAGAATGTGCTTTTGCTCTGTTGCTTTGTAGTGTTCCTGTCTCTGAATGTTCATAAATACGGAAGCTTCTGTACAAGACCCTTGATCATGTCACTCTGTACCTGCCTTCCGGGCAAGGACCTTGTGAGCTACCTACCTTTGGGAGAAGTCCTCACTAGTTCCCAAACTACTTCCCCAACTCCAATGAGTTGAGCTGTGAGCTCAACTCCAGTAACTGAGCTGTGGAGACAGACAAGTGCCATAATAAGAAAATCAATGTGGCTCG
>NW_003852403.1:21207277-21214884 GCF_000181295.1 Otolemur garnettii
AAAAAAAAAAAAATGAGCATTTGCTTTAAGTTTGCTATTCTGATGTTGGAATTAATTGCAATTTGCCTCAAAGAAATAATCATGGGTGGACGTTTGCAAGACTTTAAGGATTAAAGGTAAATTTTGTTTCTTCTTTTGCTTATCTAAATATTTTATAGCAAACATTTATTACTTTGGTATCTGAAAAAGGTTTTCAATATTCATAATGGATGAAAAAGAGACTAAATATCCTTGTATGTTCTAGAATCCTGTGACTCTACAGAAAGCAAACATGGGACTAAAACAGACTTGTTATAAACATTAGAGGTTAAAATTTTTACAACTATTTGATTTTATGGTCATAATTACCTTACTGTCCTGTGTTGATTACAAAAAATAAAGACAGGGTGGATCTCACCTAATGTGCACAATGCCAGGGTACATTTCAAAATAACTAAGAATAAATTTCAAATGTCTTACCACAAAAAATAAGTAATTGAGGTGATGGATATGTTAATCAGTTTGATTTAAGCATTCCATATTGTGTATCAAATCATCACATTGTACACTCTAAATGTACACAGTTATGATTTTAATTAAAAGCTAAATTAAGGGCAGCACCTGTGCCTCAAAGGAGTGGATGCCGGCCCCATATGCCAGGGGTGGCGGGTTCAAACCCAGCCCTGGCCAACAACTGCAAAAAATAATAATAATAAATAAATAAACAAATGGGCCAAGCCTAAGGTCTTGAGTCCACCATATCTTAAAAAAAAAAAAAAAAAAAAAGCTAAATTAAAACAAAAAATCAAAATAAATAATAAAGACAAGGGCTAAAACCTGGGTTTTAAGCCAGATGCAAGGGCTCACGCCTATAATTATACTACTCTGGGAGGCCAAGGCAGGTAGATTGCTTGAGATCGGGAGTTTGAGACCAGCCTGAGCAAGAGCAAGATCCCATCTCTACTAAAAATACAAAAACTAGCCGGGCATGGTAGCACAGGCCCATAGTTCCAGCTACTCAGGAGGCTGAGGCAAGAAGATTGTTGGAAGTCAGGCGTTTGAGGCTGTTGTGAGCTATGAAGACATGGCACTGGATCCAGGGTGACTGAGTGAGACTCTATCTCAAAAACTAAATTCATTAAAGACATGTTGCTAATAATCTTACCTTCCTACCTACCTTCTCTATCCGCTTTTGTTTTGCAAACATTCCCTATCTCTCAAGTTTCACGTCCTCCAAGAAGTTGTTCTCTGGCCCTTGTTCTGGTTTTTAATGGTTGTTTTCTGGGCTTCTCTCGGATCCCAGGCACACCCAAATCTTAGCCCTTGGCCATACTGTTGGTTTGTCTGTTTCCCAGTAAGACTGAAAGATCCCTGAGAGCAGAGGCTAATTCTTTAATAGACTTTTTAATCCCCAAGTTTTAGCTCCCTGTGTTTGTGAATGAAAGAAAATTAGACACTCCTTAACAAACAACAGGAAGCATGGCTTAATAATTGCCATGACATGAACAACATAAATTAAAATGTTTTTAAGTCTTCATGGTCAAGTTTTTAAAGCTCTTTCACATTTCAAATCATTTCTAGATTAATCTTTTTCTAATTAAGGGACTGTTTATTGACATTTCCTGAGCACTCGGAGCAAATTGTAAGAATGTGTGCGGTCACTATGGTTTCTTCCCAAACTATAATGTGGCTTAATATTGTTTTGAAAAATGTATCTGCATTTGTCCTAGTTGCATTCATTGTGCTAACAGAAATACCCAACATGAATTCTCTGTTTCCAAAGTTAATTTGGTAAACATCTGCTACAAGTAGAGTGTCCAGATGGTTTCTGACATGTTATGTTAGTGATAATAAATAAGTGGCCCTTTCCACTTATTGCATGGTATTTGCTGTAGTTTTCTACGAAAGGGATATGGCTTTTAAGGGACAAAAAAAAAAAAATTACTTAATTTCATGGCCACCCAAAGCACATGGAAACATATGTGACTCATCTGTTTAAATACCAGACCACTCTTTATAGATTCAAATGGGGTCACATAGCCAGGAATACTTCATATGTTACTGACCCCTGTCTCTTTTTGATATTTTAATACCACTTACCACATGCTTTCCATGCATTATCTTACTTCATCTTTTCAACAACCCTACATAGTAGGTATGATCATTACCTCTATTTTCTAAATGAAGAACTAGTCCAAGGCTATTAGTAAGTGGTAGAGTATCTGACTCCAAAGCCCTATGTTCCTAATGTTCACACACTTTCAACCCAGTAGTTTTGGGGACCTCATTATCTTGTTGCATTCCCAGTGGACAAACTCATAGGTTCCAAGTTCATCACCCATGTGTTCTTCACCCACAAAGTTACAGAGGACACCTCACTGTGCCTCTGAAGCCCATTCTCAGTCCCTCCTCTCAGACAAAGTGGCACATTTACTGCCCACTTTCCAAGTTCTGGGGCACTAAAACCATACGGAGAGCTATAAAAGTAGAGAAAATGCCTCTGTCACCCAACCAACATCCCACTATCTCACAGAGTATCTTCCAAAACACCTTCATCTCTGCCTGCCATCCCTGTCTTCTTAGTCTGAACCAGGGAAATAAATGTGAGACAAATCCTCTGCATTACCTTCCCCAAATGGATAGGCTTTTACTCTCCTTTCTGTTAACACCTATGAGCAACCTGAATTATGCACACGGAGCCAGGTCATGAGGCAGAAGAGCACTAAAAAAAGACCACCAAAAAAATACAACCAGGTAAGAGAATGTTGTATCTGCTGAAATTCCTTCCATGAAGAGCATATGCCATTGAGAGAAGATACCCAGGAAAAATAAGTCTGAGAGAACAAAATTCTCACAGGAAGCCCCCAAGTAGGATCCTCCCTGTGGCGAATCAGCTCTTAGGAGTTTGTAGAAACTTAACTTCCTGGGACCTGGAAATGAATGTTTGCTTCTGCTTCTATAAAAGCCTGCATCAGCTCTATTCAAACTGACCAATGAGAAGGGTACCAACGAACAAACAGCCCATGATTAGAGATAAAAGGGAAAAGACAGAGCTGGTTGAGGAGTGCGGCCATTTTTGGACTCCACTCAGCTGTGTCTCCACTGGCTGAAATAAAGCCCTTCCTCTGCATCTTGGTGTTCGGGTGTTCTTTCTCTCCATTGGGCCTCATCTTCCTGCAACATTGTGTGGTGGGAGGGATACGTTAATACATCACTCGGAGCTGTTTAGTAAAATCCCATGGGCGTGTGTAAAAGTGGCAAGAGATGGTTGCTAAACTGCCTAAGGAGAGAGAGTCTAGTTAGCATGAGTCTGATCTATTGGGAGAGTTGAACAAGTTTGGGCTAAAGTGGACACACTCTTGATAACAGAGAAAAGGCTAGGCAGCTGTCTCTGTCTTTCCCCCAGTGTTTAACCTTTCCCCTGCTGAAGAGATCTAGAACAAATACTTAAAGAGGCACTAAATTGAGAGCCTGGGAATGCCACACAAGCCCGCCCTATAGTTCCTAGCAATAGCAACAGCCTGGCTGCTTCTACAATTCCTGCCTCCCATATAACTGTTTCTAAAAAAATCTAAATTTTCTCAAATTTAACTAATTTGATGATTTGGTTCTGGTTTATCTCTTTCAATATTTACGGCACCTGCTTTATATAGATCCCTAGGCTACAGTTGTTGTGAGAACACAAGAAAAATATCAGAGTCCAGGAAGTTTTAAATGAAGAAACAAGACTATTACATACAAGCACTTAAATGACATTAAGTGGTTATTTAATTTAACTAACTTAAATAACATTCACGAGTACTTAAAGTAAGCCTTGCATCGGGCTAAGTGGTTTATATGCACTGTCTCATTTAACACCTGTACATACACGGTACATTGAAGTGGATGTTAGTATTACACCCATTTTCCCCGTGAGACACCTGAGACTTAGTGATGTTAATTTGCCCGAAGTCCTCTAGCTAACAAAAAGCAGAACCACTGTAGGTCAACATGGGAAGGAGAGCTACCTAGCATATTTGGGCAAAATTCCATGAGGAAATGAGAGCAGAAGAGCTTGTAAGGAAGAGGAAAAGTTAGAAGTGAGTGCAAGGAAGCCAGGAGGGTGAGATATACCTCGGAAACAGCTGGAGTAAAGTTAGAGACGTCAGGTTAAAGCCGTGGAGTCCCAACGGGAGCCTGCAGGACAAACCTGCCCACTACTTGAGTTTGTACAGCTTACTTTTGCAAGCTAATACTGGCTTTTACTTTTGTAAATGGTTTGGAAGGAAAGTCAAAACAAGAATAATATTTTGTGACCCAATAAATCAAATGAATTGTAGCGTCCACAAATATGGTTGTATTAGAACCCAGCCATTCCCCTTATTTACATATTGTCCATGGCTGCTGCAACGGCTGACCCGAGTAGTCGTGACAGGGAGTGTGGTCCCCAGACAGTAAGATATTTATTATCCCACCCTGTATAGAAAAAGTTAGCCAAACCTTGGACCACAGCAGGGACTCCTCTCAAACACCAAACACTGATGAACATTTCACCTTCACAGGAGAATACAAGAAAATATGTATTTTAAAAAGGGAATCAATAAAGCTAATGTAGGGTGGCACGTGTGGCTCAAGGAGTAGGGTGCCAGCCCCATATACCAGGGGTGGCAGGTTCAAGCCCAGCCCTGGCCAAAACCACAAATAAATAAATAAAGCTAGTGTGGATTTTTCATAATGTTAAACTTACAGAATGGAAAGAAGAGTCCTTCATCCTTCCTACTTTTTACTAAAGTGAAGAGATGTCCTTGTTTATTCAGTGATGGAAATGACGGTTTAGTACTGGCTGATCTCTTTATTCCCTCTCGTGAGGACAGAAGGAGCCATGACCCCTCTCCTCTTTCTGGCCTTTTCCCCAGCTCCTTCTTTTGGTCTCCATCTGCTCCACCCACCCACTTTCCTTCTCCCTGGCTCCAGATCTGTCCCGCTTTTGCAAAGTTAGTGACCTCAGAAAGAATTCACACTCCCCAGAAATAGAAAAGGAGAGCTATTATGGGTTGTCTGCCATCTGTTTGTAAAGGTAAATGCCTGGTTTCATGTGATTAAGGCCCAAGGACAGCAACTGCTTTTTAAGTCAGTTTTGCTTCCTAGCAAGAGGCAGCTCCTCTATCTTAGCATCAGACCATGACACTCAGTGTTTCTGCCATGTGGCAGGCACTCAATCACTGTGTGAAGTTTTTAGGGATCGATTCTCCAACTATCTGTTATAGGCTGCTGAGCGATCCTGATAGAAATTTCCACTGACTGGGCAGCACCTGTGGCTCAAGGAGTAGGGTGCCAGCCCCATATACCAGAGGTGATGGGTTCAAACCTGGCCCTAACCAAAAACTACAAAAAAAAAAAAAGGAAAGAAAAAGAAATTTCCACTGAAGGAGACAGAAAGATTTCTTTCCAAAATCAAGCCAGAAATACATTCCTGGGCAAATGATCTTTTTTTTTTTAAGGTATCAAGGAATATGGGCAGTGCCTGTGGCTCAGTGAGTAGGGTGCCAGCTCCATATACCGAGGGTGGCAGGTTCGAACCCCTCCCTGGCCAAACTGCAACAACAACAACAAAAAAAAATAGGTGTGCGTTGTGGCAGGCACCTGTAGTCCCAGTTACTCAGGAGGCTGAGGCAAGAGAATCGGCTAAGCCCAAGAGCTGGAGGTTGCTGTGAGCTGCGATACCATGGCACTCTATTAAGGGAAACAAAGTGAGACTCTGTCTCATTTTTAAAAAAGAAAGAAGAAAAGGTATCAAGGAATAAATAAGTTTTAATTACCAAGATTATCGCTATGATTCTTTTTTATTTCAGATAAATATGAGGGTAAAAATGATTAGGTTACATTGTTTGTGTTTATCAGGTAAAGTTCAAGTTGTAGTTGTGCCCAGCACCCAGGAGGCGCGCCATGTACCCTTGTATTGTGCCTGTTAGGTAGAGCAAAGCAGTCCCCTCCCTCCCCCTCCCTCCTCCCTCCACTCCCCTCTCTCCCTCCCCCCCTTAAGTTTAACTGTGTTTTTCTCTTGTGTGGGAATGCAATTGTTTCTCTACTGGTTTCATAGCAGCGTTGAGTACATTGGATCTTTGCTTTTCCATTCCTGTGTACCAAATGATGATTCTTTAGTATTTCTAATTTTTTAAAAAATGCTGTAGCTGTTTAAAAACTTTTTATTGGAGTATAATACACAGCAACGTGCACAGATCATAAGGGTACCACTCAATGAATTATTATAAGTTGAACACACCCTTTTGCCAACAGGCAGGGCATTTCCAGTCCCTCGAATCCCTATGAGCTTTGTTCCAGTCACCTCCCCAAAGGACTTAGAAAACCATCCCAGCTGCTGACTGCACAGACGAGTTTTGCCTATTTTTGTATTCTAAAATAGAATCTATTCTAAAACAGAATCATAGAGTACGCACCCTTGGGTGACTGGCTTCTCTCCCTCCAGTGATGGGCTGGGGGAAGGAGTGATCTGCTCCAGCAAGAAGGCACTTTTTATCACCAATAGAATAAATAGCACATGGTATTTTTTTAAAAAGAAGAAAATGAAAACTGATTTTTAGTCAGTTTTATTTATTTTTAATTTTCTACAGACAATGCACATCTTATTCCCTACACCTGGGGTGTATTTTTTTAAAAAGAAGAAAATGAAAACTGATTTTTAGTCAGTTTTATTTTTTTTAATTTTCTACAGCCAATGCACCTCCTATTCCCAACACACCTGCTCACATCAGGACCCTCTTGTTTCATTCAACATTACATTTAGAAGATTCATCTCTACGGTTGCATATACATAGACATCATTCATTTTCATTGCTGTGTAGTATGTCATTGAGTGACTATACCACAAATTGATTTATTCATCTGATTTTATTGTTTACCAGCATTATCCAGGTTTGAACCATAATCCCACAAACACAATCTAAAATGAATCTTCAATGTTGAAATCTCAGAAAGACTGACCAGCTCTGGTGGCTCTCACCTGTAATCCTACCTCTGGGAGGACAAGGTGGGTGGATTGCTTAAGCTCAGGAGTTTGAGACCAGCCTGAGCAAGAATGTGACCCCATCTCTACTAAAAATAGAAAAAATAGCCAGGCATGGTGGTGAGCAGGCAACTATAGTCCCAGATACCTGAGAGGCTGAGGCAAGAGGATCCTTTGATCCAGAACTTTGAGGTTGCTGTGAGTTACGGTGATGCCATGGCACTCTAAGCTGGGCAACAGAGTGAGATTCTGTCTCAAAAAAAGAAGAGAGAGAGAAAGAATGAAAGAGAGAGAGAGAGAAGGAAGGAAAGAAGGAAGGGAGGGAGGGAGGGAAGGAAGGAAGGAAGGAAGGAGAGAGAGAAATCACCAAGATCAAAATCCCGAAACCATAATTCTGGAAAAAATATGGTTAAAAATTATTTAAAAGGTATTGTTTGGCTTGGCACCTGTGGCTCAAGTGGCTAAGGTGCCAGCCACATACACCTAAGGTGGCAGGTTCAAATCCAGCCTGGACCCACCAAACAACGACAGCTGCAACCAAAAAATAGCCGGGCATTGTGGCGGGCGCCTGTGGTCCCAGCTACTTGGGAGGCTGAGGCAGGAGACTCACTTGAGCCCAGGAGTT
>NW_003852403.1:21216826-21228864 GCF_000181295.1 Otolemur garnettii
GAGACGTGCTACATGGATAAATTTCCCCCCCACACCACCACCACAAATTCATCTGTTGAAGTCTAATCCTTAGTGTGACCATAGTTGGAGATTAGGACCTTTACAGAAGTAATTAACATTAAATGAGGCCATCTTTAAAAAAGAAAGTTTTCAACAAAATAAGTGATAATAATTTAATAAATATTTATTGGAGACATGCTACATGGATGAATTTTCCCCCACCACCACAAATGCATTTGTTGAAGTCTAATCCTTAGTGTGACCATAGTTGGAGATTAGGACCTTTACGGAAGTAATTAACATTACATGAAGCCACGAGGGTGGGGTCCTAATCTGATACAACTGATGTCTGAGCTCTGATACCAGCGCTCTCTTACTGGGCTGTGTGAGGGCACAGTGAGAAGGTGGCTGTCTGCAGGCCAGGAAAAGAGGCCTTACCAGAAACCAACCTTGCTGGCACCCTGATCATGGACTTTCAGCCTCCAGACCTGTGAGAAAATAAATTCTGTTATTTAAACCACCCAATGTGTTGGGACCTTGTTATGGCAGCCTGGGCAGACAAATGCACATGCTTTATACCAGGCTCTATGCTAGGAATGGGGACTCTGTAGTGAACAACATTCATCCCCTAATTTCAAGAAGCTTGAGCTAGCCATGATGTCACTGGGATATGTGAGAGTGTGAACTTTTGCAAAGGGCACTGCTCCTGTCCTGCTCTTCCAGTGTGGACAGAAGAACAGAGGTAGGACCCTCTTCTATAATTTGCATTTGCTTCTATCAATATTGTTTTGTCCTTTTATTTTCTATATGATCTAATTTTTGAATTCTGGAGGCTTATTTCTTAGGCACATTGATCTGTTCTTAGGAAGAAATTGTATTTCATTATTTGCGATTCATATTCTTTTCACATTTAATACCACTAAAATTGAGATGCAGTTTAGAGTCCAGGGAATCTTATCAATAGCTGTCAGCTTGGATTGAAGTCACATTTTTCTAAAGAGGATTTGAGCTTGCTTCTGCCTGTCACATGAATCCATACCAAGAGACTACGTTAAATTAAATTCTCTCCTAGAAGTCTTTTAAGCCACTTTGGTAGAGTAAATTCAGACCACAAACAGCATGGGAACCTATTTGTGGCTCTAATTTATTTTTTCACCTTCCACTCAGGCCCAGGTTGAAATATCCAAAGGCTCTTCCTGAACTTCGAGGCATAGAAGCTTTTCTCTTATTGACCTCTACACTGAGGATATAGACCTTTGTTCTTTCCAACTTCGGCTCTTGAGAGGGGGTGACCCTGCAGACTCTCCATCCTAAGAGGGCATAAAATACGATGCCTTTCAGTAGAGAACATTTGGTAGCAATAAAACAGAGTAGTTTCTCCCTCCTCTTTCCCCAGTGTTTTATTACTTAGCTATTGACATACTTGTCTCTACCTCTTAGCTTATGAAGATGACAGTGAAGATAGAGAGACCTTCAACTCAGCTCCCTAGCCCCAGATCTCAGCAATGTTCCTGGAACATACCTGGAATTTAAAGAAATAAGGGAGTGGGCTTGGCGCCTGTGGCTCAAGTGGCTTAGGCACCAGCCACATACACCTAAGGTGGCGGGTTCAAATCCAGCCCGGGCCCGCCAAATAACAATGACAGCTGCAACCAAAAAATAGCTGGGCGTTGTGGCGGGCGCCTGTGGTCCCAGCTACTTGGGAGGCTGAGGCAGGAAACTCACTTGAGCCCAGGAGTTGGAGGTTGCTGTGAGCTGTGATGCCACAGCACTCTACCCAGGGAGATAGGTTGAAGCTCTGTCTCAAAAAATAAATAAATAAATAAATAAGCGAGTGAATGAATGAATGAATGCTCAATCATCTCCACCAATTTTCAATTCTGCAGTGTAATTGAGGAAATAAGGCTAAGATACTCTAAAATCCATCACCTCTCAGCCTTTTGACTAAAATCAAGTGTAGATACTCTAAAATCCAAAGATTCTAGAATTAGCATTTAAAACCATGTTTTATTAAAAATGTTTATTGAGGCTGGGTGTGGTAGCTTAAGCCTTTAATCCTAGCATCTTGCAAGCCTGAGGCAGGTGGATTGCGTAAGCTCAGGAGTTCAAGACCAGCCTAAGAAGGGGTAAGACCCCATCTCTACTAAAAATGGAAAAGCCTGGTGTTGTTGTGGGTTCTTGTAGTCTCAGCTACTTGGGAGGCTGAGGCAAGAGGATCTCTTGAGCCCAAGAATTTGAGGTTGCTGTGATGCCATGGCACTCAATCCAGGGCAACAGAGTGAAACTGTCTCAAAAAATATATATATAAAGTTGAAAAGAATTCATGCAATATATTCTTTATGGATACATACATATATGGAATAGTAATAAGCATCCATAGCTTTGAAAAACACAAAATTCAGAATGATGTTTGCTCTCTGAATAGGCAAGAAGGGGATGGAATTGAGGAATAGTACATATGAAACCTCAACTAAATCTATAAGTTCCTACATTGTTTAACCTGAGTGGAATTTAACAGGACATTAAAAGAGATTATTCCTTTTATCTTTGAAATCAAGCTAAGATGCTAATCCAAAGAGACTTACTAGATACTTGTCTGCAGAGTATTATAAAACAGTGACCAAGCTGGTTTGGGGAATATCAATGTCCATCGGTCACCTTCAGCCAGTTTAAGAGAAGGCTATACATTCTTTCATGGGGAGCTTTGAAATGGATTTATAGGAGTAAAAAGGCTTTGGCGTTATTCCTTCCTTCCCTATGGTGGAATGCTTCCCACCCCCTGCCAAGCTAAGTGATGGATCTCTAATCAGTCCCAGGAACTGGGAGTGCTTAGAAGGAAGGATATTGGTACCTTACTTCCTCGCTGGATGTTTACAGAGCCCTAATGTTGCAGGCCCTGGTGCTGCTCTGAGACCATGACACTCTTGAGAAAAGTAACGAGTGTTTTTAGGAGACCCAGAAGAACATCCACCTGGTTGCTGCCATTTCTGCCTGTTTGGGGGCCATCTCAAGAACTCCAAAGGCAGGAGACTGGCTGAAGTAGCAGGTAGTTGCAGGGCAGGAGAGAAGGCTGATTAGATGGGCAAGCTTTTAGCAGGAGAACAATGCATGGTATTTTCCCATTGACCAAAAGATCCTGAAGAGAGTAGAAGGCATGAGCCATCTGGAAGAGACTCGGACCAAGAGAACTGCTTCCTGCAGGGGAAGGAAGAGGCTGTGTAGAGTGAAGCCCTCAATATGTGGAGCAAAAGCAGATTTCCAGAAGCCAAATGGAGAAGGACTAGCACAGTATGGAGCCCCTAAATCCCCACAGGTTTCCCCAAAGAACCTGTATGTGGACCCTCAGATGAAAGGAAGGAGTCCCAACCAGTATTAGCCAAGAAGGACGGCATGCAATACCAGCTGAGAGGGGTAGTTTTTTGTTCCTCTTTCTCTAATCCACATACTGGGTTCCATGATAGAGAAATTAGAAAGCAAGAAAGAGTTGAGAAACGGTCAGAAAAAATGTTGAAAGAACCATGCCCTCCTTCCCTAGAGTCAGCAGTAAGAAGAGCGAAGGAGAGACAATTTGAGCTACGTATGAGATTGGTCTAAGCTTTCAGATAATGCCTGAGAACAAGACTCTTCTTACAGCTAAATGTGAAAAACAAGTTACGGGACCACCAGAGACGTCAGTGACAGAGCAAGGAGAGGCACACAGCATAGTGTAGTTGAAAGCAACCCCTGGGAGAAAATGCTGTTTCCCATTTGCACCTTTCAGAGTTTTAGCCTTGAGCTAAGCTTGTTTCATGAAGCAGATGGGGCAAAATGTTACTATTTAATAAAGCTTGAAGGCCGGAAGCAATGGCCAGCACCACAGACCCAGTGGGCCCCACCCACTGTTCTTCACAAGCTTGTGTCACCTCTGACTCACAAGGGGAGGTCGGGGTGCTCAGCCTATGGGAGAAGTGAAACATTATTTCTGAGATTAGGTTGTTGGTTATTTTTTTTTAACTGTGGGTTCTTCTCCACCCCTCATTCTTTCTCTTATTCTTCTTTCTGTCTCATTCTCCCTCTTATTCTCTCTCTCTTACTCATATTCATTCTCTCTCATGTTCTCCTTCTCTCTCGCATCCTCTCTTTCATTCACATTCATTCTCTCTCTCCCTTTCTCCCTTCCTCTTTCTCTTTTCTCCCTCATTGCTCTAGGGGAAGCTAAGCTAGTCCTAGGAAGCAAGCCCACCTGTTGAGGAACAAAGCCTCTAGCCAACAACAAACAAGAAGCTAAGCCTGCCAACAACATGAGTGATTCTGGAAGCAGAATCTCCAGCCCCAGTCGAGTTTCCAGATGACTGCAGCCCTATAATTGACTACAAACTTGTGAGAGACCCTGTCCTATACTTGACTACAAACTTGTAAACCACCCTGAGCCAGAACCACCCAGCTAAGCCACGTGGCTTCCTGACCCTCAGAAACATTCTGTGATAATAACTATTGGCTGTTTAAGCAGCTACATTCCATGTGTCACGCAGCAATAGATAACTAGTACAGTGAGTAGATACATCAATATTACTTATGTTCTTCTGAATGTCTAAAATACTTCATAATGATTTAAATATACCTCATGAAGATTTCCCCAATTTTTATCATCTTGAAGCTAAAATAAAGGGGATCTTTTAGGGGAAAACACAATAAGAGTATTTAGATACTATCCCTGACTTGGAAGAAAATTTTTATATTCCCCTGAGAGCACTTTCATGAAATAAACCATGCTTTGGAGGTAATAAATGTCATGACATGAGTTACTCTGATATCAAATTATTTAAATAATCTACAGAATCAAAGGTCACGGTAAAGGGATCAAACAATGCCACCCGGGAGTGCTGGTTAATATTGACATAAAGAAGGTAGCTGCCAAGAGAGACTAAAAAAGCAACACTCCTACAATGATCCCTATGATTCACTGTCACTAGATGGCGGTAGAGTTTTATCATGCAATTATTTTCCAATTACACCGGCAGGGTCAGAAAATACTTTGAAAAGCATAGCTCAAAGACAGTAAGGAAACTTTTACTTCACTGTTACTTAGTTCATGCTGGTTTTGAAAGTGGGAATGACAACTGAGTTGCTTGGATTGATTTGTGACCTAGATCCATTTTTGAAAGGAGATAGGTTAAATAAAGTAGATTTGCTTATTATCTGTTTTATAAAAATGAATAGTTTAATATTGTTTTTAAATAATAATTTTAATCACTGCAACATTAGAATTCGTTCAGCTAGTCCTCTGTGAAATTTGAGCTGATTTAAACAGAATCGAGTCACAATTTACTTTTAATTTTTTGTTGTTGTTGTTTTGTTTTGTTTTGTTTTGTTTTGCCTTCTGAGTACTTTTGTTTTTTATTTTGTTTTGTTAGAGGCAAAGTCTCACTCTTTCACCCAGGCTGGAGCATAGTGGCCCATTATAACCTCAAATGTCAAATTCTTGAGCTCCTTCTGCCTCGTCCACAGAGCACTCCAGAGGGTGGATAGCACCCCAGAGCCAGGTTGCCCCTGCTGGATGTTTGTTGAAAGGGGTCAGTCATTGGCTGCCTGCCCCAGTCTGCAGGGGGGATAAACCTACCAGCCCCAGCCAGCCCCTGTGAAGGCAGGAAGGCACCTGAGAGCCACTAGGGGCTGGGGCTGGATGGGCCAACCAACAAGAGGCTCTGGACAGGGCAGCTGCAAATGTCCACCATTGCAACTGAAGACAATGGCTGCACAGGCACTGGGCTAGGGGGCTACAGTGACATCAGAGCTAACTGCCAGGGAGCACAGCCTGGTCCCAGCTCTGTGAAAGAGGTTGTGGCTGCTTGAAGCAAAGCTTTTCAAGGCAGAAGAAGGGGGCTAGTAAGGGGTGGCCCCAAAGATCTAGGCCAGGATCCCAGTACCTCCGAAGTGTAGTTTACTTTGAAAGATTGGCATTTATAGATCAAAGTAGGAAAGTATTCCAATAATTAAGGTATATTTCTTCCTTCTTTCCTTCAAAGTATTCCCTATTGCAAGAAGTTGTCCACCTTAATAATTAAGAGCACAGACTTCGGAACCAGATTGTGTAGATTTAAATCCTAGTTTTACTTTGGATTATATCTCAGTATCTACCTTATAAATGAGTCACAAATTAATTCATATACATAAAGCACTGGAATAGTACTTGGCACTTAGAAATGATATTTAAATATTAACTATTATTGTTATTTCACTTAAGTTCTATGTATCAAAGGTACAAGATGCTATAGAAATACATGAAGCATGAAATCTAGGTCAATTTCCCAATGTCATACAATCAACAGAATCAAAGTCCACAGATAAAGGAGGCAAACACCACCACCTGGGATTGCCCTTTACTACTGACGTAGTAGATACCCTCCCAAAGAAGAGGAGTCAACTAGAACTAGAACACAAACCTTCCAAATCTCAAGCCAATGAACTTTTCACTGCAGTGACAAATCATTCTTAATTATTAACTGAAGAAATGCCTAAAAGACAGGTATTTGGCAATATTGGCTGTGGGTTAGTTAAACAGCAGATTAAAAAAAATTTTTTTTTTTTGAGACAAGGTTTCAGTTCATTGCCCAAGGCTGGAATATAGTGGCATCATCATATCTCACAACAACCTCAAATTTCTGGGCTCAAACAATCCTCCTGCCTGAGCCTCCAGAATACCTGGGACTACAGACTTGTGCCACAACACTCAGCTAATTTTTAAATATGTTTGTTTGTTTGTTTTTTAGTAACAGGCTCTTGTTATGTTGCCCAGGCTGGTCTCAAACTCCTGACCTCAAGCAGTTCTCCCCTCTCAGCCTCCTAAAGTATTGAGATTGCAGGCATGAGCCACAGTGCCCGATTAACAGACCCTTCTTTCCATTTCTATCATTCTAGCTATCACCACCTTCCACCTGAGGGGTTCTGACTCAACTGCCTCAGAGAAGGAATGATACAGCAGAATCCAGAAAATAGAATATCTGTTAAGCTTAGGCCCAGGCAGTAAGACAAACAGTTTAGGAGGAAACCTGACATGTTAGGACAGAGCTTCCTCTGCTCCAAGACTCAGAAACATTTCTCTGCTAGGGAGAAATGGGGAGATTTAAAAGAGAAGTAAAGATACCAGTGAGATCCTGAGAGGGGACCCAGGGTCTGACCTGCTCATATGCGAAATTGAACCCTATGGTTGAGGTCAGAGGGAGAAATAACAAAATTCCCAGATCCATTTGGGTATTCTCAAGCAGAATAGTTTGCTTCCCTGGGGTGGAATATGGAAGCTGCAGAACTTTCCAGTTCCCACGTGCAGCATGTACAGAAGTAGAAGGGAAAAGCTGTAGACAATGTACGTAGGCAGATGGTCCTATATGAGCCCCTCCAAGCTCCCAAAGTCACAGAGTGGCCTGCAGGTGGTGGCTCACACCTATAATCCTAACACTCTGGGAGGCCAAGGTGGGTGGGTCACTTGAGCTAGCTCAGGAGTTCAAGACCAGCAAGGGAAAAACTAGCCGGGCACTATAATGGGTGCCAATAGTCCCAGCTATTTAGGAGGCTGAGGCAAGAGGATCATTTGAGCCCAAGAGTTTGAGGTTGCTGTGAGCTGTGATGCCATAGCACTCTATCAAAAGTGACAGAGTGAGACTCTGTCTCAAACAAAAAGCCACAAAGTTATGTGGTGGCAGAGAATGATGCCAGAAACTTGATGAAGTGAATGGGTGCTCAGGAGCACAGAACAGTTTCTCACAGTGGAGCTAGCAATGAAGCATCAGAGTATCATCAGCACACAGAGCCTGGCGTGAGTGAGGCGCCGGAGACGACAGACTGGAAGAGGCCTGGTCGCCAGAAACAAGGGAGGGTGCAGCAGGGACTGCTTCCCTGGAGGGTGGGTGGATGTATCCTTTGGGATGTTGATCTAGGTGCTTTCCAAGAGACCAGAACAACCGAGCCATAAACCAGATAGAACACTCATTTCTATCCCACAGACGTTAGAGATGGTAGCAGACAGGAGGGAGGGCTGGAGCGGTCCTGCCCATCAGCTCATCAAGGAGCCTAGAGCCCAGGCTCCTTTTGCCTTGTTGCTTCACCACCCCCCAAAATGCTGTCCACGTGCCCTCACAGAAACAAAGGTGGTTTGCTGTCACTACATCCTCATCTCAGCCTGGGAGAAAGAGAAAAAGAAATGTGCAAAGCTAAGGGCCAGCAGGTGCCATTTAAGAGCTTGACCCGGAAGTTGGCACATCATTCCCATTCACCGGCCTTTGACCAGCACTTGGACACACGTCCACATCTAGCTTCAGAGAGGCTGAGACGTACAGTGCCTATGTAAAAATAAGGTGATTGAAGAAAGGGAACATGGGGCTGGGCAAGGTGGCTCATGCCTGGCACTCTGGGAGGCCAAGGCAAGAGGATTCCTTGAGCTCAGGAATTGGAGACTAGCCTAAGTAACAGCGAAACCCTGTCTCAGCTGGAAAGAGAAAAAAATAGCAGGGCATTCTGGCTGGTGCCTGGAGTCCCAGCTACCTGGGAGGCTGACGCAAGAGAATCACTTGAACCTCAGTGTTTGAGGTTACTATGAGCTAGGCTGACACACCAACACTCTAGCCTGGGCAACAGAATGACACTCTGTCTAGAAAGAAAAAGAAGAAAGGAAGGGAAGGAGGGAGAGAGGGAGGGAGGGAGGGAACATGGGTATTTGTATAGGGGATCTCAGCTGCAGTTAGTGTCACAGGAAAGTCAAGGTGGACAGATTGGGAGTGGTGACTCATGCACTTTGGGAAGCCAACTTCTTGGGACCAGGAGTTCAAGATCAGCCTAGAAACATAGTGAGACCCCCATCTCTACAAAAGATTTAAAAATCAGCCTGGCATGGTGGTACACGCCTATAGTCCCGGCTACTCACAAGGCTGAGGCAGGAAGACTGCTTGAGCTCAGGAATTCAAAGATGAAGTGAGCTCCTCTGCACTCTAGCCCATGCAACAAACTAAGACCCAGTCTCCAAAAAATAAAAGAGGTCAACATGGATATATACAGGATATATACACAGACACAAGACAATTCTTCCAATGTCTTGATGCTACATAAACCCCTCAAATCATAGATACAACACTGGGAAGGGAAGAGGTGCCAGAAATTTAACAAACTTTGGTTTCTTCCACTCAATGGAATAGAGGCATAAAATAGAAATTAAATTCAGCTATGGAAAAAATTAAGGTATGGTTTTGTACACCTTCATTTGTGGACTAACACCTGTAATAGCTACTCAATTCCTATTACCAGATATGCTTGAAAAGATAAAGCTGTAGTTCTCAACAAATTTTACTTTTGTGATATAGTAATAATTTAATGATAATAAAGACATTGTTATGATAGATATGTTCTTAAATTTTCAGTATTCAAAATAATTCTGTCAGCTCGGCACCTGTGGCTCAAGCGGCTAAGGCGCCAGCCACATACACCTAAGGTGGCGGGTTCGAATCCCCAGCCCAGGCCCACCAAACAACAATGACGGCTGCAACCAAAAAATGGCCAGGCATTCTGGCAGGCACCTGTAGTCCCAGCTACTTGGGAGGCAAAGGCAGGAGACTCGCTTGAGCCCAGGAGTTGGAGGTTGCTGTGAGCTGTGAAGCCATGGCACTCTACCCAGGGGTATAGCTTGAGGCTCCGTCTCAAAAAAAAAAAAAAAAGAAACAAAATAATTCTGTCACATTTTTATGTTCATTTTATCTCCAAATTCCTTGGCAATTTATTCCCAGACTCCTTTCTCCAGATGGTTAAAACAGATGAGGGTGCATAACCCAGAGCAGTTACTCAGTAGGCCAGCACGTATCAGATGTCTTGAAACAAAGACTCTGCCCAAATAAGAGACTGGTGACGAACATGCCAATCAGATTGTCCCTTCTGAGCATCTGAACCAGAAATAGATTGGAGATATGTCATAGAGCTAGCAAGAGAATGAGAAGCAAAAAAATCACAAAATCAGGCAATGAGTCAGCAATAAAGGTTACAAGTTGCTGTGAGTTCAACTGCAGACTTGCAAAATAATGGATACTCCCTTACATTATCTACACCCCCGCCTCGCAGAAGAGTCAAGTATCACTTCCAAGTCAAGGTCACTGAGAGCCAGCATCCTCCTCCAGTTTTCCTGTCCTCTGTGCAGTGACTTTAGAAGCCACATGTCAATACAGCAGCATCACACACAGACAGGATGGCCTGGGGTCTCCCAGTGGAGGAGAATCCCAGCCGACTACATCATTTTATGTGAACAAAATGTAAATTTTGTTGCATAAAACCCTTGAGATTTCAGAGTTGGTCTGCTGTGGCAGTAATGGTTAATTACCCAGATGAATACAGTATCCAGAATGTTTTAGCGCTTCCCATACTGTAATTATTCTGGTGATAATAATTGCACAGCTGCAACTTGTTGTCAAAGTGAACCAGTAAGTCTGAAACTGTTGTTTACGGCTAGTGTTTGTCCTGATGATAGCAGTGTCTGTTCTGACTGTGCCCAGACCATCTCATTTGGTAAGTGTATCACCCAGCTCATGGGAAATCTCTAGTGATTTCTTCAACTTATAGCATAAGTGGAAACTTAAAAGTATAAATTATGTTTTTAAAATTCTAAGTCAGTGTAAGGAAGAAAAGATTTTTTTCCCTCACCCTTAGGTAGGTTCTTGGCTGAAGCACCTACAAAAGACAAAGGGTTAACAAAGAGAAGAGTGTACAAATGTATTTAATATAAGTTTTATATGATGCAGGAGCCATCAGAAATAAAGAAGGCAGGCCGGGCCCGGTGACTCACACCGGTAAAACCAGCACTTGGGAGGGCGAGGCAGGTGGATTGCTTAAGCTCACAGATTCGAGACCAGCCTGAGCCAGAGCAAGACATTGTCTCTAAATTAGCTGGGCGTTGTGGCGGGCACCTGTAGTCCCAGCTACTTGGGAGGCTGAGGCAAGAGAATCACTTAAGCCCGGGAGTTTCAGGTTGCTGTGAGCTATAAGGCCACGGCACCCTACCTAGGGTGACAAAGTGAAACTTTTTCTCAAAAGAAAAAAAAAATGAAAATGCAAAGAAATAGGAAAACCTGTGAATGTTTGTTATTTTGATGAAGACCTGGACAGTTGTGGAGAAATATCATTGCACAGAGCGGGTATGCTCTACTGATAATAAACTGGGGCAAACTTGGTAAGGCCTATTGGTTTAGATTCTTCTCTGTGTTCCTGATTTCAGAAATAAGGATATTCTTTCTCAGGGAATAGGGTGGGCACCTCTCACAAGAAGGTCCTATGACCTGCTTCCGAGGAAGGTCAGAGAATTCTTGTATGGCCTGCTTCAAGGGAGAAAGGGGAAGAAGGTCAAAGCGTCCTTCCCACTTTTGCTGTTTTCACACATGCCACGGTGCCGTGTTGGGGTAGCATTCCTGAACTCATCATTAGAAACTATACATTAATGATTGGTTGGATGTGGTAGCTCACACCTATAATTCTAGCACTCTGGGAGGCTGAGGCAGGTGGATCTCTTGAGCTCAAGAGTTCAAGAGCAGCCTGAGCAACAGCAGTGGTACAATCAGAGCTCACTGAAGCCTCAAACTCCTTGGCTCAAGGGATCCTCCTAACTCAGCCTCCTCAGTAGGTGGCTTGCCTACAGGCTTGCCACCACCACACCCAGCTAATTTTTTCTGTTTCTTATAGAGATAGGGTCTCACTATGTACCTGAGGGTGGTCTCAATGTTCTGGCCTCCAGCAATCCCCCGACCTTGGCCTCCCAAAGTGCTAGGATTACAACCTAATATGTATGTTTTAAAGGACTAAATTCCATTCTCATTTGACTTTCTTTCTCCTCTTGCTCCCTTTCTCAAGATAAACACTTTAGGCTCGGCACCTGTGGCTCAGCGGCTAAGGCGCCAGCCACATACACCTAAGGTGGCGGGTTCGAATCCCCAGCCGGGGCCCACCAAACAACAATGATGGCTGCAACCAAAAAATGGCCAGGCGTTGTAGCAGGCGCCTGTAGTCCCAGCTACTTGGGAGGCTGAGGCAGGAGA
>NW_003852403.1:21229661-21256932 GCF_000181295.1 Otolemur garnettii
GACAGCTTGAGGCTCTGTCTCAAAAAAAAAAAAAATAGGATAGAATTATGAAGTTTAAATATATACTACATTATAGCCAGTTTTCCCCACAAGAATAATAGCTTGAAATCAATTTTTTTAATGTGAAGGTGGAAATTATAAATTATTTTAAATCAATAAAACAACAGAATTGGGTGGCTCCTGTGGCTCAAAGGGGTAGGGCACTGGCCCCATATGCTGGAGGTGGCAGGTTCAAACCCAGCCTCGGCCAAAAACCACAAAAAAACCCCCAGAATCATTAGCCCCTAGGCCATGACTTGATTTGGAAGTTGATTATGGGTCAAGTTATTTTCCTGAAACTTTCCATTCCAACATTTCTGTATTGAAGAACATGATTGAACTCCCTATTAAGGTTCCACCTTTGTGTCTACAATACTCTGCTTCAGGTTACAACAGGCTTTTCTTTTTCATTTATTTATTTATTTATTTTTGAGACAGAGTCTCACTCTGTCACCCACGTAGGGTGCCATGGCCTCAGTCTAGCTCATAGCAACATCAAACTCCTAGATTCAAGCAATCCTCCTGCTTCAGCCTCCCTTCAGCCTCCCGAGCAGATGGGACTACAGATGACCACTACCATGCCTAGCTTTCTATTTTTCGTAACAACAGGGTCATACTCTTACTCCAGCTGGTCTCAAACTCCTGAGTTCAAGGATCCTCCTGCCTTGGCCTCCTCAGCTGCTAGCTGGCCTACAACAGGCTTTTAAATATGTGGATTCTCTGAACAGTACTGAGATAGAAATTACAGAAATTCTTTCCATCTTAAGGTATATGAAGACCTGGCTTATACATCTTCAAGTTAAATTCAACCCATCAACCTATTTATCTATTTTATAAAACTTACAAAGTTTTTCCTAATTAGTTGCCAGTATTTAAAAGTTTAGAATTTTCACAACCTAAAAAAAAAACTAGTTGTCCCAGTGGCCCATATTTCCAAATGAACAACCGACTTGAGCCAAGTTGGGTAAAGGCTGCGCCTTTGTGAAAGTCTTTTTCTCTCCAGTTTGCCATAATCCCCACCATCCTCGAATACTCCCCAAACTGAGATACAAGGTCAGCTGCCGTTTACCATGTTCTGCTGTGCTGCCTGGTCCATGAAGTATGTGGGAAAGGGGACCAGGGCTCCCCCATCACCCCAGGAATGGGCTACTCCCAGATGCATTACCCACAGACCAGGCTTAGGGCTTGGCTGGAAAACCCTGCAGCTGAGTTTGGATATAACTTAGAAGGTCAAATATGGAAAAGACCTTCAAAGATCATTTCATTCCAACTCTTCATTGTATGGAAGAGGAAACTGAGGTCCCTGGGGCTAAGGGACTGGTGTCACGTCACACAGTGAATTTACAGAAAAGCCCAGCCCCGGCCCAGGTCTCTCAACTCCAGGCTCCTTCCACTGTAATAACAGAAATAGGAAAAGGAAACAACTACAGAGAAAGGAAGGAGAATGGGGACACACTCTCCCTTCCCCCTCCCCGGGGCTGTGGCAAGCAGCCAACTGGAGCTTGCTGCATATTTAATTTAAACCTTTGTCTGCCCTGGCAAGGACAAAGTACAATCTGTTTTATGTAAAAAGTCTTCCCTGAGGAAAGCCTCGGCCTCCAGCTGCGAAACTGATTGATGTTCTTAAAGTCCCCAGGAACCTCTGCTGGGATCCGAGGCTGTGGTTTCCAAAAAAAGACTTTGTGAAAAGGGAAGCACTGAAAACAATTTTTTTTTCCTTTATTGTGTTTCTCTCAATCTGGGAGAATTAGACTGAAACTAGGGCAGAGGGGGTGGGGAACATGCAAATAAAGATTATGTTTAAAAGCAGATTTCAGAATCCCGTGTGGGAGGAGCTCAGGATGGCGAGCAGCTGCCGAGGGAGGCTGGAGCCGTCTAGAAGCTTTGTCTAGAAGCTTTATTTGCATAGCAAGCACTCTGCTTTTACTTAGATGGCCTGTTCCAATCAATAAAGCTACCAGAATGTTCAAAGATGCCTTATCCACACTCGAGGGAAGAATTAAAGCATCCATAGCAAATTATGTTGCCAGTGATGTTTTATTTGGAGTGTTTGTGATTAAAACAGTAAGATTAAAATCCATCCTACTTTGAGAATGTTGTGGGTTTCCTGATACCTTGTTTCAGAGAACCTGATTTCAGATGACACTTCTGCAAAACCGAAACCAAAGCCGGTTTTGAAATCCAGTCCTAGAGTCCCCGGGAGTGTGTTTCTGGGTTGGTCGGGGTCAGGGCATCTCCTGCAGGATTTCCTCTACATCAACCTGAGGCTCTGCACAGAAGGCCCAGGAGACCTAAAGAGGAAAAAACCCACTACAAAAGTTCTGAGGGTGACCAAAGTTTCACCGGGGAGGACTGCCCCTCCCTCTGGTCTCTGGCCCTGCCTGGAGCAGACTGTGCCAGGCTGGAAGGAGGCGGCGGGTGAGGGTAGGAGGGCCACCTTTGCCTTCTGGCCCAGGGGCCAAACTTCAGCTTACAGCCAGAACAAAGCTATTGCCAGGTCAGGGCTAAGGCGCTCAAGCCTGTCTTGGGGTACAGCCAGGACCCAGAAACCACTGCCATGAGCCACCAGCTGGCCCTGGTCCCGGGGATATGTGCAGCTGCTGCACAGGCCAGACGGGGCCTGCAGGCTGTGGTTGTGCCAACCCCTCCATCAGGCCTCCCAGTCTCTGCTCTCATCAGGCTCACACCCAATGCCTCGTGTACTTTGGCACCAGCCTGCTTTAGGTGTGTCCTGGGATAGCTGAACAAACCTGCAGAAAAACCACATGACTGGCTGGCTTTTATCTTTCTGGACGTTACATAGTCGTTCTAAAACTCCACAGAGGCCCAGATGTATAGTTTCAAATCTTCTCTGATGTTTGTTGGCTGAGGGAAATGAAGGAATGAACTATTCCCCTTAACTCTGTGTGGTCTAATTTAAGTGCCTTTCATTAGGACTCTTGCAAGAACAACACAGACGCCCTGGCCACAGAAACAAGAGCTCCCTCCCTGTGTGCCCTGATGGCGGCACAGAATCAATGAATGGTCACATTCACCGCTGTTTTTAGAAGTGTTTCCTGGTATCTTGGGCATTAAGCTTGGGTAATAAAGTTAACAGCAATATAATCATACTGAGGAAAGGTCAAAAAGGGGGAAGTCTTTATTTAAAGGAATATTATCCTGTTCTTTTTATATACTCCATCATTCTCTCTATCAGTGGCTATTCTCCTGGCAAGTGATCCCACAAACCCTCTGGGAACTTATTCTAAGAAATTTGGCTTCTTCTCTCCCCAATTTTGTTTCCTCCCAATCTTGTTAGGTCCTCTTCAGCTTGGGTACAAATTCTAGTATTTTGACAAGGCTGCACCTAATCCATCTTTAGATTCTCTTATCACCAGGGAAAGGCCTGCACAACTTCTCAGCAAGCCTTGGCCTTAAGGCATGCTCCCTAATAAAAAGGGCAGGGTGCCACAGTCCTGTGGAGAGCAGCCCAGTAGGGCTTAAGCTATAAAGACAAGCAAGACAAGGTCTCTGTGCTCAGGAAACTGGTAATCTAGGGGAGGCCATGGATATGCCATTTAACAAGGTGATAAGTGCACACCAACAGCGTGAACCAAGTGCTGAGGGAGCTCCAAGGAAGCAATGATTAATTATGCTGGGTATAGGGATTAAAGATCTGGGAATGTTTCCCAGAGAGAGTAACAGTTGAGCTGAAACTCAAAGGATGAGCAGGCTTTGATCACTAGGAAACTTAGTGGGCAGTGTTCAGCACCAGGCCTCTCAGGAAGAGGCGGGGTAAGAGTCTTCCAGACTGAGGAGGGAGGGTATGTGAAATGCTCGGAGCATTTCAGATCATCCGGTAGAGGCGGAGTTTACAGTATAATGTGGAGGGTGACACAAGAAATACCAAAGAGGCAGGTCGGGCCAGGTGGTGATCATCTTGGGAAACACACTCCTTGGACTTTATCCCCAAGGCAGTGGTGTAATGGGTGAAGGATATCGAGCAACTGGCTGGGTCAAGGGTTTAGGTTAATGTGTATGACAAGCAAAGTCATCTAAAAATGACTGCGAGGCCACTGGAGGTGAATGGACACGCCCACTGGAATAGGGGCCTCCTTATGTTCCCAGTGGGATGAGCTGCACCAGGTTCAGCTTCCTACAGGACTAGTTGGTTCTCTCCCACCCCAGCTAGGTGAGCTTCTGCTCTCCATGGGCCTCAGATCTCCAGAAAGGGAAAGCTGGCCTTCCAGACAACTTTTCAGAGCGTCCAACACCAGAGGGACTTAGACTGCAAAGCGCCCCAGTATCTGGCCACAGCGCACTGAAAAGCTGTTCCCATACTTCCTCAAGAAGGAGGTAGGATCCTTCCCTTGGAACATAAAACACCCTACTCCAACAGATGCCTTTCCTTGGGCCCATCAAAGGCTAGGAGATCATAGACGACTTATTGGTGATGCTTAATTTTTTTCTACAGTAAAGCCCATTTCTAAGTCCATGCCGTGGGGCATTGTGGACACTTTCTGACCTTGTTACTTTTTGACCATGTGACCTAAGAAGGCACCCACATTGTACCACAGGGGGATGGCTTAGGAATGGAATAAAGCAATTCCCTATTGTCAATTAAGACTCTTTATAATATAACAGAAAATCCAATTAAAACTGCCTTTACAACTGATGGGAAGTTATTATTTCACTAACTGTTGGGGTTGTCATAGGACAGTTAATCCAATGTTTAAATGATGTTATCAATGGCCCATTTCACTTTCTCTGCTACACCTTCACTAGTGTCAGCTTATTCTAAAGCCGACTCTCCTAGTGGCTACAGAAGGCTACAACTCACAGTTAAGTCTAATGTCACATCCATTGGCAGAGAGCTCTTCTAGACCAACATCCCAAGCCAGTATCCCAAAATTCATCTAAGCTGAATAAGCTTAGAACCTTCATACTATACTAGACCACCTCCCTACATTGACCACCTCCTAATTTTCATAGACTGGACATGCACCACATGTGCTCAATAGAAGTTCTAATGAAGTAGATGTTGCTGAACTAATTTGTTCTATTTGTCATTTGCCAGAGTTTGTAACTGACAGTTCAAGTAAGATATAGTTTATGGGCTTGGCACCTGTGGCTCAAGCAGCTAAGGCGCCAGCCACATACACCTAAGGTGGTGGGTTCGAATCCAGCCCGAGCCCACCAAACAACAATGACGGCTGCAACCAAAAAATAGCCGGGCGTTGTGGCAGATGCCTGTGGTCCCAGCTGCTTGGGAGGCGGAGGCAGGAGATTCGCTTGAGCCCAGGAGTTGGAGGTTGCTGTGAGCTGTGATGCCACAGCACTCTACCCAGGGGGACAGCTTGAGGCTCTGTCTCAAAAAAAAAAGAAAAAACACAAATAAATAAATAAATGAAAAATAAAAAAGATATAGTTTAAGGAGGAGAGGGGAGGGTCACAGAGGGTGCTGCTCCTTCACTTATCTGAGTGACTTACTTTTGGGAAATTAAAAAACCTAGCTATAATCTACTATGTAGGTAACTACTGAGAATCCCTGTCTTAGAAGTATGAAAAGTAAAGTATTGTGCAGTTAAAAGAGTTTTTAATTTCACACATGCTCAAGATACAGTGACTGGTATATAGTAGGTACTCAGTAAGTATTTGTTAAATAAGCACATGAATTGATATCAGCATAAATATAGTGGAACCTCTCTGTAAGTTGACCACCCATGGGACTATAACAAACCGGTCAACATACAGAGGTGGTTGATATAAGGAAATAGACTGAGTACCTACTACATACCAGCCACTGTTTTACATTCTGTGACATTGAAATAACATTGAATGACTGACTGGGTTAAAGCAACTGGTACCTATGTCTAGAGCTGAATGTATATTCAGTATCCCCCAAAGCAAATGAACTATATAGGGGTAAAAGCAGATACTTGGATAAAGATCTATGTCAGGTGTCCTCAAACTACGGCCCACAGGCCACATGCAGCCCACCTAGCACATTTATCTGGCCCACCGGTGTTTTTGCTGCCACTGCCTGTCCCGCTTAGCAGCCAGCTCCTCCTGAAGCCCACAGTCCAGCCCTCCAATGGTCTGAAGGACAGTGAACTGGACCCCTGTTTAAAAAGCTTGAGGACCCCTGATCTATGTGCTATAGAAAAGGTTGAAGCCAGAAAAGCAGCCTGCAAGATGGAGTCTAAGAAGCTAAGCTGAAGCAGCACAGCTGACCTAGCCTGCTTAGCTCACATTCTTCCCCCACACTCCAGTGAGTATCTAGTTAAGATTTTATGATTGTGACAATGTTTGTCTCAGGAGACTTTGAGGAAGTAGTTGCTCATAGATAACAGATGCTGTGATATTGGTAGAGTAAAGGTTACTTTGATAATACGATGTTTTGTTTGATGATTCTCTTAGATATTTTGTTAAAGTGAAAATTACCTTTCTGTTGTTTAAACATTTTGCATTGTTAGAGCAAAGACTACTTTAATGTTTTCTGTCAGATAAAGTTCAAATTTTCTAGGTTTATTTCCTGCTATTCTCATGATAAAAATTATTAGAATTGTAACTGAGGCAGAACAGATTCGAGAGACTACTCTTGCTATTCTCCAGAATTGCTGCCCTTCTGATAATAAAGCTTGTCTGGAACTAAACCCTGTCTCTGCATATTGCCTGGACAGTGGCAGGTGGCCAGACAGACATTCTTCATCAGTAACAAGGTGAGGGGAGAGATACCAGTTAGGCATGCATAAACATCTTATAAAGTCTCACTATTAAAAGTAGCATTATTAGCATCACCTGGAAACTTATTATAAATGCAGAATTTCAGGTAATGCCTTCATTCTACTAGATCAAAATCCGCATTGTGACAAGATCCCCAGGTGATCCCTATGAATGTAGGACTTTGAGAAGCATCACCTAAAGGGATCGATAAAAACATTGTTATGACTGGGGTTGAGAGAAGGAGGTTGGAGAACAAACCAAAGGGTCTCTGGAGCAGACACCAGTAGGGATGTGCTTCTCATAACAGTTCCCTGGAGGGAACTGTGCAGCTCACCTCTCTGTTGGGAATGACTGATCCAAGGGGAGAGACACCTGCCAGGAAAGGCCAATTCATGCATCATCTTCTGGGAATTTGAAACACGGGTGATGACAAACAGATTCAGAAAATTGTTGGGGCAGAGAGGTACAAATTGACAGAACCCTCAGTATTCTGGGTTGATAAGTACCTAATCTGGGGACCCGCAAAGTGTCGGGGGGGGGGGCTTGGTTATTCTATAACTCCTTCCATTCATCCACCCAATATCCTTCCCCCCCACCTTTGGAGACAGAGTCTCATTCTGTGCCCTGAGTACTGTGTCATCATAGTTCATAGCAACCTCAAACTCAAGCTATCCTCTTGCCTCAGTCTCAAAGCTGGGACCCTCTTTAGCTGGGACTATAGGCAACCAACATTACACCCGGCTATTTTTAGTAGATGGGGTCTTGCTCTTTCTTAGGCTGGTCTTGAACTCCAGGGGTCAAGTGATCCACTCCCCGGCTTCAACCTTCCAGAGTGACTTCTTCTTCTTAGCTTAAGTTAGACAAAAAAGGTTTCTATTGCCAGCAATCAAACAACCGTAACTTACATAGTTTTGACTTTGTCAGTATCATTACCTACTGAGGGTGAGAGGATTCAACCTGCCTTGAGGCAGAGACCAAGTCAATCAATCCCTTTCAACATACAGTGTCTGAGAAGCTTAAGTTGCTCTTTTCTCATCTTCCAGACTTGATCCCCAGCACAACACATGAACACTGAACTTCATTCACAGTTGCCATAAGCTTAACAAAGTCATTTTTTTTTTAGTATTTTTAAAAATTCTACATTCTGAAAATGCTTTTGGTTTTCATAAGAGATCTTCCACTTTTGGTTTACTTTCTGTATGTAAAATTAATATATCTTTCTAGGAAGTTCAGCCAATTCGTCTTCTTTAATCTGGCCATCTATTGTTAACTTTTTTCAAATGCATCTGCTTTCCATAAATATACCTATCAAAAGATTGAATTGTTGTAATATCATTTATTTTTCGTTGACATGCAAAATGTTTTCAATCAAATGTTGGCTGATAGCTAGAATGTTTGGAAATTAACAATCCTAATATATAGGAACAAAAATATAGGCATTTAAAGCTTAATTACTCTTTTAGGCTCATTATGAGAAAATCAAAGATTTATTGGGGTGGTGCCTGTGGCTCAAGGAGTAGGGTGCTGGTCCCATATGCTTGAGGTGGCAGGTTCAAACCCAGCCTCGGCCAAAAAATAATAATCATAATAAAATAAAATAGTTCAAAAAAAAAAAAGGATTTATTGGTCTGATTCTGTATTCCTCAGCGTATTTCATCTTATTCTACAACATTCTCCTTTTCTTCTTGTTTAAAAAAAAAAAGCATTAATACAACAAAACAATGAGGAGGTCAAATCTCATAAAGAACAAACATGACATCACATAGGGAAGTGAGTCACTCCACATCATACTGGGAACTGAATCAGGACTGAACTGACTCACAGCTTTCTGGGCCAAGGACCAATTCTAGTTATATCATGCTGGAAAATGACTCATTTATTACCTTTATTAGCTCTCCTCAAGATCAAATCTGCAAAGTGGAGTTGGTCTTATGAAACTGAAGTGGTTCTGCTCAAAGCTGTTACTCTCTGCTGGTACACAGAGAATCTCTGTGTCTGAAACTTGTTTTGCCACAAGAACTGAGGCCCAGCCTTGCCAGCAATGTGCTGCCCTTATCTGAGCTGACCACATCTAAACATGAGCATATCCACCATCTTTGTAGTCTCTACACATAAGCACTTTTTTTTATTGTCGATTGGTTGATTGTTAATCTATCATCACTCAGATGTTATAATCATTGTGGAAAGTAATCTGAAAAAGTAATGACCCAGTTAGTACTTTTGTCAATAGAAAGTCCAAGTACAGCAGCAGCTAACGGCTCTCTCCTTTGCCTTGTGGTCACCTCTGCAAGTAAACTGAATAACGACAGAGAGCTGCACTAATCAGGTGTCCTACCCAGAATTGGAAAGGAATACAGGGAAAATTAGAGCTCTATAATCATGAAGCAATTCCCAAGACACCTTAACTAAGTGCGTTTTAATGAAATATTAGAACAGTATCATTAATTGCAAGTATAAACTGGAATATTTTTTAGTGTATGCATTGATATTTAGCAGAGTCCTTTACCTGGCTAATCTAGACACAGAAATTTCACATCATATCCAAAGTTCTAACATTGGGACTATTCTCCCACATGACAGCAATTAGTTGGGTTTAGAGTATATGTTTAAAGTTCTCTCCAATACGCTTTAATTCCCCGCACTCGCCATGGCAGTCCCTTGGCATCTGTAGGGATCAGTTCCAGGACCCTGATCAATAGCAAAACCCATGAGGGTTCAAGTGCTTTCCATAAAATAACTATGCTCATCCTTGGATTACTTATAATACCCAATATAATGACACTGCTACATAAATAGTGGCTACTCTGTATTTTTTGTTTGTATTGTTTTCATTATTGTACTGTTATTTTCTGTTGGGGTCTTTGGTGGATTGTGTGGATGTGGATGTATTCTCTGTTGCCCTAACCAGGTCTGTTCTGTGTAACTTACTTGATCCTGGTAGGCATTTGAGTTTGCAACTCCTGATAAGTAGATTCCTAACTTTGTCTTGGTACTTAAATACAATAAACAGAACTAAGCTCGGCGCCTATAGCTCAACCGGCTAAGGCGCCAGCCACGTACACCTAAGGTGGCGGGTTCGAGTCCCCAGCCCGGACCCGCCAAACAACAATGACGGCTGCAACCAAAAAATGGCCAGGCGTTGTGGCGGGCGCCTGTGGTCCCAGCTACTTGGGAGGCGGAGGCAGGAGACTCGCTTGAGCCCAGGAGTTGGAGGTTGCTATGAGCTGTAATGCCATGGCACTCTACCTAGGGGGACAGCTTGAGGCTCTGTCTCAAAAAAAAAAAAAAAAAAAAAAAAAAAGAACTAAAAAAAAAATTTATTTTGAGACAGAGTCTGACTCTTTTGCCCGGGGTAGAGTGCCCTGCCGTCATACCTCACAGCAACCTCAAACTCCTGGACTCGAGCGATCCTCTCGTCTGAGTCTCCCAAGTAGCTGGGACTACAGGTGCTTGCTACACCTAACTAGTTTATCTAGACGAGATCTCATTCTGGCTCAGGCTGGTCTGGAATTCCTAAGCTCAGGCAATCTGCCTGCCGTGGCCTCCCAAAGTACTAGGATTACAGCTGTGAGCCACTGCACCCAGCCAGAACTAGAAAATTTAAAAATGTAAAAGCTTATCTACAATGCAGATTGTCCAATGTTGCTATTAATTTTAGTGAGATCTTCCCTAAGCATGCACCAAGTGTCTTGTTTATGCAAGGCAATGTGTTAGATGCTATATATAAAAGTGTGAAATAATGGTAGAAATTGGGTTGTGAATGAGGTATGTTACATTAATGCAAGGTACTTATGGGGTTTTTTTGTTTGTTTGTTTGTTTGTTTCTCTTTTTTTGCAGTTTTTGGCTGGGGCTGGGTTTGAACCTACCACCTCCAGCATGTGGGGCCAGCACCCTACTCCTCTGAGCCACAGGCAATGCCCATGTTTAAAAAAAAAAAAAAGTGTGAGATACCATCTTTGCCCTCAAGTTGCTTATGATGTACCTAAACAGGTTATAGAAACATGACTTTTTGTTTAAAATCCTGTCTTAAAGGCTGGGCGCAATGGTTCACACCTGTAATCCTAGCACTCTGGGAGGCCACAGCAGGTGGATTGCTTGAGATCAGGAGTTCAAGAGCAGCCTGAGCAAGACTGAGACCCCATCTCTACTAAAAATAGAAAAAAACATTAGCTGTGTGTTGTGGTGGACACGTGTTGTCCCAACTTCTGGGGAGGCTGAAGCAAGAAGATCTCTTGAGCCCAAGAGTTTGAGGTTGCTGTGAGCTATGACATGAGGGCACTCTACCCAGAGGAATGGAGTGAGATTCTATCTCATAAATAAATACATACAAACATATATACATAAAAATAAAACAATGTCCTATCTTAAAAATCATTAAAATGAGGCTTAGAGAGTTTCTACTAATTCATCCCAAACCAAAGAAACTAGAGCTTATCTTTCCTAATTCATAGACCTCTGTCTCTTTCTCTCTCTCTCTTTTCTTTTTTTGAGACAGAGTCTCACTTTATCACCCTCAGTAGAGTGCTATGGCATCATAGCTCACAGCAACCTCAAACTCTTGGGCTCAAGGGATCCTCTTGCCTCAACCTCCCAAGTAGCTGGAACTACAGGCACCTGCCACAACACCCAGCTATTCTTAGAGGCGAGGTCTAACTCTTGCTCAGGCTGGTCTTGAACCTGTGAGCTCAGGGCAATCCACCTGCCTCAGCCTCACAGAGTGCTAGGATTACAAGCATGTGCTCCTGAGCATGGCAAGACCTCTGTCTCTCACTCAAAAACTGCAATGCCTAATATTTGAACAACACCGTGTTCTGCGATATAAAGTTTTATAGGACACAGTTTTTATCCTCAAGAAATCTATGTTCTAGGCTCAGCGCCTATAGCTCAACTGGCTAAGGCGCCAGCCACGTACACCTAAGGTGGTGGGTTCGAATCCCCAGCCCGGACCCGCCAAACAACAATGACGGCTGCAACCAAAAAAAAATAGCCGGGCGTTGTGGCGGGCGCCTGTGGTCCCAGCTACTTGGGAGGCGGAGGCAGGAGACTCGCTTGAGCCCAGGAGTTGGAGGTTGCTGTGAGCTGTAATGCCACGGCACTCTACCCAGGGGGACAGCTTGAGGCTCTGTCTCAAAAAAAAAAAAAAAAAAAAAAAAGAAATCTATGTTCTAGTAGAATTGCAAAGATATTAAACAAATAATTCAGATATCTGGCAGCACATGGTGGGTGCCTGACAGTAGAACAAAAACTCCCTGTAGCACTCAGGGATCGTTTCCTATGTGGGTGTTTGGAGAAAGCCTGGTCCTGCTCTGAGGCTTGAGCCACTCCCTACACAGATCATCCTTGACTTAATTATTCTAACCCCAAACCAAGGCTGCCAGCAGTTGAGGTTTTCCCCAGTAAACCCACATAATTCTGACTAGTGACAACAGGGAAAGTTCAAGCAAGGAAGTAGTGGTGTGGGTGTTACCCAAGTGGAAGAAAGCCAGAAAGGCCCAAGGAGAAGGGAGCTTAACAGCCCCTCCAAGAGCCACAGGGAGCCTCTGGATAACCTTCAGATTCTGTGGTCCCTGTGGCTTGAATTCTTAAACCCTCACTCACATTTCGCCAGTAATAGGGGTTGAGAGCTTGGCTAGGGTCAGATGGTGACCTTTGTGTGCGTGTCCTGAGCCTGCATGACCTGTTCTCTGCCTTGTCTTTTCCTCTGCGTCCTCTCCTCACACCACTGCCCGTCCAGCTCAGATTTGCATGCCAGGGAAAGGGGAGCTGTTCTCAACAGTTTGCCTTGCTGAGCTCCTGAGTCTCCGGCTCCCTCATGCCAGTGGGAGGCATTGGCAGGAGATTTAGGAGATGGAGAGTGGGAGGAAACCTGAGTCTACAGCTCCCTCCACCTCGGATGGTTTCTCCAGCAACTGTGGGTCTCCCCTCTGGCTTCTGCTTCTACTGGGCAGACCTGCCATGGATCCAGCCGCTGCCAGGTGACCGGGCTACTGGGGCCTTACCTCTTTCACTTCTCCTTCTGTTGATAAACTCCTGTTTGCTTTCCAGCTTCTCCATCACCTGTGTAAACAATTCCTGTACCTGTATTGAATTTCTTCTCTTGTAAACACTTAAAGTAGTATCTGATTTCCTTGCTAGGTCCTGATTAATACATATATACATGAAGAATTGATATATTAAAATGGGAACTTGCCAAGTAGTATAGTTAGTCACAGTGTGCAAGAGTGGAGCACAGACTTTGAGTCTCTTGCCAACCCCAACACGCAGGAATTGCATAGATGACCATTCAAACGGTTTAATCTCACTGAGCTTCAGGAAACCCGGGCTAGCATCTGGGTAAGAGAAAATGTATTATCAATCCACTGTCCTTGAAGTGTGTCATAAGCCACTGAGTGCTCTGTGGATGTCATGCCATTAGCTCATTGTCTACAAGAAACTACAAGTGTGTGATGGACGAGCAGGTCAGCCCACAAGCTCAGCACGCCAAGAGCTCACCCAGTTCGTGAGTTTATTTAAGTGAACAGAAGATTTCAAAGAGGTACCGAGAGAAGACAAAAGCAGAAATGTTTTTATTTTTTAAAAAGAAGAAGGCAAAGAAGAAAGTCAGAAAGAGAAGGGGCAAGAGAAGCTAGCCTGTGGATCTACTGGTGTGAAGGGTGATGCAATTAACCCCTAATGTGGGACGAGGCACAGGAAGGAGATGAACAAGAGGCCAGATGAGGAAGCAGGATAGTGCTGGTTCCTCCGTAATTAGGCCACTCGCGTGGCTTCAAACTTTAGTGGAAATGCCCACACTTTGAAAAAGCAGACAGTCTCAGACTAATAAAAACTCAAAACTGCTATTTCACAGTAAACAAAGAATGATTTACAGATTGATTTCTTTTTGCATATTCAAATATACAAGGTTCTCTCCTTTAGTATACAGTAAAGGATGGCTTACACACTAGATTGCTCCTATCTCCTGGATTATAACTTGCAAAAATGATATAAATTATATATATATATACACACACACATGCAATAATGCATATATACAAAATGTATATAAATATATAAATTCTAACATTATGAAATTGTTAAGTCATTAAACCAAACCTTCTCTGTCCTGTTATCTAGAACCTGTTGTTTTTCTAATACATGTAAATATACACATACACACACACCCTCCAGATGCTTCTAAAGATATTTTAAAATAAATTCACTTTATTAATAGAAGTTGGGCCAAGAGGTTTTATATTCTCTATTCACCTGTATTGTTCTATTAAAAAAATGTAATAAAAATGCAGGCACAGTCTGCCAGTGCTAAATTAGAAAAACAGCTGTGCTTTTTATATTGTCCTGCCCTAGAAAAAGGCACCGAGGACAATCCCAGCAGCTGGCACACTCTACATGATGTGCTCATTACCACAAGTAAATAAAGTCAGTAAATTACTGGCAGAGCACAGGGGGCCACGATGAGTCTAGGAAATAACCCTTTCATCAAACTCTCTGCACATAGTATATTGCTTGGGCAAAAAGCAAATAATGGTGATCAATGGGGGAATTAATATTTTAGTCAAAGAGAAACGGAGATGAATATATACTATAAATTATTAACCAGCACTTGCACTCTATCCCCTTGGCACAGAGTGAAATAGGCTTCCAAAGAAACAAGATATCTTCCACTGACCTAGCAATGCTGTCTTCAACCAGCGATAATATTCATTCGGTTGCACATCTCTAAGACATTCAAGGGGAGTTTATACCTAACCTTCTCTACCTTTCGGTAATAGAATGCAACAAAATATAAATATTTCTATGTTTGTATATCTATACAAACATGTTTTATGTTATATGTCTATAAATATTACCGTGCTGTAGCAGGGAAACAACCATTGTGCTGGGACTGAAGACCTGACAGTTCTAGCTTGCCCTTGACTAGGACTGACAGGGATACCTTAAGTGCTCTGAGCCTTTGTTTCTCTACTATATAAATAAGGAGTTGGATCAGAGATGACCTTGAAGGACCCTTTAAGGTTTAAAATTCTGCATAAGGGCCTCATAATGAGTTAACAACAGGAAAGACTAAGAAAAAGTTGTGACCAGGGCTTCTGCATAAAAATGGAAAACAAATATTAAAATTCCTCCATTCTCTTTCTTTCTTTTTTGAGACACAGTCTCACTATGTCACCCTGTACCATAGTGTCACAGCTCACAACAACCTCAAACTCTTAGGCTTAAGCGATTCTCTTGCCTTAGCCTCCCAGGTTGCTGTGACTACAGGCACCCACCACAATGCCTGGCTATTTTTTGTTGTAGTTGTCATTGTTATTTGGCAGGCCTGGGTTGGATTCACACCCGCCAGCTCCGGGGTATGTGGCTGGCATCCTAGCTACTGAGGTACAGGCACCAAGCCAAAAAAACTGCTCCATTCTTTAAGCCAATAAAATATATACTGGCCTGGGAGAAAAAATATATACACATATATACAGTTATATGTACATACAATCATAAATATATGTAAGTTGCTGATTTCTCACTCTCTCTCTCTCTTTTTTTTTTTTTTTTGTTTGAGACAGAGTCTCACTCTGTTGCCCTGGGTAAAGTGCCATGACATCATACCTAATAGCAACCTCAAATTCTAGGGCTCAAGCAATCCTCTTGCCTCAGCCTCCCAAGGTGCTAGGACTACCAGCGCCTGCCACCACACCCAGCTAGTTTTTCTATTTTTAGTAGAGATGGGGTCTCACTCCTGCTCAAGTTGATCTTGAACTCCTGAGCTAAAGCATTCCGCCTGCCTCAGCCTCTCAAGGTGCTGGGAATACAGGTGTGGTCGCCCCACAAGTTGCTGCTCTCTTAATGAAAAAAAGTGTGAACAAATAAAGGAGTATTATATTTGCATAGTAGCATGCCATGAAAGTTACACAGGAAATTATTAAACAGTTTGCATTAAAAATTTGAGAAATGTAATACTTGAAATATTGAGCAATCACAGACTTGCAGTTTCCTGGGTATGCAATTCTAATAAACAGAAGGGAAGGCTGCATTCACCATGTACTTTAGCAGAAACTAAAATGAATGCCTTGTTCCTCTTTACCAAGAGCCCACGACAGGAAAGAGGGAAACATAATACTCTATGATACAAAGCAGGCTGTGATAAGGCTACTTTTATAGGGGAGGGTTTGTTTGTAAGCTCAAGAGTGTACAGAAGGGAAGACCCTTGGGAAGAAGGGTCTAAGGGGAGAGAAATCCTTCTGAACATTTAGGATTTGTTTTTAAAATTAAGGAGGAGCCCCTGAAAGACCTCCATGGCACAGAAGAGGGTTTGCACTTCTGGAAGGATTCTAGTAGATGTCAGAGCTTAGAGAAGTTTAGAGACCACTTAGTACCTTCCTCCCATTTTATAAATAAAGAAATTAAGATGGAGGGGCATGGTGGCTCGCGCCTAGAATACCAGCCCTTTGGGAGGCTGAAGTGGGAAGATCAATGGAGACCAGGAGTTTGAGATCAGCCTAAGCAAGAGTGAGATCCCATCTCTACAAAAAATATAAAAATTGGCCAGGCATGATGGTAGGCACCTGTAGTCCCAACTACTTGGGAAGCTGAGGCTAGAGGATTGCTAGAGCCCAGGCATTTGAGGTTGCTGTGAACTGTGATGATGCCACTGCACTCTAGAGCAAGACATTGTCTAAAAAAAAAAAAAAGAAAGAAAGAAAGAAAGAAAGGAAAACTAAGGCCAGAAAGCATATGTAGCTTGCCTTGTGCTGAGTTTTAGCAGAGTTAAGACGACAAGTAAAGTCTTTTAACTCCCAGTCCAGACAGTTTTCCCTCATTGCTTCCCTTTTCTCTGCGTGAGTCCAAAACAAATCCTTTTCTCACTGATTTATAGCAATGGTCCTCTTGAGATGAATAGACGATACTATTACTTCTCTCTCTCCCTGAAATGTTCCTCCCAGCCCATAAAGTTTTTCCCAAGCTGACTAATGCTTTGCTTGGTCAGAATTGGTTTGGGGCCATCATTCTAAATATCATCTCCCAGCTGGGCAATCTGAGAAGCAAACTATCCACTGATTTTTACTGTGTCATTCCCCAGAGTGGCAGAGCCTGCATGGTCTGGCATGATGGGCATTGTGACTCACTGACCAACTATCATACAAGGGAATATGACGTCTCTAAAGGACTCAGGGTTTTGATGTTAGGTATGTCTCGGTTTTCTTGTCTATTACACAGGGGGCAAATACTCATCTAAACTTTTCAAGACTGTAGAAATAGAAAATAATTATTAATATTTTAAATCTGATTTCATAGGCACAAATTTGATTCTTCAAGTAGGAAGCAGATCTTTTCAAATTATCTAATTTATTTCTTCAGTCCACAGGGTGGGGGAGGGAAGGACCAGAAAGATACTGATTTGTTCGACATCACCCAGATAGATGGTTCTATTCTAGAGTTGAAAAAAATGGAGCCTTTTGACATACAATTCAAGTGCTTCTGGCTCTGTGCCATATTGCTCATCCTATTCAGAGGGCATTATAAATGTGAGGCTCTGGAACATGTTAAATAATCTCCTCACAAGTCTTGGTAAGACACAAGATGGCGGTCTCTCTCTCTCTGTCGAGATACTTACCCATCCCCCCAGAATTAATTTTGTTTCTTGTAAATTATGTGGTAAGCCTCACCATATAATTTCAGATACAGAGGCGGATTGGGAGTCATCTCTGACAACCTAACAATTTTGAGATGATCAAGCTGGGTCATGATGAAAGAGGAAGCAAATAAGAGACAGTGTTTTATGAGGCTGGAGATTCACTGATGTATGGAGGCAGCTGTAACCCCTCTTCTCCAATGCTCCCTTCCCTGGGAGAACATGGTAGACCTCTCTCTCACCCGTTACCATTCGAACTTAGGTTACTTTTTACTGATTTAATCCAGGCTCCTATAATAAATACCTAGATGACAGATATGGAGAAATAGACCCAAAGCTTCCCAGTTCTAACTCTCCACTGGCACTGGTCACTATTTGGTACTTATCTGGCTGCTGCTCCACTCTAAATTACTCGACTATAATATTCTCTTGAGGTATAAATAATACTTTATCAGTGCCTGTTGTGCTATGCAAGAAAACAGTTTAAAACAAGAGAGGCAGAAAGGGTTCTGAAAGACATATCTCCCGGCACTCTGCTACTGGGGTGCGGGGAAGAAGGAAGGTGGGAAGAGGACAGGACAGTCACTAGCTGTTCATGGAGTTTTGGAGAAGACTAGTCTAGCATGGGTGCAAGTACCTTGGAAGAAACAAGGAATAATTGAAACTATTTCCCCCTGTTAAATTGGGCTAGAGGCCAACACTGTGTCTTAGAACATTCTTCTCTAGACAAAACAACAACATTTCAAAATAAAAAAAGAGGGATCTTTCTCAAAGACAAGAGTCATACAAACTCAAAATCAGACCATACTGGAGCTTCATCTGCAAAAATAATGGTTTTTCCTGACATGCTAAGGAGCACAGTTTAATGGCTCAGTGTTTCATTTGACATTTAAGAAGTCAACCATCTCCAAGAAGCTTATTGGCAAATCTTCTCAGTTTCAGGAATTAACAAATATAGTGTGCATGTGAACACATCTACAAGAATCCCAAATCCTCTTTAAAAAGGAGCCCAGGGCACCATGAACTAATTGCTACCTATTCTAAGCTAGATCTGCTCCTTACTTCAGGCCCGGCCAGTGTACCTTTTGTAAACCTTTTGTTAGCCTTTCTGTTCATCAGTCTTCTCATAGTAGGAAAGAAGAAAAATAGTCCCTGCTTAGTGAATTTCTATAGTTAAGAAGATGGCTGTATTAGATAAAGAGAAAGAATTAAATCACTTTGTTCATGCACTGCAGAAGCTGGAATTCAGGAGTGAAATTGCCTGGGTTGAAATTGTGGCTACTCTATTGCTTATAAGCTGTGTGACCTTGGGCCTGTTACTTGACCTCTCTATGACTTGGTTTTCTCATTTCTGAAACGGGGTTAATAACAGCAACTACCTCCTTGGGTTAAGATGATTAAGTGGGTTAATATTCTTAAAGTTCTTAGAACAAGCTGGCAGAATAAGTGCTATATAATTCTCTGTTAGAAAATCACAAATGACATGTATATATTAATAGTAACATTTTTTTCAGATCATTTATGTACTATTTCTTATTATCTGTGACCTGAGCTGAAGTCAATCAGTCTATCACATCTCTCTTGCTTTATGGATGGTTTATTGTCCCAGTCAAAGCCAACAGAATGGGGTAAGTCTACCTCTGGGATTCCTAGGAAAGAGATATTGGCTCAGTTTGACTCCTTGAGAATATAGAGTCTGAAGCTGCTGTCACCATCTTTCAATAGGAGGGAAGAGCAGACAGTGGAACGGATCTAGGACAAAGAAACCACATTGTATTGATGTTATCTGAGCTTCCGGATCATGGGATGCCTGAAGCCAAACCTCCTCCTATATTTCTCAACAACATAATTACTCGATTACATTTTCCCTTTTCCTTAATTTAGTTTAGATTAGGTTTTTCTTGGTGGTGGTGTTTTGTTTTTTTTTTAATCTCTAAATCACTTGCAACTGAGAGATACCAAATTGACACAATTTATAATGTGTACCAGGGCCCAGGTATCATGGCCTTGGCAGAGGTGATCAAGACAGGCTCCACGCTGAGGGAGCAGAGAACTTGCATTTTGGCAATATAAAAAATTTCAGCCTTGGGCAGCGCCTGTGGCTCAATGGAGTAGGCCAAGGACCCCATATATCAGAGGTGGCGGGTTCAAACCTGGCCCCAGCCAAAAACTGCAAAAGAAAAAAACAATTTCGGGGGCAGTGCCTGTGGCTCAAGGAGTAGGGCACTGGCCCCATATACTGGGGGTGGCGGGTTCAAGCCCACCCCCGGCCAAAATGGAAAAAAAAAAAAGAAAAAAACAATTTCAGCCTCATCAGCATTGAAGATATCAACTCTGGATGTGTGACTATTGTCAGGTCACTTCACTTTTCCTGGTCTGTTTCCTCATCTGAAAATATGCAGATTGAACTAACCTTTACAGACACTTCCAACTCTAAAATTGTATGACCAGACCTCAAATTAAGACCTCCTTGTCTACCTTCAAGATTTCCCTTAAGCTCATATTTTCTTTTAGCTTCAAAACCAAGAGGAAACATTCAAAAAGAATGATTTGTTTATGTTTTGGTTACTGGGCAATTTAAAGGGGGAAAGTGGAAGGGAGCAGGAGAAAGTTAACCTGGTGATGATTTACATGAGTTTTCAATAGCTTTGCCTCATTTTATATACCATAATTGAAATTCTGCACTTAATTTCATATACAAAAGACTGGTTAGGCTGAAAAAAATTTAAGAAGTCTTGCTTAGTCCAGAAGCTAGCAGACATACATGGCAGTTCTCTGCAGTGTGCCATGGAGACTTAAGTGCAGAGAAGAGCAGTGAGGCATCATCTACCCTGATATCCATTCCTCTTCCCTCAGCCCAACATACTGTGCTATCCCCGAGTGATTGCTACCGCATGCAAGCATTAGCATAAACGGGGAGGAAAGGGTAAAGACCCATGACACTCAATGCAGAATGTATTTACAGCAGTGGTCCCTCCCCAACCTTTTTAACACCAGGGATCAGTTACATGGAAGACAATTCTTCCACAGATGGTGTAGGAGCAGGGAGAATAGTCTCTGTACAGTCAAATCTCCCTGCTAATGATATCTGTATTTGCGGCTGCTCCCCAGAGCTAGCCGCACCCCCTCAGTTCCACCTCAGATGATCAGGCATTAGACTCTCAGAAGGAGCATGCAACCTAGATCCCCCACATGCCGTTAATGTAGGGATCAGGCTCCTATGAGAATCTAATGCCGCAGCTGATCTGACAAGAGGAGCTCGGGCAGTGATATAAGCGATGAGGAGCAACTGTTAGCACAGATGAAGCTTCACCCACTTGCCCCCTGCTTACTTCCTGCTGAGTGGCTGGTTTCCAACAGGTCATAGAGCCAGACCCCAGGTTGGAGACTACAGATTTACAGAATAAAAGATAGTGTGATAAACCCTGTTAACTAGACAGCACTTAGTGAGTGAATTCAGTTATTTAGAACAGAATAGATGATTGGAAGAGGAGGAAGAATAAACACTTTCGATCAAGTTAGACAGATGTCTCCTCATCCAAGAATTAAAGACCATGTGTATGAATTATAAGAATGATCTTCAGGGCTCGGCGCCTGTGGCTCAAGCGGCTAAGGCGCCAGCCACATACACCTAAGGTGGTGGGTTCGAATCCAGCCCGGACCCGCCAAACAACAATAATGGCTGCAACCAAAAAATAGCCGAGCGTTGTGGCAAGCGCCTGTGGTCCCAGCTACTTGGGAGGCGGAGGCAGGAGACTTGCTTGAGCCCAGGAGTTGGAGGTTGCTGTGAGCAGTGAAGCCATAGCACTCTACCCAGGGGACAGCTTGAGGCTCTGTCTCAAAAAAAAAAAAAAAATGATCTTCAAACTGTTTGATTTCATTTCGAATATAATTCTAATAAATTGATTTCCTCATTTCCTAGGCTATCACAATTAGAAACAGTCACTTAATAAAAGAGTAAGGAGGCTCGGCACCTGTGGCTCAGGTGGCTAAGATGCCAGCCACATACACCTACGGTGGCGGGTTCGAATCCAACCTGGGCCTGCCAAACAACAAAGATGGCTGCAACCAAAAAATAGCCGGGCGTTGTGTCTTTCGAACCCGCCACCTTAGGTGTACGTGGCTGGCGCCTTAGGCGGTTAAGCTATAGGCGCCGAGCCGAGGCTCTGTCTTAAAAAAAAAAAAAAAGAGTAAAGATAGGTACTAGGAACAACTCAACAGGCAGCCAACACAAAGAGAGCAGGCAGAAAACGATTTAACTTAAAATGAGAACCACGGCCATCCAAGGTCATTTGCATATACCACAATAACACTTGCTGAAGTTTATTACTTTCATTTAACTAATGCATAGTGTTTACTATGTGCCAGGTGCTAGTCTGTTTTTTTGGTTTGGTTTGGTTTGGTTTTACAAAAACCACCTCATTTAATCCTCCCAACAAACCCACAAGGTACAAAGAGGTTAAATTCCTTGCCTGAGGCCATACAACTCCTTATTGGCAGAGCCAGGATTCACCCCAGGCAGTCTTATTTCAGGGTCCATCCACCATGCCAGGCTGCCTCACCTGACATGCCGTAAGTAAAAACTTGAAGTATGTAGAGTCCATTGACCTCAACCTTCTCATTCCCTGTTAATAGCAGGTGAATAAAAATAACAATATTATAGTTGGACGTCTTTCCATTCTAAGCAACAAACATTGTTCTGAATCTCTGTGGGGAAATTTGCAACCCTATAAAGCCCTAAACACACAGGCAAAATCCCACAGCCACAAAGGAAAAATCGTTAAGTCGCAGCCACAGATAAAGGTTGCAGGGGGCTTGAAACTCAATCCCCTTCTAGTAACGAGATTTACGATCATCAGAACAAATATTTTTCTTGATAAAATATTAAATTATACAATATATAATGTGTATTTAATTTAAGTAGTTAGATTTCGGCTAGGAGGATAAAGAATATGAAAAAGAACAAGAAAAAGTTTGGCCCTTGCCAGCTCTTTATTTATGGAACAAATAACTTCTTGGAATTCTCTGGAATATTTTTGTTTGAATTATATTTACACTACCCATTTTACCCCTGTATTAAATTTCATTCCTAAACCACTAATTGCAGAGTTGGCTTTATTCAGAGTTTTAGGAGTAGTTCTTGTGTGTGTGTGTGTGAAAGAGAGAGAGAGAGAGTAATTTTGCATTATATGTAGCCAAAACAGGAACTATTTACTTCTTTAAAAGAAATAGGACTAATGTGCATATCAAGACAGCAGCCAAGGAACAGGAAGCTCAGGACTGACTACAGAAAGTAGAGCCAAAGATAATCTGGCTGGGCTCAGCGCCTATAGCTCAACCGGCTAAGGCGCCAGCCACATACACCTAAGGTGGTGGGTTCGAATCCCCAGCCTGGACCCGCCAAACAACAATGACGGCTGCAACCAAAAAATAGCCAGGTGCTGTGGTGGGCGCCTGTGGTCCCAGCTACTTGGGAGGCGGAGGCAGGAGACTCGCTTGAGCCCAGGAGTTGGAGGTTGCTGTGAGCTGTAATGCCACAGCACTCTACCCAGGGGGACAGCTTGAGGCTCTGTCTCAAAAAAAAAAAAAAAAAGATAATCTGGCTGAAGGAAGGAAAGACTACAGAAATGATGACGCCAGAGTGTCCAACACTGAGACCATTATTATCACACGTTGATTTCCTGTAACTTCTTCAAGACTCATACCTGACCTATATGTACACATAGGAATTGAGGAACTGACTTTAGCACATATGTCCTAATCGTTTCCTTAAATTCACCTCTCCCGATTTTTTTGTTTGTTTGTTTGCTTGAGACAGAACCTCACTTTGTCACCCCGGAAGAGCGCTGTGGCGTCACAGCTCACAGCAACCTCTAACTCTCAGGCTCAAGTGATCCTCTTGCCTCAGCCTTCTAAGTAGCTGGGACTACAGGCACCCCCAACAATACCGCCTAGTTTGGGGGTCTTTTTTAAGATTGGGAGGAGGAGATTGTCTCACTCTAGCTCAGGCTGGTCTTGAACGCCTAAACTCAGGCAATCTGCCAGCCTCGGCCTCCCATAGCACTGGGATTACAGGCATGAGCCACGGTGCCCAGCCTAAGCTACAAACTTTTTAAATTAAATACTTTTCATCACACAGGTATTGAAAGTAGGTATTGAAGTAGTTTTGTTCAGATTAATCCCACATGCTATAACTTGGAAATCAAAGTTTTGGATATGGCCTTATACTAGATGATTAAAAAAAAAAAAGAGGGTAATTTCACAAGGTAAGAGGAAATATAACTGGTACCCGTGCACACGGGTACATAGCAGGCTGCAGTTAGGTAAGGTATTTAAAACTCAAATGTCAGAGAATAACTGAGAATCTACCTTGAACCAATTGTAGGGTTTGTTATTAATGTTTTTGTTAGGAAGGCCACCAACGGGGTATAAGTCTGGGATCTGAGGGCAGATGTTCTGTGCTTCTGAACTCACCACCAGGTCCTCACTTATCATTTTGTATGTCGTGCACCAAGCCCTGAAGAGTCATTTTTGGAATCATTGGTAGGAGGTGGGGGTGAGAGAATGCAAATACCTGGGTTCCCTTGGACAAGATGCTTGATTTTCATGAGCCTCTATTTCCTCATCTAAAATAGACGGAAAGTTTAGCATGTAACAGACAATGAGTGGAAGGTATCATTTTTCTTTTATTCTTTATTTTTAGCTAAAGACCATATGCTCTATTATACATGATAACAAATGTGATTTCAACCTTTTGTTATGACAGAAAAATGAAATATAGATTCCTTTGTATTCCATATTACACTTCTTCTAACTTTGTGGATCATTGCTACAATTAGTAAAATAATATGCGTGATGTGCAAAAAAAGCAGATTTACCATAAAGCTGACGAAGCCATGAGTTTTGGAGTTGCTTGGGAGTTAAGGAGTGTTCTAAGTGAGGAGGGAAGGCAAGCTGTGCTTAGAAACATTACGATAGGCTTGGCACCTGTGGCTCAAGTGGCTAAGGCGCTAGCCACATACACCTAAGGTGGTGGGTTTGAATCCAACCGGGGCCCGCCAAACAACAATGACGGCTGCAACCATAAAATATCTGGGCGTTGTGGTGGGTGCCTGTGGTCCAACTATTTGGGAGGCAGAGGCAGGAGACTCACTAGAGCCCAGGAGTTGGAGGTTGCTGTGAGCTGTGATACCACAGCACTCTACCCAGGGGGACAGCTTGAGGCTCTGTCTCAAAAAAAAAAAAAAGAAAGAAAGAAAGAAAAGAAACATTACTATATATGTGTTTCTGGTAAACTGCCTAAGGAGATCACAGAAAAAAGGGACTGAAATCTCTAAATATTCATAATTTGTTGCATTTCTTTTTTCTGCTCTAAATAAATGTTTTCTTTCATACTTAATTTTTTATCTTTGTAATTTTGTGTCCTTTTTTTAAAAACAGACTCTCAAATTGAATGGCTAGACTCTACAAAACCTAGATTTACCCTCCACGGTACATAGAACATTGTAATTCAGCATTATGAACAAAACACATAGATAAGTCTCAGTTTACACGGAGGAATTCTCTGGGGTGGAAGGGGCTCCTAAACTGAATCCTTGGACAAATTGTTCTTCTGTCTGGTTCTTAGCTTTCTTATCTTAAAACATATAGATCTGCCTGCCCCCATAAAATATTTTCCAACTGAGAAAATCCTAATTCTCTCATATCTGCCTTGCTATATTTTCAACAATATAATAAATAATGTTGGAAATCAACTCTATCATGAATTCCTGTTTTAAAGAATTTAAGTTTCCAGTAGTGTGAGTAATTACACTCACCCTCCAAATTTGTATTTATTTTGTATCAATACATGTAAACGAAAGAATATGGTTCTTAACCTAAAGGACACTAGTTATACCATATTAGTATAGAACTGCTTTATAAGGGCAAGAACATTTTTTCTACTGGTTCTAGCTCAAACTGGTCATGATAAAAACTACTTGCTGATTTTCATTTATATCACTGCTCAAAATAATTCATTCTGAAAGAGGAAGAGATATTTTTACAGTCCCAGTGAGACCATCTAAAATCTCTGTGTGAACCAAGTTGTTTTAGAAAGTATGAACAAAACAGATGAAACCTTTATAAGAAATCAATGATAGTTGCTTCTCTTCTGAACTTAGATATCTGGTAAGATTTGAGAAGACTTTAAAAGGAAAAAGACCGATAACTCAGTTTAGTCCTCAAACACAAGAACAGAAAAATCTGCTCATTGGGCAGAGGGGATGGGTTGTCAAAGTACAGAGAGTAGATCTGATGGAGTCAGGATTTTCTGAGTTGGAAGGGACCTTATGGAGCCACTCAGATTTATATGTTTTAAGATGAAAAGGCTGAAGCTCAGACAGAAGAGTGAGCTGCCCAAAGTCACATAACCAAATAGGGCAGACCTAGGGCTTAACCCTCTAACTACAAATCTGCTGCATTTTTCTCCTTCATCAGCCTCAGTTTGTAGAAACATCTGAATGTTCTCACACTTCAGGGCGCAAAGGTGAGTTTATAGCACAAAACATAGAGCAATTTTTGCTCTACCCAATATCAAATTTTATGATCAAATTACAGTAGCAATTAAGGCCATGGATGTTGTTGCTGATGGGATTCAGAATATACTACTCTACAATATGGTACTGTGGCATTTGAGGAAACAACAGAAGCAGGAAGCTTCACCCTTCTCCCATAAAGCTGGTCATAAACTTTTACTCCAGAGGTATGCTCCCTATACCTAGACAAAAGGAATAGCCTCACACTTGAAGACACAAAGACACCAAGAAGAATCTAAACAAACGGTCCTCAGTAAGTCTCCCCCGTCTATTACCATCAGATTGTACCCACTCTTTGGATGATCATGCATCTGCAACACTGTCCAGGCTTCATCAGACCCAAGCATAAAAACATACAGGTTTCCCTGGGTCTTCGTTTCCAAAAGCAATTATTTAAAACAGATATTAAATGAATCTGTATGTTTTTATCATGTTATTTTTTTTATAGATGTATCGGCTGTGAACTTTGTGATAGGTAAGACAAAGATATTCCTTCCCCCCCCTCACCCACCTTGCAAAGCTAGGGAGAGATTCATGGAACACAGTGGAGTACCCAGAAATTAGACCCACACATATAGGGAATCTTTATGCATGGAAGTGGAGATTTTTTTTTTTTTTGAGACAGAGTCTCACTATGTAGCCCTTGGTAGAGTGCCGTGCTGTCACAGCTCACAGCAACCTCCAACTCTCAGGCTTAAGAGATTCTCTTGCCTCCCCAGTAGCTGGGACTACAGGTGCCCACCACAACACCCAGCTATTTTTTGGTTGCAGTTGTCATTGTTTTTAGCAGGCCCAGGGCAGGCTCAAACCCACCAGCTTTGGTGTATGGGGCCAGCACCCTACTCACTGAACTACAGGCACTGAGCTGAAAATGGAGATTTATAGATCACAGGGTAATGATAGCCAATAACTAGTGGTTGAATAAATGATTATCCAGGTGGGAAAAAAACAAAAAACCTGGATCACTACTTTAAACTACATATACACATACAAAACAATTCCAGGTCATGAAATGTGAAAAAACAAAACCTTAAAATGTTTAGAAGAAAAATAAGAGAATATATTTATGACAGTAGGATAAGAAAGTATTTCTTATGCAAAACACAAAATCACAACAATCATTAAAAAAAATTTTGTTACCAAGTGTGGTGGCTCACTCCTATAATCCTAGCACTCTGGGAAGCTGAGGTAGGAGGATCATTTGAGCTCAGGAGTTCAAGATCAATCTGACCGGCTCGGCGCCTATGGCTCAACCGGCTAGGGCGCCAGCCACATACACCTAGGGTGGCGGGTTCGAATCCCCAGCCCGGACCCGCCAAACAACAATGA
>NW_003852403.1:21257491-21260953 GCF_000181295.1 Otolemur garnettii
CGTCATTGTTGTTTGGTGGGCCCGGACTGGATTCGAACCCACCACCTTAGGTGTATGTGGCTGGCGCCTTAGCCACTTGAGCCATAGGTGCCGAGCTGAGACTCCGTCTTAAAAAAAAAAAAAGAAAAAAGTTTATTAATTCAATTACATTTAAAAAATACATCAACATCAAAGGACACATAATATGTTTAACATGTTTATACAGGTCTATTCATTGTGAACATTTATAAACTATGCCCTTAAAATTTGCATACTCTGTGTCTATTATACTTTTTTTTAAACATTAATGTGATGATACAAACAAAGTTACAGTGTTTGCATTTGTAAGGTAGAGTCCCTTTTGTAGTTGTGTCCTGCACCCAAGAGATGTGTCATACATCTTTACATTGTGTCCGTTAAGTGAGAGCACACCAATCCCCCTTTTTCTTCCTCCCCTCCATCCTCCTTCCCCCAACTTGAATTGAATTGAGTTCTCTTATGTAAAAATGTATTAGATCGTCTACTGGCTTCACATTAGTATTGAGTACTTGTTTTTCCATTCTTGTGAAGAAGAATGTGTTTCAACTCTATCCAGATTAGTACTTTACTTTTTCAAAGTTTATCAAAAACAAGACACTATAATAAAAGTCAAGAAGTTGACCACACTCTGGGAAAGAAAGAATATTTGCTATTGGGTGGTGCCTGTGGTTCAAGGAGTAAGGTGCCAACCCCATATGCTGGAGGTGGCGGATTCAAACCCAGCCCTGGCCAAAAACTGCAAAAAAAAAAAAAGAATATTTGCAATACCCATAACAAATGAAGGATTGGCTCAGCACCTGTGGCTCAAGTGGCTAAGGCACCAGCCACATACACCTAAGGTGGCGGGTTCAAATTCAGCCTGGGCTCGCCAAACAACAATGACGGCTGCAACCAAAAAATAGCTGGGCATTGTGGTGGGCGCCTGTGGTCCCAGCTACTTGGGAGGCTGAGGCAAGAGACTTGTTTGAGCCCAGGAGCTGGAGGTTGCTGTGACCTGTGATGCCACGGCCCTCTACCCAGGGGGATAGCTTGAGGCTCTGTCTCAAAAAAAAAAACAAATGAAGGATTATAATTCAGAGAAAAAGATGAATAACCAAATAGAGAAATGCACAAAAAGCATGAACAGGCAAGTCACAGAAAAGAAAACCTACATGGTCACGAATCATTGAAAAACAGTTCAATCTCACTGGTCACATGTAAAGGAAAATGAAAATCATAATGAGAGAACATTTTTTTTTTTTTGAGACAGAGCCTCAAGCTGTCCCCTGGGTAGAGTAGCATGGCTTCACTGCTCACAGCAACCTCCAACTCCTGGGCTCAAGTGAGTCTCCCGCCTCAGCCTCCCAAGTAGCTGGGATCACAGGTGCCCGCCACAACGTCCGGCTATTTTTTGGTTGCAGCCATTATTGTTGTTTGGCAGGCCTGGGCTGGATTTGAACCTGCCACCTTGGGTATATGTGGCTGGCGCCTTAGCCACTTGAGCCACAGGCGCTGAGCCAGAACATTTTACACAATTAATTAGCAAACTTTAATGTCTGGCAAGACTAGGTATTGGTGAGAACATAGAGCACCAAAAACTTTTATACATTGCTAGGGGGAGCAAAACTTGGTAACAATACTTATTAAATTTGGAAACATTCATTAAGTCATAAATAAATGCTGTAATCCAGAGAGTTAGGGGATTTGATAATCAATACATACATTTATCCACACTCTCAATCAGTTGTGCTGGTTTCCTCCAGTTCACAGGCTGCCTCATCATCTGCAGAGAACAAGCATTCAGATTTCAGCTGTGGTGGTGATGGGCTCCCTCCCAGCAGTGTGCAGCGCCAAAGGGCCCAGGGATCCAAGTGCTTCTTTCCAATCCCCTTTAGTTTTCAGTCAGTCCCCTTTACCTTACCCTCTGCTTCCCCCACCACTGATGCCTGCATCCCTGATGCCACCAATACTGAGCTTTTCAGGATTACACGGTGTAAGTCCAGTTGGTTCTCATCTTTTCCCACTATCTGTTTAGGATTTGGCTGGCTGAGGTTTATTCAGTTAGTTCCTAATTACGCATCCGCTTTCCAGCTTCTAAAATGTTACAGATTCACGTGAAACAAAATACAAACTAAGTCTGGATATTAAAGGAGAAATCAACCAGGAATTATACGCAATTTCTAGGTAGAGTCTTACTGTTCAGTTGGAAACACGATAGTATTCTCCTGCCATTACAGTTTTATCCTTAAATTAAAATTTTTTCTATGTGTAGCTTAAGTGGGAGGGAATTCAGAGAGGAATTGAAATTATATGCATGTATTCAAACCACTATCTTTACATAACTACATAACTACTGTTTAATTCCTTGTATCTTTTATATATCTTAAATAGCACATAATTAGTTAATGAAAAGGTTGAGAAACCACATTATCGCTATGAAGGCATCACCCTGCCTCTCTATCCACAGAGACCTTGATAATATTATCCATGTTTAGAGAAGGCAGAATCATAGTGTTTGAGATCATAAAGTCCAACCCTCTCTCCCTTACTTTCAAGAAGAGAAAACTGTTCAAAGACTTGACACTATTTATTCACAAACACTAGTAGTAGAACTAGAATCATTTGTAAAATCTCCTGGTTATGGGTCAGACCTTTTTTGCTAAGTGTCCAAAGCCTCGATCTAGCATAGACTAACCCGTTTCCCCAAATACTCAGTAATTCCATTTAGTTTCTTTCCCTACTGATAACATTCAAATTTCTTAAATGTCTCAGCAATCATACCATGAACAAGAGAAACTAAATTTATACACATTACTTGAAATAGTCATTCAACCAGTTATTTTTATGTTAAAAATACACATTCTTAAGCAAGTGACAAATGGGAAAATCTCAGTGAGTTTCTCATGTTTAGTTAACCTAGACAAGCTCACATTATTACATTAACCAGGGAGATAAAGATCAGATGATAGTTTGCCACAAAAGACCTGGGTGTTTCACTTGGTTTAGGCCAGTAGGCATTGAGTTGCTCTTTATTCCTACAGATGTCTTGAATTTTATACTCAGACTTACATTTCCATTCCCATGGGTGGTGTGTTGCAACATCCCCTTGACTTTTCCATGTTGCCTTGGGAACACAGCCATCTAAGGGATTCAGGAAGCACACACAGGAAAAAAAAAAAAGGATTCAATCATGAAGGTTCATTCTATTTAAGCAAAGTTGGTTCCCTGTTTTTTCTCCTTTGCAAACCAATGTGCACAGTAGCTTGTCAGGTTATAATGCATTCCTTTTAAGACTTCAAGAATAGGCTCAGCGCCTATAGCTCAGCTGGCTAAGGCGCCAGCCACGTACACCTAAGGTGGCGGGTTCAAATCCCCAGCCCAGACCCGCCAAACAACAATGATGGCTGCAACCAAAAAAAAAGCCGGGCGTTGTGGCGGGCGCCTGTGGTCCCAGCTACTTGGGAG
>NW_003852403.1:21262479-21263658 GCF_000181295.1 Otolemur garnettii
AGGAGACTCGCTTGAGCCCAGGAGTTGGAGGTTGCTGTGAGCTGTGATGCCATGGCACTCTACCCAGGGGGACAGCTTGAGGCTCTGTCTCAAAAAAAAGAAGCTTCATTGGACGGGGGTAGTGAATCTACTTTACCAAGGCTTACTTACAACAATTATCCATTGTAATAAAAAGACCAATTTCTGTGTCTCACATTTCATCATTGACTTTATAATATCCTCGTACTACCACGATGACAAAGACCACACTTGCTTCAAAACAAAATCAGTTACAATCTATCAGCTTCTGCTAGATTTTAAAAAATTCTACTTGAACTCTTCACATTACTTTCTGCTGGACTAGTTTCTCCTTTCACAAATTGTTTGGCCTTCTGGGACTAATGGTAGGGGCGACAGGGCTAAAGTGGGAGTGTTTGTCCATAACTTACTTCTGACTTCACATTCTCCTTTCAGCAGCTACACTCCCAGATGCCCAGTGAGTTCCTGTTGCTTCTCTGCTACACAGACCTCTTGACTACAGATCTCATCTTATCCAGACCCCATCCACAACATGAAATTTAACATGATAAATCAATATTAAAATCTTTTTTTACTCTCATCCACTTTTCTGTTGATTTTTATTTTTTTTTACAAATATTTAAATCTTAGCTTTTTTTTTTAATCCATCATCCTTGGTGGATGTTTGTTTTTTTAATAGTAGCAATATGAGATATCTTATCTCAAAACAATAATGATTCACAAGCCCTATGGGAGGACAGGATGATGCATGGGGAAGTTATTGACTTGGGCTACCTTTTTCCAAGCTTTCAATGTAACTGTGACTATCTTATGATATGCCATGTTCAAACTTTCCATATAAACCCCCTGTTTTATTTTTTGAGACAGAGGCTGACTCTGTTGCTCTAGAGTGCTATGGCCTCAGTCCAGCTCACAGCAACCTCAAATTCCTGGGCTCACACCATCCTCCTGCAACAGCCTCCCAAGAAGCTGGGACTGCAGGTGCCCACCACAATGCCAAGCTATTTTTAGTAGAGATGGAGTCTTGCTCTGTGATCAGAGTAGTTTTGAACTCCTGAGCTCAAGTGATCCTCCTACTTTGGCCTCCCAGAGTGCTAGGATTACAGGCATGAGTCACTGTGACTGACTGAAAAAGTCACTAAATGCCTTTTTTTTTTTTTT
>NW_003852403.1:21263785-21267327 GCF_000181295.1 Otolemur garnettii
TTTTTTGTTGCAGTTTGGTCAGGCCTGGGTTTGAACCCACTACCTTCGGCATATGGGGCCAATGCCCTACCCACTGAGTCACAGGCGCTACCCCATAAATGTCTATTTTTAAAAGACGACAATTAGTCCTTCGGAAAATACACATGGGCTTTTGTTTATTCCATATAACTATTTCAATAATTTAAAAAGAAGTAAGAAGGGCAAAACTTTGGAGGTCATTTGACGCCTCTGGCAAGGCAGCCAGTCATGGTGCTGTAACCTACACCTGCAAAGAATTCCATGCCATCTGCAATTTTCTAAGCAAACCTAAAAATAAACCCCAAATTTGCTGGGTGGGGTAGCACATACCTGTAGTCCCAGCTTTCAGAAGGATAAGGTGGGAAGATGCTTGACCTGGCTTAGGAGTTCAAGATGAGCCTGGACAACATAGCAAGACTCTGTTTCTAAAAAAGAAAAAAGAAAAGAAAAGGGGGCAGTGCCTGTGGCTCAAAGGAGTGGGGCGCTGGCCCCATATGCTGGAGGTGGCAGGTTCAAACCCAGCCCTGGCCAAAAACTATAAAAAAAAAAGTAAGAAAGATCCCAAAATCCATTTGAAATTGTGGGCTAAAACCTACATAAAGCTTCTGCAAAGATTATGACAGTTATATTCTTATATAACTTATATATAGGTTATAATGTAACCTATAACCAGTTTTGAAACAGATGTTTCTTTTAAATGTCTATTATTATGTTATAAAAGCATGTTCTTGCAATTACAGCAGCAAAATTGACTACACAGGATACCAGGATAGGCACCAAAAACACCTTTGTCTCGCCTCAACCACTCACTAACTGAAAATCAGGACAAACCATTCTCTACCTACAAAATTGGGATTGTAATGAACATCTCTCCCTTCTGAGAAAAAGGAAGATAAATAACTGCAACAGTGTCCTGAGTTGCAACATAAATTCAAGGCATTATTATTTTTAGTACAAAAAGCCTAGAAATAAATACCATATTGCAAATACATAATTTGTATCATTTTAATTAGTACAATTTTATACGTTTTGTGGGGCTTTTATTTGCCTCTTTGTGCAAGAAGTAGACAAAAAAAGAAAAAAGTCATGTGAAAAGAGAGAAATAAGAAGAGGAAATAAATGAGACAACGTTCATTAATGTATTATGTTAAAAATTACTGCCAGAAATGAAAAGGAAATTCTAAATTAGATAGCTAGAAGACATGAAATCCCCTTCCTGAGCTATTTCAAACCAAAGTCCTATGAGAAAAAAATGAAGCTAAACAGAAAGCATTGTAAAAATGAAGAAAAAGCTCAAATTGCTGAATGGTCTCGGTGATTAGAAATAGAGAAGGCATGTTAGCTAGTAAGTGGATCCCATTGTCAAGAGAACTATGTAGACTTCTCTAAAGATCAGGATGTTCTCTCCTGATTCTCTTTCAGAGTAACAGTCTACCCATCAGAAGTTTGTGATCCTTGATCTATTTCTGAAAACCTGTCAGGCCTGGGACTAATCCTTGAATCTCAACAGTCAGCTTCATCTTCTATCACTAAGGACAAATGCCTCCAAAGGCAAGCAAGATCAATTTTCAGGTTTTTGCATCTAGTTGGTTGAGAACCCATTTAGCACATTATAGAGTTAGAAATCACAGCTATTGTTTATTTTCATGTTTAAAAATATGAGAAGATTCAGTACCTTTAGTCTGAAAAAGGTAAAGGCTAAGAAGATTCCAAAAAGTTAATGAATTGTATAAAGAAATTTTAAAAATCACTTTGTTTTTAACAAACTAGAATAAAAGATTCCCTTTGGAAACTTGAATCAGATGCACTTAGGACAAACAAAAGGAAGTTCTATGTTGAATCATGGGATTCATAAGCACAAGTTTTCATATCACTAACATAAAAGTATGACAACTTTCTGATTACTTGTCTAAATTATCAGTTTCCTGAGTGGGTCTCAGTCACTGTTGTGTCTTTAGCAGTTGGAAGGTTCTTGATGAACAGCAACTCTTTTCTCTCTTGGAGGGTCTAAACCCAAATACACAGATATCTTCCAGCATGAGAAGATAATCCAGCTACTTTCAAGTTCCAGGAATAGCTGGAGAAAAGGAGAGGAACAAATAAGCAGCACATAATTCAAGTTACTTCTGCTTTATTTGTTCTCTGCTTCCACAATGATACTTTACCCTCTTTACAATACAGAAAATCAGCAATCAACAGTCCTGAGAGGCTGCAATGTACTATTGGAGGTACAATTTTTTTTCTTTTCTATTCATTTTGTTTTTTTGACGCAGAGTCTCACTCTGTCACCCTGGATAGAGGGCCATGGCATCATCAAAGCTCATAGCAACCTCAACTCTTGGGCCCAAGAGATCCTCCTGCCTCAGCCTCCCAAGTAGCTGGGACTATAGGCACCCACCATGACACCTGGCTAGTTTTTCTACTTTTAGTAGAGATGGGGTCTTGCTCTTGCCCAAAGTGATCTTGAACTCCTGAGCTCAAGCAATCCATTCCCCTCAGCCTCCCTGGGTGCTAGGATTATAGATGTGAGCCACCAAACCTGGCCTCCAGATATTACTTTTTTAATTTCTGAAGAAAAATGAGTCGTTAGCTTACATTTATTGTATTCTTATTTTTTTATTTTTATTTTTTGCAGTTTTTGGCCAGGGCTGGGTTTGAACCTGCCACCTCTGGCATATGGGGCCAGTGCACTACTCCTCTGAGCCACAGGCGCCACCCATTTATTGTATTCTTAACAATGCTAGCTATAAACATTATTCTTACTCCAAATGATTGTACAAAATAATTTTTATATTAGATATATTCATAATTTCAACATAAGGGCACAACATAGCAGAGAATTTATTTGGAGAAAGTCTAAGACAATTAAAAATGATATAAAAAACAGATCTATATCTACAGAAAATACATAAATAATTTATAATCTAAATTGTGACTAGAATCCATGGACAGGGCTCAACGCCCATAGCACAGTGGTTATGGTGCTGGCCATATACACCACGGGTGGCAGGTTCAAACCCACCCTGGGCCAGCTAAACAATGACAACTGCAACAAAAAAATAGCTGGCCATTGTGGCAGGCACCTGCAGTCTCAGCTACTTGGGAGGTGAGGCAAGGGAATCACTTAAGCCCAAGAGTTTGAGGTTGCTGTGAGCTGTGACACCATGGCACTCTACCCCAGGCAACATAGTATGATTTTTGTCTCAAAAAAAAAAAAAAAGAATCCATGGACAGATACAAAAAATAAACTCTTCAGGTGGAGCAATAGCTAATAGTCTAAGCCAGCGGTTCTCAAAGTGTGGTCCCTAGGCCAAAAAAATCAGCATCATTAAGAACTTGTTAGAAATGCACATTCTCTAGGCTGGGCACAGTGGTTCACGCCTACCAGTTTGGAGGCCTTGGCAGGTGGACACCTGAGCTCAGGAGTTTGAGACCAGCCTGACCAAGAGTAAGACCCTATCTCTAAAAATAGCCTGGCATTGTGGCGGGGGCCTGTAGTCCCAGTTACTTGGGAGGCTGAGGCA
>NW_003852403.1:21267382-21272744 GCF_000181295.1 Otolemur garnettii
AAAAAAAAAAAAAAAGAAACGCGCATTGCATTCTCAGATCCCAGCCTAGACCCACTAATTCAGAAACTTTGAGAATGGAACTCAACACTCTGTGCTTAACAAGCCTTTCAAGGTATTCTGATGTATGCTACAGTTCAGGAACAACTGCTCTAATCTATTCTAATTATTATCATCCTTAATTTACCAATGAGGAAACATGAGTTCACATATACCTCAGCTAACAGCATGGTGCAAGAGCTAAGCCTTGCTTGCGTGCAGTATTGGAAGAAAAAAAATCAGCTTAAGAATCAGAAAATCTCTCATTCCTTTGCTTTTAAAGCTAACGTGAAAGCAAACTTATTTAAAACTTGTTAGGCCTTATGATACGGGGAGAGTAATAATATAAAATTAGATAATGCATATAACTATAATTTTATGCCATAAAGATTCAGAAAAGTTTGATCTTCATTTCTGCAGCTTTTTTATCTTAAGAGAAAACACATCATTTCATGTTTCTACATACAGGGTATACACCAAACTTCTAAATACAATCTACTTCTAATTTTGGTTTCTGCCCCGGTAAGTTTTTCCTCCAACACAGCTTTAACTTGACTCAAGGCAAAATTATGATGACCTATATTTTTGTGTAGAGAAAAGGGATAGCATTATGTGGCATTTTTCTACAAAAGAATCAAGGGATTTTCATTTAACAAACAATATTCTCTAAGATGACACGATATATATCTTAGCTTTTAATTTAGGAGGGGCTTTCACAAGTAAATTACTACATTTATTTTATACAACTGGCAATTTTAATGTAACAGTGCATCGTAAGAACCCTAACAAGGGTGTCCACAAGGTTCAGGTGTAATTTAAAATGGCACACTATTTTAAATCACACACAAACTTTATGGCCACTCTGTATAGGAATCTCATAACCTCTATATTGTTTACTATTTAAAAATAACTTTATTTTAAGATATTTTAATACCATTATAAATAACTCTGAAACTACAGAAAGATACGAAAAAAGAAAAAAAAATGTTAGCACCTGTATTTCTACTACCCATCAATAGCTGCTTTTAACGTCTTTCAGAATTTTTTATATCATATATGCACAACACATGTACATATTTTAACAAAATAGAGCATCTGATTTCACCACTTGTCAGAAGTATATTGTGAAAATATTTCCAGGTAGTCAGTTCTGCTTCATCAGTTTACATGCCTGCATTGTATTCCACTGATGGACAGAGCACACCAGTCACTTTCTGGACATTTAGATTTCTCTAGTTATTTCTCTTCTACAATGCAAGATTCAATAAACACTGCATGCTGGTCTAATTATCCTCTCAGAATACATTGTTAGAAGCAAAGTTTTTGGATCAAAGAGAAGGGTATTTTTAAGACTTTTGATTCACGTCCCAAATTGCCCTTACAGAAAGATTGTTCTAATTTCTGCTCTTGCAAGTAGTATAAGACTGCCAGTTTTCTAACGTCTTCCTCTTTGGAAAAATATCTTTTCCATTCTAATATGTCAAAACAGGCCCCAAATAATATTTTGTTTAATGTGCATGTATGTGATAACTACAGGAGACCATCTTTCCATATGAGGAGCAGACAGTGTAAGGCCTTCCACGTCCTCCAGCTTCTGTCTCTATAGCTACTAGCTGCTTCCTCAGGGGACCTGTGACTACTGAGACTGTTTTCTATGTGTGCAGTAGTAGCACGGGAAACTGTACGGGGCAAGTGAGAGTGCTAGAGAACTAACACCCTGGGAGCAGCTTCAACCAATTTGGGGGATAAATACACCAGCGGCACCTGGGATAACTCTGGGGCATGTTGTACACTCTCTCCCAGAATTCCCTGGTGGGCCTGAGTCCCAGTTTCCTCCTGAGCAGTCCCAGCTGCTCAGGAGGAAAAGGCTTAATGATGTACCCGCCACTGCCTTGCTTCCCTTCCCTGTTCCACTTCCCCACTTCTGATCTGTGTCTTCTAGGATCACCTCCCAAACAAACTACTTGAACCGAATCCTCATCTCAGGGTCTCCTTTTGGGCTTTGAACCCCAAACAAGATAATATATCTTTTCTTTTTACCCCCTTATTTAGTTAATTATCTGATCATTCCTACATTTTTCCCACTTCGATATTGGAGTTACAATTATCAGTTTTAAAATATTAAGAACCAAGAAGTATTTGGGAAGGGCAGCCCTGCTAGATCACAAATCAGAAGCTTGAGAGACACTGACGGTTAGCATCAAATTCAAATTGTCTTACCAAACAGGTTAAAATTTGAAGTAGTATAAGTTATTAACAATAACTATCATAATCAAAGCTAACTGCCACCTGTTCATCTTAAACGTGCCATATTAAGCTAAAGATTTTCTTAGAGGTTTAAATTAACTAAAATGTAGAAAAAGGGAAAAGACTAGCAAATGAGTGAGGAGAATATTTTAGCCAAGGTGTGCTAAATGTGTTGATTGAGTGCTGTAAGAAAAGCCACATCAAAAAATGCAAATATGTTCAAAATAGACTGTGATCATTCAAAAGGAGTGATTAAGGTTCAGTGAGAAGCTGTAGAGAAGGTTTAAAATGGAGATATATTTGGGGTCAGATGACATTTCTAGTATCTAAAATCAATATGTTCTTAATTAAAGCACCAATCTCCCAAGAAGACTCTAAAGGCATAAACAATGTTAAACTGATGGATAAGAGCCCAGAAAGTCAGCCAGACTAAGAGTGCATATAACTAAACAGGAAAAAAAAAAGGCACACATACAAAAAAACAACTTTCAAAAGCAAATAATTTGGAATGGGGGGAGGCAGGGAAAAGGGTGCAGACAACAAAAGAAAATTGCCAGTTGAGTCTTGCCCTGGGCCAGGAATCAATCACTCCAGAAGAATCTGTTAGAGGCCATTCCTCCAGCTGCACAATTTAAGCATTTGCAAAGGTAACACAAGGACAGTCTAGACAATCTAACTTGCCTTGTTTGGGCAATGAAAGTTTTTAAGAAGGACACACGAAATACAAATCCACAGGGGACTGAACATAAAAGCCTCTCAGGGCTGTGACTGTCTGCAACTAACAGGCTACCTCCAGCAGGGTTAAATGAAAACAATGTGACTCAGTCATTGTAATGTATATCATCAAGACAGATCCTAATGTTTCCCTAAACTTACAAGAGAGACTAAATCTCTGTGTCTACACAATAGCCAACACCCAGAAGGTATATGGAGAATTCAGTCCTGATTACAGTCAGTGCAAATGATGGCTGTTGGATCCCAAATCTGGTTTTTTGACATTTATTAAAAGATAAATGCTCAATAATTCATCAGCTCTGTGCTAGTCAGATTCAAAGACTCACCATCTAATTAGTCAGAAGATTCTCTCTCCTGAAGGTATCCATCTCAAAGCGAAGCTTTACCTACTTCGATACATTTATTAGGTGCTCATGCAAACATTTCCCCTAGATAAAGACCATGTAGTACATTGTCTGCATTGCTATGTACTGAATTCTCTACAGCAGTCAGCAGCCATCAGCTAAATAAGCAAGGACCACAGGGAAACTTCATTAAAGTACATTACTCCTTCATATTAGTCACACTTGGGGTTTTTTGTGATTAAAAAAAAAGAAATGATCTCCAAATCTCAGTGGAATGATCTAGCACAAGTTTCTTTCTTGCTCACATTACATGTTCCACATGAGTTAGCAAAAGCCATGCTCCACAGCACTGAAGGACACGGGCTGATGAAGGCTCCACTGGGTCACCACCTGGAACAGGTGGCTGGAAATGGGTGGTAGAAGGAAAGGGAGAGACTGGCGAATCCCACAGATGTTACCTCTGCTTGTATTTCATTAGCCAGACTTCAGCCCGTAGCTCCTTCCAACTATAGGACATTAAGAAGTGTTGTGTCATTTGCTCCTGAAAGAGGAAAGGGAAGAGGAAGGGAACCGGATCTTGGAGTCATTTCTACACACCAGAATGATCTGGAACTTTGGTTGATTTCCTAGCACAAAGTGAGGACAGAAACTGACGTTGCAAGGCAAAGCTAAGGATACTCAACAAAAAGGCATGCGTCACGGTTCAGAGGTCCCAAACCAAGGCCAGGAGTCATGAAGGAAGGAGATGCAGAGGGCAGTAAACAAAGGAGAGAGCAAGCATTCAAATCTCAGGAATGTCTCCTAGTAAAGGCCACTTTACCATGAAGCTATTTTAATTGACTTTGTTTTCACATAAAGTGACGTTTTCCTCAGGCATCTTAAATCTGTCACTTGATGTCTGACATCACCCTATCTGCATTTCTCAAAATATGCTCCTTGCATCGTTAAGAACAGATACATTTGAGGAGCTTCACAGAAACACAAATTCTTAGGACCCACACAAGACTTTAGGAATTAAAATCACTGAAGTGGGGGTCCAGGAATCTGCTTTGTAACACGTATCCCCTATGCAATGCTAACGTGTTGTAAACTTCAGGATTCTCTGTTGTAGACTTCTGCCAGGATCCAGTATCTAGATCTGACTTGGGTTTAAGCCCTGGGAAACTGCCTACCTCATCCTACTCACCAAGGAGAGCCTGTCCTCATACAAAAGGCATTTGGCAAAGTCAAGACTGTGCATTTAGATTAAATGGGGAAATTCCAAGGGGAAAAAGATTTGGTAGCATGGAAACTAGGTTGATTTTGAGATCTTGCTTAAGTCGGGCTGGGAAGGACTGATTGAACACAGAGTAGCTTCAAGGACAACAGAATCTGTAGGTAGGTCGCCAACAGACTGACTACAGTGAGGATGGAGAGGACCTCACCTTCTGCTGTGGAGTGTTAGCAATGGTCAGGTGGATCAGATGAGGACCTTGCAACTTCCCGGGCTCAAGCTACAAGTGCTGCTTCTATGCCGGCCAGGGAAGGAATAGTTGGTGAATCTTGAACCCTTTTTGCTAAGATTTAGGAGAGAACAAGGGCAAGCTTTCAAAAAATGCTGTCATGGCTATCAGAAAGTAAATGCCAGGCCTGGCTTGGCGTAGCACAGTGGTTACAGAAACATACACCAAGGCTGGCGGGTTCGAACCCCGCCCAGGCCAGCTAAATAACTGCAACAAAAGAAATAGCCAGCATTGTGGTGGGCACCTGTAGTCCGAGCTACTTGGGAGGCTGAGGCAGTGGAATTAATTGGGCCTAGGAGTTTGAGGTTGCTTTGAGCTGTGACGTCACAGCACTCTACCAAGGGCAACAAAGTGAGACTCTGTCTCAAAAAAAAAAAAAAAAAGAAACAAAGAAAGTAAATGCCAGGCAATTATAAAATAGAGCATTACACACTTTATAGGAGGGAGAAGGGAAATCAAAATGGATGCATCAGCAAGTTTTTTTTTTTTTTTTTTTTT
>NW_003852403.1:21273956-21275930 GCF_000181295.1 Otolemur garnettii
CCCGGCTATTTTTTGGTTGCAGCCATCATTGTTGTTTTGGTGGGCCCAGGATGGATTTGAACCTGCCAGCTCAGGTGTATGTGGCTGGCCACTTAGCCACTTGAGCCATAGGCACCGAGCCAGAAACATTTATTACCTGCAGAACTGACAAGCCCTCTGTGAGCTCTTCAAATACGTGATCAGGAAGTGAGCTCTCTTTGGAAGTATAGCACCATGCCCAACATCCAAAGGTCAACATCCAAGATCTGGGAGTCCATGAGAAGTTCAAAACATGATGTAAGAGAGGACAGATAAGACACTGGGCACATTCCACAATGTTTACATATTTCAAAACACCTTGTTGTACCCCATAAATATATACAATTGTTGTTTGTCCCTTCAAAATAATTACTTAATTTTTTTAAAGATACCAAGTGCAGTGGCTGTGTATAAACAGAATGAAAGAATGATGTCCTAACTACCAGGAACAATGCTATTCTTCAGGGTCATCAACATTAGCAGCTATAATATGCAGTTTGCAAATCTCAGTGGCTTAATAATGAAAATTTCTTTCTTTCTCACCTTCTTGACCAATGCAGATTGGATGGCTCTCCTGGGAGGCTGTTCCTTAGGCAGTAACTGAAAGATCTGGACTGCTTCTGTATTATGGCTCTGCTATCGCCCAGCGCCTCTTTGGACTCCTCCACTGGATCATAAATCAACTGTCAAGTAAAGAGAGACAGCAAGGAGGCTCACTTAGGATGTTTCAAATGGAGGACATCAAAAGACACCAACCTAACCATAAGCAAGATGGAATGTGAGTCTGTGTGTGCAATCAGGAACAGGAAATGGAATCAGTGAGCATCTAACCCAGCTCTGCTACATCTGTGATTTCTCTTTGTCTGTTAAAATTATAAGCCTTCCTAAAGTAATTAGCATGCTTTATACTGTGTAGCTACTAAAATATATTTTAAAAATTTCAATAAATATTTAAATGTCACTATTGGAACACCTCGGATTTTCTTTTTTTTTTTGAGACAGAGTCTCAAGCTGTCCCCCTGGGCAGAGTGCTGTGGCATCACTCACAGCAATCTCCAACTCCTGGGCTCAAGTGAGTCTCCTGCCTCTGCCTCCCAAGTAGCTGGGACCACAGGCACCCACCACAGCGCCTGGCTATTTTTTGGTTGCAGCCGTCATTGTTGTTTGGTGGCCGGTGCTGGATTCAAACCCGCCACCTTAGGTGTATGTGGCTGGTGCCTTAGCCACTTGAGCCACAGGCGCTGAGCCACACCTCAGATTTTCAATAAATCTTTCAGAAATGCAGGCTTGGCGCCCATAGCTCAGTGGTTAGGGCGCTGGCCACAAACACGGGGGCAGGCAGGCTCTAACCCAGCCTGGGCCTGCTAAACAACAATGCCAACTACAACAACAACAACAAAATAGCCAGGCATTGTGGCAGATGTCTGTAGTCCCAGCTACTTGGGAGGCAGAGGCAAGACAATCACTTAAGCCCAAGAGTTTGAGGTTGCTGTGAGATATGATGCCACGACACTCTACCCAGGGTGACATAATGAGACTCTGTGTAAAAAAAAAGAAAGAAAGAAAAAAAAAACTTTCAGAAATGCAGAACATGGGTGGCGCCGGCCCCATATACCAAGGGTGGCGGGTTCAAACCCAGCCTGGGTCAAATTGCAACAAAAAAATAGCCAGGCCCTGTGGTGGGTGCCTGTAGTCCCAGCAACTCGGGAGGCTGAGGCAAGAGAATCACCTAAGCCCAGGAGGTGGAGGTTGCTATGAGCTATGATGTCACAGCACTCTACCGAGGGTGACAAACTGAGACTCTGTCTCTAAAAAAAAAAAAAAAAATAGTACTGTGAATACTAGTACTAGTACTAGTGCTATGAATAGTACTAAAAATAGTACCATAGTACTATGGCACTATATGAATTAAAAATAAGTATTCAAAGTTCAGTTTGGGAATTTTTTTTTTTTTTT
>NW_003852403.1:21276872-21281656 GCF_000181295.1 Otolemur garnettii
CCCGGCTATTTTTTGGTTGCAGCCGTCATTGTTGTTTGGCGGGTCCAGGCTGGGGATTCGAACCCGCCACCTTAGGTGTACGTGGCTGGCGTCTTAGCCGGTTGAGCTATAGGTGCCGAGCCTGACAGCTGGTTTTGAACATTTCTGAAGTATCGTTCCCATTTTATATACATCATCAATGGGCCTTATTTCCATATTCTTATTTGTTAATCCCATGTTCCTAGTGTGCATTTGAGGGAGGATATCAGAATTTCCTCTCAATATTCTAGAACAAGAAATTCCACCCAATGACTCAACATTACATTTTGTGAGTTATGGAAGTTTCAAGACTTTCCAAGCACAGCAGCTCACACTTATACTCCTAGCACTTTGGAAGGCTGAGAGGAGAATATCATTTGAGACTGGAAGTTCAAGACCAGCCTGGGCAGCATAGCAAGACCCCATCTCAGCAAAAAAATTAGGCAGATGTGATAGTACACTCCTGTACTCAGGGGGCTAGGGGAGAAGAATCACTTGAGCTCAGGAGTTAGAGGCTCCAGTGAGCTGTGATGATGCCACTACACTCCAGACTGAGTGACAGAGCAAAACTGTCTTCCTGACTGAAAACCAAAAACAAAAATAATCTTTCCAGTGTGTGCATTTTTTCTTTAACTCCTCTCCCTTCCTTCCTCGCCTTCTTCCTATTGAGGTTGTAATAGCTCTGTTTTATAATTACCTGGCATATACTTTTATTTTTAAAAATTTCCAATAGCCATAGTAGCATTTTAAAACTTACACTAACGGAAGGAAGGTATCTAAATATGAAACAGATGGATAAATATGTCTCAGGTAAAATCTATAATGCATAAATATGAGAGAGAAAATTCGAGTAGGCATATGTTTATGATTGAGAAAGTATGTCTGTCCAAATGTATGGAAGAGGATTAGTATGGAGAATGGCCTGACGTACAGAGGGTATTGTCTAGTTGTTACAGAAGGAACTAGGAATTCTGATATGACCCTCAACCTCTTTGGCTAACAAATTATCCTCAACTAGATGCCTGGGGTTGGAAATAATTAATACCAGGTGGGTAAAAGAGAAAACTGACTCCATTTACTTTATCACCTCATTTATTTCTGGGGCAAGACAGATAAGCAAAAGCAATATATATGTCTCGACATCAAATGATCACCATTTTTCATTTTTAGCAAGGCTGTGTATGGATGTTGATATCAGAAAAAATGTTAACACTGGCCAGGCGCCATGGCTCATACCTGTACTTCTAACACTCTGGGAGGCCAACATGGAAGGATCACTTGAGTTCAGGAGTTCAAAACCAGCCTGAGCAAAAGTGAGACCCCCCCATCTCCATTAAAATTTGAAAGAATTAGCCTAGCATTGTTGCAGGTGACTGGAGTCGTAGCTACTTGGGAGGCTAAAGCAGGAGGATTGCTTAAAACCAAGAGTTTGAGGTTGCTGTGAGCTAAGCTGATGCCATGGCACTCTACCCTGGGGCAACAGGGTGAGACTCTGTCTCAAAAACACCCCCAAAAAACAAAAAAACTAAACCTTAAGATCTAAGTAAGAGGCCAGGTGGGCACAGTAGCTCATGCCTGTAATCCTAGTACTCTGGGAGGCTGAGGCCAGTGGATTGCCTGAGCTCACAGGTTCGAGAACAGGCTGAGCAAGGATAAGAACCTGTCCCTAAAAAAAAAAAAAAAAAAAAAATAGCCAGGCATTGTGGTGGGCACCTAGAGTCCAAGCCACTTAGGAGGCTGAGACAAGAGAATTACTTGAGCTCAAGAGTTTGAGATTGCTGTGAGCTGTGATGCCAAGGCACTCTACCAAGGGTGACAAATGAGACTGTCTCAAAAAAAAAAAAATCTAAGGAAGAATAGTCCTTTGTACAAGAAATTAATGTAAGCCATAGATTAGAACCAGTCGCTCGGCGCCTATAGCTCAACCGGCTAAGGCGCCAGCCACGTACACCTAAGGTGGCGGGTTCGAATCCCCAGCCCGGACCCGCCAAACAACAATGATGGCTGCAACCAAAAAATGGCCAGGCGTTGTGGTGGGCGCCTGTAGTCCCAGCTACTTGGGAGGCAGAGACAGGAAACTGGCTTGAGCCCAGGAGTTGGAGGTTGCTGTGAGCTGTAATGCCACGGCACTCTGCCCAGGGGGACAGCTTGAGGCTCTGTCTCAAAAAAATAAAAAAAAGATTAGAACCAGTCTAAAAAGCATCATTACTACCATATTTTAAATAACAAACAGAAAGTAAAACCACGGAAAGAAAAAAAAGTTTTGGAGGCACTCATCCACGAGATCTTATATTAAAGTAAAAATAGTCCAAATATTTTGAGTCACTAACCTTGTTGCTTATAAAGTTTTGGTCTATAACAGCCTTTCATATAAACCAGAACATCTTTTTTTTCCCTCTGTGAAGGTTTTTATTTTACATTTGTCATTTAATGTATTGTATTGATAGTCATTTAAAAGCTGACTTTCTTTCTTTCTTTTTTTTTTTTTTTTTTGAGACAGAGTCTTACTATGTTGCCCTGGGTAGAGTGCCATGGCGTCACAGCTCACAGCAACCTCAAGGTCCTGGGCTTAAGCAATTCTCTTGCCTCAGCCTCCCAAGTAGCTGAGACTATAGGTGTCCATCACAACGCCCAGCTATTTTTTGGTTGCAATTCATTGTTGCTTGGCAGGCCAGGGCTGGATTCAAACCCACCAGCTCTGATATATGTGGCTGGTGCCCTAGCCGCTGAGCTACAGGCAATGAGCCAAGCTGACTTATTTTTCTCCTAAAATAGAGTAGTGAGTCATCTTCATGCAAAGGGTGAAGCCCTCCTAGGCTGGCATTCAGATAAGTCTTAATGTGGACTTTGACCTCTAAAGGCTTTTGGAGAGTGACCAAATCAAGATAGAAAAGTCTGATCTTGCTAAGGACCACTTAGGAAGTTCTTGGCAAAGTCAGATGAGAAAACAGAATTCATGAACTCTCAGTGCCAATATTTTAACTATTGCCTTTGTCCCTTGTTTGGAGAACTCCATTAGAATTTTTTAAAGTAGAAAATTCTGGGAGGGTACAGAGCAAGATGGTGAACTAGAGACATCTCTTTGCCAGCTACTTGTGGTAACACAGAAGAAAGTGATCTTCAGCCACCTCTGGTTGGGGGAATCTGCGCAGAAACATCATTCCCAGGGCATGTGAAGCATCAGGAGACTTCAGGAGCCAACCAGGAGGAAAACTTAGGCGGAAGGCAGGTGTTTGGTATGGGGATAGGAAAGGGTTGTCCCTACAGTATTTTGATTTTAGCCTGGCTGCTCCCTGGAGCGGCAAGTAGACCAGAACAGGATCCAGTGTCCAGGTTGAACACCAGGTGGTGGGGGATTCTCCTATCGACTTGGCTGCTGGTGGGGCATGGCATCACCTCTTCTTTATCTTATACAATTATATTTTAAATTTTTAAAAAATTTTTTTTTTTTTTTTTTTTTTTTGAGACAGAGCCTCAAGCTGTCCCCCTGGGTAGAGTGCCGTGGCATTACAGCTCACAGCAACCTCCAACTCCTGGGCTCAAGCGAGTCTCCTGCCTCCGCCTCCCGAGTAGCTGGGACCACAGGCGCCCGCCACAACGCCCGGCTATTTTTTGGTTGCAGCCATCATTGTTGTTTGGCGGGTCCAGGCTGAGGATTTGAACCCGCCACCTTAGGTGTACGTGGCTGGCGCCTTAGCCGGTTGAGCTATAGGCGCCGAGCCAATTTTTTAAAAATTTAAAAAGTAATTTTAAAGCAATTTTAAAATAATTTTTTAAAGTATTGTCATTGTTTTTCATTCTTTTTCTTCTCTGAGGGCTTGGGGGTCACAGCATTAGTCTGCCTGGGGGTTCACAGCATTGGTCTGGCTCAGGGAACCAGAGGAGGCCACGAGCTCATAGTCTTGGGTGTCCTTCTAGCTTTGGCCTTTGGAAAGAAGGTACTGCAACATACTGTTGATTTCATTCTCTATATGGCAGAGGTGGGGTCTTGCTTTTGCCCACTCTGGTAAGGAGATCCTGACTTTGAGGGACTTGGCCAGCCTGGTCCCCCAAAGTCTGAGAGCCAAGGCTGATGTAACATACACAAATCTATAAATGTAATTCACCATATCAATAGAAGCAAAAACAAAGACCATATGATCCTCTAAATAGATGCAAAAAAAGCATTTGATAAAATTCAGCATCCTTTTCTAACAAGAACACTTGAGAATATAGGGATAGGTGGCACTTTTCTTAAAACAATTGAAGCCAGCTACAATAAACCCACAGCCAATATCATACTGAATGGAGTAAAACTGAAAGTTTTCCCACTTCAAATTGTAACCAGATAAGATGTCCTCTATTACCACTACTATTATTCAACATAGTGCTAGAAGCTCTAGCTAATGCAAATAGGCAAAAGAAGGATATAAAGGGCATCCAAATGGGGGCAGAGGAGGTCAAACTCCTACTCTTTCCTGACAATATAACCTTATGCATAGAAAACCCCAAAGACTCAGCCACAAGACTCCTGAAGGTGATCCAGAAACACAGTAACGTGGTTTGGCATCCATAGCACAGTGGTTACAGCACCAGGCACATACACCAAAGCTGGCAGGTTCGAGCCTGGCCCAGGCCTGCTAAACAACAATGACAAGTGCAACAGAAAATAGCGTTGTGGTGGGCACTTGTAGTCCCAGCTACTTGGGAGGCTGAGGCAAGAGAATCACTTAAGCCAAAGAGTTTGAGGTTGCTGTGAGCTATGATACCACAGCACTCTACCGAGG
>NW_003852403.1:21284330-21288740 GCF_000181295.1 Otolemur garnettii
ACAAGGGTACAAGTGAATCTTTCTAAGAGTAGAATGTGAACGTTTTAAAACAATAACTAAGAAAATGACATGAAGGCTATGTTAACCAGTTTGATGGATGTGTTTCGGATTGTGTGTGAAAACCCCACGCTGTACCCCAGAAGTGCATTAATGTACATAGTTACCATTCAATAAAAAACCATTGAATTGTTAAAAAAAAATAAAAGAAAATGAAATACCTAGGAATATACCCAACAAAAGAGGTGAAGGCTCTCTACAAAGAGAGTTATGAAACCCTAAGAAAAGAAATAGTAGACGGCATCAACAAATAGAAGATAATACCATGATCTTGGCTGGGAAGAATCAACATTGCTAAAATGTCTATACTACCCAAAGCAATCTATAGATTCAATGCAATCTCCATTAAAATATCAACATCATACTCCAAAGAACTGGAAAAAATAGTTCTTCATTTTGTATGGAACCAGAAAAGAAATCCCACACAGCCAAGGCAATTTTAGTAATAAAAACAATGCCAGAGGTATCACTTGACCAGACTTTAGGTAATATTACAAGTCCGCAAAACAGCATGGTATTGGCACAAAAATAGAGACATAGACATATGGAACAGAATAGAAAACCAAGAGATGAAACCAGTCTCTACTTGCCATCTGATCTTTGATAAACCAAACAAAAGCATACACTGGTGTAAAGAACCTCTATTCAATAAAGGGTGCTTATTATAAAAGACTGAAACTGGATCCACACCTTTTACCACTTATAAAAGACTGAAACTGGATCCACACCTTTTACCACTTACAAAAACTGACTCAAGATAGATAAAAGATTTAAATCTAAGACACAAAACAATAAAAATCCTAGAAGAAAGTGTGAGATAAACTCTTCAAAATGTCAGCCTGGGGAAAGATTTTATGAAGAAGACTTCAGCAGCAATCACGACAACAACAATAAACAAATGAAACTTAATTAAACTGAACAGCTTTTGCACAGCACAACAATTAAAGCAAATAACCTTCTGAATGGAAAAAAATATTTGCATGTTACAAAGCTGACAAAAGATTGATAACTAGAATCTATAGAGAACTCAAATTAATCAACAAAAAAGAGAAAATAATCCCATCTATCACTGGGCAAGAGACATGAACAGCACCTTCTCTGAGGAAGACAGACGAATGACTAACAAACATAATGAAAAATGTTCATTGTCCATAACATTAAGAGAAATGCAAATCAAAACCAGCCTAAAATATTACCTAACCCCAGTGAGAATAGCCCACATCACAGAATCCCAAAGTTGCAGCTGCTGGCGTAGATATGGAGGGAAGGGAACACTTTTACACCGATGGTGGGACTGCAAACTAATACAGCCTCTTTGGAAAGAAGTATGAAGAATCCTCAAAGAATTCAAATTAGACCTCCCATTTGACTCCACAATCCCACTACTCGGCATCTACCCAGGAGAAAAAAAAATCATAAAGACATCTGCACTAGAAAGTTTATCACAACTCAATTTACAATTGCCAAGATGTGGAAACAACCTAAATGCCCATCAACTCAGGAATGGATTAACAAACTGTGGTATATGTATACCATGGAATACTATTCAGCCATAAGAAAAGATGGAGACTTTACATCTTTTGTATTAACCTGGTCGGAGAAACAACACAGTCTTCTTAGGAAAGTATCACAAGATTGGCAAAGCAAGTAGCCAACGTACTCAATTTTATTATGAAGCCAGTAGACGATCTAACACTCTCCCACATAGGAGAAAAACTTTATTCAAGTTGGGGGAGGAGGAATGAGGGGTGAGAAAAGGGGGGATTAGTGTGTTCCCACTTAAAGGTCACAAGGTAGGGGTGTGTGGCATACCTCTGGGTGCAGAACACAACTACAAAAGGGACTCTACCTATAAAATTCAAAAATCATCATCTGGTTATTCGTGCCCTCATAATAACCTGAAATTTAAAATAAAAAAGTAGAAAATTCCAGAATTTTGCTTGCTTTTTTCCATGACCAGTTTAAGTAAGTGATGGAGGGAGTTCTGCACTAAGAATCAGAGACTTAGACTCTCTTTAAAAAGTAACTAATTTTATATAATAGAAAATTGCAATGGACCCTTTTGACCCATCACTCAGCTTCAAGAATCTTAAACTCATAGCGTATCTTATTTCATCTATATTTAACTGAATTCCTTTCTCCCTCGTAATTTTGTTGTTTTTTTTTTTCTTTTTTTTGAGGGGATAGCCTCAAGCTATCCCTCTGGGTAGAGTGCCATGGCATCACGCTCACAGCAACCTCCAACTCCTGGGCTCAATCGAGTCTCCTGCCTCAGCCTCCCAAGTAGCTGGGACCACAGGCGCCCACCACAACACCTGGCCATTTTTTGGTTGCAGCCATCATTGTTGTTTGGCGGGCCCGGGCTGGGGATTCGAACCCGCCACCTTAGGTGTATGTGGCTGGCGCCTTAGCCGCTTGAGCCACAGGCGCCGAGCCCAGAGAAAATATTTTTAAGATAAAATATATTGCCAATTCATATTGATACTGTAAATTCAAATTTATGACTCCAGAGTAAGGGGAACAAAAGGGTGTGTGTGTGTGTGTGTGTAAAGAGAGAGGGGGAGAATGTATTATTATAAGAAATTGGGGCTTGGCACCTGTGGCTCAAGTAGCTAAGACATCAGCCATGTACACCCAAGGTGGTGGGTTTGAATCCAGCCCAGACCCGCCAAACAACGACAGCTGCAACCAAAAAATAGCCGGGTGTTGTGGCGGGCACCTGTAGTCCCAGCTACTTGGGAGGCTGAGGCAGGAGACTCACTTGAGCCCAGGAGTTGGAGGTTGCTGTGAGCTGTGATGCCACAGCACCCTACCCAGGGGGATAGCTTGAGGCTCCTGTCTCAAAAAAATAAAATAAAATAAAATAAGGAATTGGCTCCTATAATTACGGAGGCTGACAAGTTTCAACGTCTGGAGGGTGAGTCAAGAAACTTGAGATCCAAAAGAGTAAATGGTGTCATTGCCATTGGAAGTCAGAAAAAAGGCTGATGTTTTAGATCAAAAGGCTAGCAGGCAGCAAGAATTCTCTATTATTTAGGGGAATATTAGCCTTTTTGTCCTATTCAGGCCTTTAACTAATTGGATGAGGCCCCACCACGTTGAGGAGGGCAGTGTGCTTTACTTAGTCTACAGATTGAAATGTTATTCTCATCCCCAAATACCCTCAGAGAAATACTAAGAAATAATATTTGACCAAGTATCTGGGTACCTTGTGGCCCAGTCAAGTTGACATATAAAATTAATGATCACAATGTCTATAGGAGTTTTACTTGGCCTTTCTTATGTTATAGCTATAACTTATTTCTTCCCATAATCAGGATTCCAATTCTCAAGTAAAGAATAACACAGTCAAAATATTATATCATGTAATTAATCATGTTGTTTTATCTCACAGAGCACAGTTAACAGTCTCAGAATTACGAACCAACACTTTTATACTGTCTTGGTACTGTATCAATTAGATACATTTTTAGATTTATTTTATTATTGATTTTAAGGAAACACTTTCGAACATTAATTTTGTTTTGTAATCACATAAAATTTTTCATGGTTTACAATATCAAGTCTATCAAATTAGATATTTTTTAAAATAGTCCTTCTTGGCTCACACCTGTAATCCTAGCTCTCTGGGAGGCCAAGGCAGGTGGATGGCTTCAGCCCAGGAGTTTGAGACCGCCTGAGCAGGAGTGAGACCTCATCTTTACTAAAAATAGAAAAATCAGTTGGGTGTAGTGGCAGGGGGCTATAGGCCCAGCTACTTGGGAGGCTGAGGTAAGAGGACTGCTAAGAGTTTAAGTTTTGGGCTCAGCGCCTGTGGTTCAAGTGGCTAAGGCGCCAGCCACATACACCTGAGCTGGTGGGTTCGAATCCAGCCCGGGCCACCAAACAATGACGGCTGCAACCAAAAAATAGCCGGGCATTGTGGTGGGCGCCTGTGGTCCCAGCTACTTGGGAGGCAGAGGCAGGAGAATTGCTTGAGCCCAAGAATTGGAGGTTGCTGTGAGCTGTGATGCCACGACACTCTACCCAGGGTAACAGCTTGAGGCTCTGTCTCACAAAAAAAAAAAAGAGTTTAAGGTTTGAGCTGTGAGCTATGATGACACCACAGCACTCTTTTTTGTTTGCAGTTTTTTTGGCCAGGACTGGGTTTGAACCTGCCACCTCCAGTATATAGGCCAGTGCCCTACCCCTTTGAGCCACAGGCACCACCTCTTTTTGAAGTTTTAATCTCCTCCCTGGGTTTTATCACCTCATCCATGAGTTAATTTAAATTCCAACCTGGATAGTTACTTCATATTTTTTATTATTTTAGTGAATTATTAAAAGTCTTTTTGAAATATTCATTTGTGGCTC
>NW_003852403.1:21289042-21297722 GCF_000181295.1 Otolemur garnettii
CTTTGTCGACATGTCTTTTGGTGTGCTCTCATTATCTGTAGGAAAACTATTCCTCTTCATTTTCTTTCTTATTATAAAAAACGTGTGTGGAATTAAAATATAATATTTTTCTAGTGCTCACTTTTATGTAAAGGTAGATTCCATGAACTTTTAGGAAGGAAGGGAAGGAAGGGTGGATCAAAATAGCTTTTCTATCTTCATGACTCTAGAACAAGGGTCAGCAAACCATACAGCTCATAGAGTAAATTTAGTCCATCATCTGCTTTTAATAAGTTTTATGAAATATGGTCACAATTATTTGTTTACATATTATCTATGGCCACTTTCATGCTAAAAGGGAAGAGTTGAGTCATTATGACAGAGCCTAAAATACTTACTGTCTGATACTTGCTCTAAAGCTCCCTCCTCCATGTTCAAAATTTTGGCTTCTTATTTCTGAGATCTCCTGACTATCTTCTCTCTCACTTCTGTCTGAATCTTCTCTTTCCCTCTTTGTCCCTCTCCTATCTCTCTGTCCTGTTTAGTTTGGTCCACTCTCAATAGTTTTGTTTTGTTTTTTGTTTTTTTCAATATGGAGCTTGTCTTGAAAGAAAGTTTCTGCTGGTTACTTCTAAGAGTTCATAAGGCCAAGACTATTCCTTCCTTTCCAGCCTTGTCATTGCACTGTCCTTTCATTTACCTACAAATAGGTGTCTGCACAAATCCCCCTCAGGTTAAGTTGTTCTTGAGTTGGCTGACTACTTTCCATTGAGTATTTATAGGTGATTTTGAGATTCTGCTCTTCTCAGATCTGGTAGATGCCCCAATGCTTCTTTCCACATGAATGCTGATACCATGCAGGTCTTATAGTTGCTAGTAGACTGTCTTTATCTGCTTATATCAACCTACTCTAAGGTCCTTATAGTTGCTAGTAGACTGTCTCTATCTGCTTGTATTGTACTCTGAGGTTGTTGGCAATACTTTGTCACTTAGTTTTGACATTGTCAATTATTATTGGTTTTGCTATCCTAGATCTATATGTTTTTTCTGGGGGAGGGGTGTGGTTATGGGGCATATAAGAACTAAAGAACTATTTCCCTATTTCTACCATCTTGCCAGAATTCCTACCATTTGAATTTTAAACCCGGATGAAGCACCAACTTGCTGGATGAAAAGCTACCCAGGGAAGGAATTAGATTGTTAACGATCTCCTCCTAGCTCTAAAACATCATGAAATTATTTAGTATTGATGATTTAATTTCAAAATATTCTAATTTTTACTTTCATTCCAATAGCCCATCTCTACACAGCAGAAACTAGCATTTATTGAACTTCTGTTGTGTGCTAGGTCTCAGTCTTTATAATGATGAACAATCCATAGGCTTTGTTCTCAAGGAGTTCACAGTCCAGTGGAGGAAACAGATGAATGCAGACAATTAAAATATAACACGACTTTATATTATGGTAAAAGTAAGTAAATGTTTCTGTGGGCATCTGAACTGAGTCTGCAACTCTGCTTTATGGAGAATGACAAAGGCAAAGGCTTCAGAAAAGAGACAGTGCTTGAGATGAGGAAGGAAGGTCACCAGGCAGCGGAAGTGAGGAACTTATTCTCCCATGACGACCAGAATCTTTTCAGAGGTCACCTCTGCAAGCGGTTAAGCTTTTTGTCTGGTATGACAAGTGAGAAATTCAATTTTTACATATTGTTTGCAATGCTTTTGGGATATCCAGGCAGGAATATTTGGCAGACAGCTGGAAATATGGTTTAACACTCAGAAAAGCTGTCTGTCTGTCCAGGTCAATTTACAATACACCGGCAGGTTGTACTGATGTCTTGCAAGTGGGAGAGATCCCATAAGGAGGGCTGAATGAGAAGAAAAGGGGCACTAAGACAAATCCACCATCATATTTAAGGGGTCTGCTGAGGAAGACAAGTCTAAAGGAATACTGCAGAGCAGCAGAGGAGGACAAGATGGCATGGAAGCCAAAGGAGGGAGAAAGAATTTCAAAGAGTATAGAGAGAGGCACAGGAAAATATCAACGGAAAAGTAACCTCTAGGCTTTTCCATTAGACAGCCACTGGTGACCTCAGCACAAGCTGTTTGGCTGGGGCTGGGTTCAAAGCCACCACCCTCAGTATATGGGCCGGCGCTCTACTCACTGAAACACAGGCACCGCCCCTATGTGCAGGATTTTTTTAAAAAAATAAAGAAAATGTAAAACAAATGTTTTTTTAAAACAAATGTAAAATAAATCTTGTGTATGAAACAAAAGCAAATCTGTATTTAGAAGCCTTTGGATTAGGAATATAGCACAAGACTCTTGTATTCATTATAAAAGATCTCAGCTTTAGTTCTTTTGCATATAGAAAGGATAATTACATTATCTTACCAGCCACAGGTACATGAGTTTGGTTTCAATACAGTGTCTGCAAAATATTACAGTAAGGGCATTCTTTATTCACAGTTCAGCAAAATCAGCAGTGGCCATTGCCATCATAACTTCCACCATACTTCCAACACAGAAATCACCTCGGCCTTTCCCCTCCTCCTTTGACCTTCAGTGAAGATTTCTCACATGTAATAAAAGAACTCTCAAATTAGCCAGTTGTTGTGGCAAGTGTCTATAGCCCTAGCTACTAAGGAAGCTGAGGCAGGAAGATCGCTTGAACCCAGGAGTTTGAGGTTGCTGTGAGCTAAGCTGATGCCATGGCACTCTAGCTGGGGCAACAGAGTAAGATTCTGTCTCAAAAAAAAAAAAAAAAAGGTATCCTCATTGTTCTAGAAATGGTTTTTCACTATACTGCTATACTATACTGCTTTTCAACAGCTTTCTCATCAGAGGCTAATTCTGATTCAAGTGGACAAAAAAACTGACCACCAAAAAGACTATTACGTGGGTTCTGTAAGTTCTCCCTTTTGGCAGGATCTTGACCCTCAAGAAGCCTTGTCTTTTGATGTCTCTGGTGGCAGCCCCAAGAACCAAGCATCAACGCAGGCGAGTAAGAATGAAATGAGGGGTGCACAGGGGCAAAAAGGCATACAATATGTCTATATTAAGCAAGTAACTGTTGGACAGGACTGTCTCTTCTCTAAAGAAGAAAATTTCTATTAACATTTAATTCTATTATCCACAATAGGGTTACAAATAAGAGAGCAAAGGCAATACACAAGCAGAAAGACTTTAAGCAACACTGAATCCACCTGTCTTTTCCTTACACTGACACTCCTGGCCTTGACTTGTGTGAGGCTGATACAATAACCACCCGGCCGGCTAGGCCCCTATAGCTCAACCGGCTAAGGCGCCAGCCACGTACACCTAAGGTGGCGGGTTCGAATCCCCAGCCCGGACCTGCCAAACAACAATGACGGCTGCAACCAAAAAATAGCCGGGCGTTGTGGCGGGCGCCTGTGGTCCCAGCTACTTGGGAGGCGGAGGCAGGAGACTCGCTTGAGCCCAGGAGTTGGAGGTTGCTGTGAGCTGTAATGCCACGACACTCTACCCAGGGGGACAGCTGGAGGCTCTGTCTAAAAAAAAAAAAAAAAAAAAAAAAAAAATAACCACCCGGCCAAGCTTGAATGCTGTGGCTCCCACAGAGAGGGTTCTCCATGTGTTCTGGCAAGTGATTTATACCTAAAGGAGGGTTAGGAGAGCCTTTTCCCTGTTCCCCATTCCCTAGATCAGTGGTTCTCAACCTTCCTAATGCCGCAGCTCTTTAATACAGTTCCTGTGGGTCGTGACCCACAGGTTGAGAACTGCTGCCCTAGATGGTTCTCAGATGGATCTTTATCAATGACTCAGGGCCAGTGACTGCAGTCTGACCAGAGAGTGGCCTTCTTGGACAGCAAGAAGCCTTTCAAATACACTGGCACAACGAACTGCATGTTCATTGGTGAGTTATATAATAATCTTCATTCCTCTACAGCCTGGGACCAGATGGTTAAGTAAATAAATAAGTTACAACCAAGTCTGTTCCAATGTTATGACTGGAATTTGAGATAATTCCTTTAATCAGCCATCCAAAGAGTTGAGTCTCCTTTATATCCTGACCCAGCAGAGGATATCACTCACCATGACTTTCAGAGTCCTTTGGTGATAAGAGATTTTCAGTAACAGTGAATATAAATTTGAGTTCTATTACTGAATTTTCTGGAGATAAATTAGTGAAAGCCTCTGGGTCCCATTTCACTTTGCAAGTTACTGCTGACATTTAGGAACGGTTGAAAGGATTGGGGAGAGAAATATAAAGTTGTAGCATTGTTTAAATCTTAAAATAGAGATTTCAAAATAATCCAACTTGTTAGACTTCAAATGGGAACCTCAAAACCCCAGCCCTCAACCCACACCTTTTTTTAGACTGCCAGATGCCCTTTATCTTCCTTTCATGTTAAAAAATATCAAATGCTTAGAAAGGGAACTGTTCTATTTCTATAATTATTAAGGACTCAAAGATAAATATAACTGTTAAACAAACTATAATGGCTGACTTGAAATTGCTAATGAACAAAAAATGTCTGAACCCGAGTCATACTTTAGAATAAGGAAATACTGTTCGGGAGTTAATAGTCATAATCAATGGTGCATTAGATTAAAATTCTGTATTACTGAATTAGTTGGCTCTTGAGAAAGTAGTTGAGCAATAATAAGAGATCTTAGTGTCATAAGCAATGATCTGTTTTAGATCAGTTGTTGTAAACTCTGCCTGTACATTAAAATCATGGGAAATATCCTAGCACTCTGGGAGACCAAGACAGGTGGATTGCTTGATTCAGGAGTTTGAGAACAGCCTGAGCAAGAGTGAAAGACCCCATTTCTACTAACAATAGAAAAACTTAGCTAAGAGTGGTGATGCTCCCCTGTAGTTCTAGCTGCTTAAAAGGCTGAGGCAAAAGGATCACTTGAGCCCAAGAGTTTGAGGTTGCTGCGGTACTCAACCTCAGTTGAGTGCTGTGCTATGGTACTCTATCTAGGGTGACAGAATGAGATTGTCTCAAAAAAAAAAAAAAATGCGAAATAGGGGTCCATTCCCTACCTCAGAGATTTTTTTTCTTTTGGGACAGAGTCACTATGTTGCCCTCTGTAGACACAGCTCACAGTAACCTCCAACTCTTGGGTTTAAGCGATTCTCTTGCCTCAGCCTCCCAAGTAGCTGGGACTGCAGGCACCCGCCACACACCCTCGACTATTTTCTTCTTCTTGTCGTTGTCGTGGTTGCAGTTGTCTTTGTTGTTTAGCTGGCCCAGGCCGGTTCGAGCCCGCTGGCCTTGGGTGTAAGTGGCTGGCGCCCTACCCGCGGAGTACGGGTGCCGCCTAAGACCAAACTTTTAAAAATCTATTCCTGCCCCTACCATCTCCATCCAGGTGTTTCTAAAGAAAAATCAGGTTAAAAACTTTTCTTATTCTGTTTGGGCTCCTATAACAAAATCTCATAAACCGGGTGGCTTATAAACAACAGAAACTTATCTCTCACCATCTAGAGCCTGGGAAGTCCGAGATCAAGGCGCTGGTAGACTCCGCGTCTGGTGAGGCCGCTTCCTGGTTCCTGTGCTGCGTACTCACGCGGTGGAAGGGGCAAGGGGGCGCTCTGGGATTCCTTTTAGACAAATACTCATCTCCCCGGACGGTGCCTGTGGCTCAGTGGGTAGAGCGCCGGCCCCAGATATCGAAGGTGGCGGGTTCAAACTCAACCCCAGCCAAACTGCAACAACAAAAATATAGCCAGGCGTTCTGGCAGGTGCCTATCGTCCCAGCTACTCGGGAGGCTGAGGCAAGAGAATCACCTAAGCCTGGAAGGAGTTAGAGGTTGCTGTGAGCTGTGATGCTACAGCACTCTATCAAGGGCAATAATGTGAGACTCTGTCTCTAAAAAAAAAAAAAAATTCATGGGCTCGGTGCCTATAGCTCAAGTGGCTAAGGCACCAGCCATATACACCTAAGGTGGCGGGTTCGAATCCAGTCTGGGCCTGCCAAATAAAAATAACGGCTGCAACCATAGCCGGGAGTTGCGGCGGGCGCCTGTGGTCCCAGCTACTTGGGAGGCTGAGGCAGGAGACTCGCTTGAGCCCATGAGTTGGAAGCTGCTGTGAGCTGTGATGCCACGCACACCATGCTCAAGCCATGACAGCTTGAGGCTCTGTGTCAAAAAAAAAAAAATTTTCATCTCCCCATCAGCGCCTCCACAAAGGATATTCATCCCATTCATGAGGGTTCTGCCCTCATTATCTAATTACCTCTTAAGGTATTTAGACTTCCCAATACCATTACCTTGGAGGTTAAGATTTCAACTTATAAATTTAGGGGGGACAAAATATTCAGACCATAGCATTTCTGATCTACATTAATTGTCTCGCTTTTCACGATATTGAATTCTTAACTATAATCCATTTAATTAATAAAGTATGGCAAGTATATTTGTAAAAATGTTTTATGATAATTTTTTTCTAAATCACTCTTCTCTGATCTTAATGGTTTAGAAAACTAAAATTACTAAGCAAACAAAATATTGCCTATATAGTGGTTACAAGTGAAAAATAAAAGGCATGTTTAGAGATCATGTATGGAAGAGCCATAAGATGACTTTTTTTATTTTTCTGTAAAGTTGCTTGTAAGAGCCTTGGAATGAAATCATAAAATTTTTTATCTAAATACCTCATTGAGGTTCTGCACCTGTAGCTCAGCAGCTAGGGTGCCAGCCACATACACCAGAGCTGATGGGTTCAAATCCAGCCCAGGCCTGCCAAACAACAATGACCACTACAACCAAAAAATAGCTGGGCGTTGTGGCAGTCACCTGTAGTCCCAGTTATTTGGGAGGCTGAGGCAAGAGAATCACTTAAGCCCAACAGTTGGAGGTTGCTGTGAGCTGTGATGCCACAGGACTCTACCTAGGGCAACATAGTATCACCTACAACTTGGGGAGACTCAGTGTAAAAAATAAATACCTCATTGAGGCTAGAAGTTAAGTAATTTTTAGGGTTCACCTTTTTTGTGATAGGTGCTGGTTAGAACCCATGTTCCCAGATTCTCAAATATTATCATGATTTTATTTTTTTTAAATAAGTGAAGGTTACTTTGGGGGAATAATAAAAGAAGCCACAATCTATTATTAGAAGCTGCAATAAACATTAGAGAAAGTTTATACTTCTCAAGACCAAGGACTCTGGAATGAAATAAACCACAGTCTAATCCTGACTTAAACATTTACTGCCCATGAGGCCTCTTAGAATTTCAACTTCTTCATCAGGAAAAATAAGGGTATTCTAAGAACGTGAGGTACAAAAATGCATGAAAGCAATTTCTCTCCTGTTCATATGGTGTTAATTGTTTCCAGTCCTAAGAACTAAGAAAAAAGGAGAGTGAACCCAGACTTCTCTGTTAAATGTGTTAATATAGTAAATAATAAAATTCTCTAAAATAGCCCATTCTCTACATTAGTTCTTCCACATATGTTTCAATGACTGGCACGCTGGGATAGGTGTTAAATAAGATGATATATGTGGATCATGTAGAGCAATGCCTTGCATATACTATGCATGCAGCAATATCATATTTGTTGCAATTATCATGCATTACTTAGTCAGTGTTCCTTAATCAAGCAGATGGGAGTTGTTGGGGTTTTTTCCACTAAGGAAATTATGTTTGCATCCTAAATAGTTTGTGGTATGTAGAACATTCTTCCACAAAATCCAAACCACTTCACAGGCATAATTAGTCATATTATAAATTAATCAGGCAGTCAGCAAAGGAAGAAGACAATATCCTTATTCTCGCTAAACCTATAACTTGGTGAAAATAGAGAAGAAAATGAGCTCATAGTCAAGTGAGGGAAGTACCAGGCTGATTAACTCATTCAGTCGCTGTCATGTTTGGTGACAAACATCCCCCATGTTAATCACTCTATTTCTCGGACATGAGCTAGGGCAGCATTTAAGAAATTAGGAGAAATCGTATTTGCAGGCTTGACACACCCATTCCACTTACATTGTATTTCTGGAGAAGGAGAATCAATTTTACCACAAAAAGAAACATGTTGATGTCCTTACCTGTCAAATAAGCTGACTTTCTGCCAAATGGATATGATCATAGGCCAAGGGTGAGCCTTCCAATCAGGAAACCAGCAAAGGACATGATGACACCAGGCTTACTTTATAGGCCTTACGTTTGAGTAATAGCACAGTTAGAGATTAAAGAAGAAGAAAGATTTACTGAAATGATGTCATCTATTTAAGGGGAAAAAATTGTACTGCAGCATATCTGTAGTAATATTAAGGATACAGCTGAAAACAAAAACAAAAACCCAGATATTCCAGACCTACAAAAGAAAATTTATTATCTTTATTCTTTACCTCAATTACTTTACTTTTGCAATCAAAGTTTGAAGCTATTCTATTTCTGGACAAAATTCCTGAAAATCATTGTAATTGCCTATAACTTCATTTGAGACAAAAGAAGCTTAAGTAAAAAGGTGTGAGTTTATTCATTAATTAATTCAGCAATGGCTCGATGCCTGTGGCTCAAGTGGCTAAGGTGCCAGCCACATACCCCCAAGGTGGTGGGTTCAAATCCAGCCCGGGCCTGCCAAACAACAATGACAGCTGCAACCAAAAAGTAGCCAGGCATTGTGGCAGGTGCCTATAGTCCCAGCTACTTGGGAGGCTGAGGCAGGAGATTCACTTGAGCCCAGGAGTTGGAGGTTGCT
>NW_003852403.1:21298770-21300118 GCF_000181295.1 Otolemur garnettii
AAAAAAAAAAAAAAAAGAAAAATCCAAGTTTCCTACAACAAATATGAACTATCAGAGAGGTATCAATTTTGGAATGACCAAGCATAAATAAGATTTTTTTTCCTTGCTTGCTTGATCTAATCCTTAGCTATGTGTGGACTCCCAAAGGCAGGCAGATGCCGAACCAGCAAAGATCTCTAGAGGTATAGCCCTCGGGCTGCCAGTAAAACCATCTAGGGAAAAGGCGTTTAGATGTAAGACTTTTTCTTGACTGGTCTGGACGCTTAGGTTTAGATTGAGGTGACTCTTGAAAATTTGGTCCCAGATTGGAAAGACGCTCATGGCTGTAAACTTCATAAAGTTGCTAACTTCTTTCATTACTGGCATCATAGGATACAGAGGCATAGAAAAATGTAATCTTGGGGTTAGAAAGAAACCTAGAGCAGTGTTTTTAAATCACAAGATCACTCTTATAGCTTATTAAAATGTAGAGATGATTCAGGTGGGGCCTGAAGTTCTGTATTTCTAACAAGCTCCCAGGTCAGCCCCCTACACATTGAGTAGCAAAGCAGGATATTGTGTTCAGCCCTTTCTGTGCCCCAGCCCCACCACCGTCCAAACCTAAGGCTTCTAAACTAAGCTCCATGAGTTTGTGTTCCCTGTGGATTACTTCATGGAATGCCCTACCGTATCAGCTACCTACTGAGCACATAGTAGATGCTCAAAAACATTTTTGGTGGACAGGTCAATGCATGGGTGAGTAGGTGAATGAATACCCTTAACAAATATTCACCAGCCTCAGATGAAAAACTCCTGACCTCAGGCTTATCAACCAAAGAAGTATTTTTTGGACAGTTCTAATCAATTTATTTATTTTTATTTTTTTTTGAGACAGAGCCTCAAGCTATCCCCCTGGGTAGAGTGCCATAGCATCAGGGCTCACAGCAACCTCCAACTCCTGGCTCAAGCAAGTCTCCTGCCTCAGCCTCCCAAGTAGCTGGGACCACAGGTGCCCGCCACAATGCCCAGGCTATTCTTTGGTTGCAGCTGTCATTGTTGTTTTGGTGGGCCCGGGCTGGATTTGAACCCGCTAACTTAGGTGTATGTGGCTGGCGCCTTAGCCACTTGAGCCACAGGCACCAAGCCCTCCTCAATTTATTTAGATGAGTACTGAGCCAACATCTGTCTATGATTCCAATAATAGATCTGTCCTCTGGGGAAATACACAACAACCTTCTTTTTTTTTTTTTTTTTCTGAGACAGAACCTCAAGCTATCCCCCTGGGTAGAATGCTGTGGCATCACAGCTCACAGCAACCTCCAACTCCTGGGCTCAAGCGAGTCTCCTGCTTCCACCTCCCAAGGTGCTG
>NW_003852403.1:21303735-21309217 GCF_000181295.1 Otolemur garnettii
AAAAAAAAAAAAGAATGAAACAAGAAAGGCCTGTGAAATTCACATTTCCCAAAGTGTTTACGTTCCTCTCTCAGTGACTAAACACTTTCCTCTGTAGCGTGGACATATTCTATAAACTTTTCATGGCCCATATAATTTCTTCTGGGTCAAGATGACTTTGCAGCCCAACACCTGCCAAAACAATAAGCATTAACTGATATGACCCTTAGTCATTTTTTTTAAAGACAATCTCACTCTGTTGCTTTGGGTGGAGTGTCATGGCATCATAGCTCACAGCAATCTCTAACTCTTGTGCTCAAGTGAACCTCTTGCCTCAGCTTCCCAAGTACCTGAGCCTATAGGCGTCAACCATGATGCATGGCTAGGTTTAGAGAAGGGGTGTCACTTGTGCTCAGTCTGGTTCCGAACTCCTGAACTCAAGCAATCCACCTATCTCAGTTTGCCAGAGTGCTAAAATTACAACCATGAGCCACTGTACTCAGCCAGTTAGTTGACCCTTTAATCTCTTAAAAACATACAGGGCAACGTCTGTGGCTCAATGGGTAGGGTGCCAGCCCCATATGCAGAGGGTGGAGGGTTCAGTAATGTTTTCTGAATTCTGGGATACGACATTTCCTGTTGAATTGAAAATGAAATGAAGAGAACTCCAAGAGTAGTTCATCTCCAAATGAGGACCCAGGCAGAAGACTCTTGTATCATTCAGCTGGAGATGATAGTGACTTAGATTAGGGTGGAGGTGATAATGGCGATAATAATAGCACTACAGATGAAGACCAGTGAAAGAATTTGGGATAGATTTTGGAGTAGAATGGATTAAATGTGGAGATGAATTAGATTTAGGGGTTGAGGAAAAGGAAGATTCAAGGACACTCTTTAGGTTATTTGCTTATGCTGCTAGGTGGTTGGTGGTGGTGATATTTATTAAGAGTGAGGGGAAACAACCTGGGCACAGTAACTCTCGCCTGTAATCCTAGGACTCTGGGAGGCCAAGACCGAGGATAATTTCATGCCAGGTTTGAGACTAGCCTGAGCAAGAGTAAAACCCCATCTGTACTAAAAATAGAAAAACTTAGCTGGGCGTAATGTTGCTCCCCTATAGTCCCAGCTGCTCAGGAGGCTGAGGCAGGAGAATTGACTGAGCCCAGGTGTTTGAGGTTGCTGTGAGTTATAATGCTGCCACTGCACGCTGAACTAGGTGACAGAGCAAGATCTCAAAAAAAAGAGAGAGAAAGAGAAGAAAGAGAGAGGTGAACAGACTTTGAGTGTTAGAAGAATGAAAGTCAGAGTTCTGCTTTTGTCATTACATATTTAAGATATTGATTAGCCAGCTTGGTGCCCGTAGTACAGTGGTTATGGTGCCGGCCACATATACTGAAATTGGCAGGTTCAAACAGCCAATTAGACCAGGCCAGCTAAAACAACAATGACAACTGTAGCAAAAAAATAGCTGGGTGTTGTGGCAGATGCCTGTAGTCCCAGCTACTTGGGAGGCTGAGGCAAGAGAATCGCTTAAGCCCAAGAGTTGGAGGTTGCTGTGAGATGTGATGCCTTAGCACTCTACTGAGGGTGACACAGTAGGACTCTGTCTCAAATAAAAAAAAAAAGAAAGAAAAAAAGATACCTATTAGCCGTCCAATTGAAGATATAGATTAGAGTTGGAATTAGGGGCCAAAGGCAGTTAGATAGTTTGAGCATGTAGACCTCTCTGCGTGCACTCAAATCCTTTGACATAGACACACTCTTGGCATGATGTGGTGTATTGAGAAATCAGGTAGGAGAAAAAAAGGTTCTCACACGTGAGTGCTTGAGGCATAGATACCACCATGGCTACATCCTGATTCTGGCTATGCCTACTTGCCTTTACATCAGAGAACCACTTGGGAGTGCTTGGCTTAGAATTCTGAGAGGCTTCAGAGGGGAAAGGAAGCACCTGGATGAACTGCTCGACCCTCTTTGATAGAGGCTCTGAATGCTATGTAAATATCCTTAAAGGGATTGGGTTTTCCGTATCAAATCTCTCTTAGCTATCATGGCATTTCTCCTCCTCCAGGGTAGAGGTAGAGCAGTAAGAGCTGCTCTCACTGTATTTGATTCATGATGGTGACTAAATCTCACACATCAGCCTCCTCTTTCTCCTCCAACTTAGTCCCCAGTGAACCTTACCTCCTTGTATTATGTCTTTATATAGTCCCCACCCATAGTGAATCAGAGTTCAGAACTCCTCTGAATTACTGACAGTTGAAGATGGGTGATATCAAAGTCTAGGTTGTAAGGTCACTTCAGCTTCTACCTTGCTGTCTTGGGTTGTTCGCTCTGAGTGAAGCCAATGGCCATGTTCTAAGGACACAGTCCTGGAGAGTTCAAGTGGAAAAGAACTAAGACCTCCCTCGAACAGCCAGCACCATCTTGACAGTCATATGAATGAGCCCCCTTTGAAGTGGTTCCTCCGCCACAGTCCAGCCTTCGGAAGACTTCAGCTGACATCTGACAACCTCTTGTGAGGTCCCTAGCCAGAATCACCCATCTAAACCACTCCAGAATTTCCGATCCAGAGAAACTGCAAAATAAATGGTTATGATTGTTTTAAGTTTGGGGTGATTTGTTATGCAGCAATAGATAACTAATTCACCCTTAAAAAGACAGTAATGCAGCTTGGCGCCTGTGGCTCAAGTGGCTAAGGCGCCAGCCACATACACCTAAGGTGGCGGGTTCAAATCCAGCCCAGGCTGGCCAAACAACAATGACAGCTGCAACCAAAAAAAATAGCCAGGTGTTGTGGCGGGCACCTGTAGTCCCAGCTACTTGGGAGGTGGAGGCAGAAGACTCACTTGAGCCCAGGAGTTGGAGGTTGCTGTGAGCTGTGATGCCACCGCACTCTACCCAGGGGGACAGCTTGACGCTCTGTCTCAAAAAAAAAAAAAAAAGACAGTAATGTCATTTTTGTTGTTATGAACAACAAATTGGCCAGAACTTTTCTATTTAGTGATGTTAAAAGCATGGAATATAAATTTATCCATGAGTTTTCCAGAAGAGAAACATCCAAACGATCCATCTATAGACTTTCTTAAATCTCAAATTCTGTGCTAAGGACCCAATACAAGTTGTGATTGTAGATAAAGAAGGCAAATAATGTAACTGTGTTACATTGTGGTGTTTTAGGAATTCAGCCTGCATGACAAAGCAAAGTACAAAAGTATTTTAGAGCTTTTGTTTTTATGTCACAAAGAGTTCTCAAGTTCAGAGGAAGGAACTTTGGTGTTTCCTTTATACCAAAGCAGACTGAGCTATGCTATTTTATTTATATGAAAATAGGAAGTTGTGTGATTATGAGCTCTGAATATCAGAATTTTTCACAGCAAAAGCCCCTTGGGATCTAACTTCTAATCAAAACCTGCCAGAAAGAGTTTTGTGGTTTTTTGCCTCTTTGGAAATATATTTACCTTTAACAGGAATCTGAACTTAATAATAGAATTTATTAAGTCATAAACTCATTTTCATGCAACTACCACCAAAACTTAAAATATGACACTCTAGCTTGCTAGCCTGACTCTGCTATTGTTAACAGTTGACTGTCCCTTCCTTCCTGCAGCATAGTGTCTAAATGGCTAAACACTGATAATCCTGTACCATTTACTAAATTTTAATTATTTCATCAATTATCTCTTTTGCATCTTAAAACTGTTAGGTCAATAGCAAGGGAACTCCAAAAGTCTCTTAGGGACAAAGTGGGTGCCTTGTCTTGGTGCTGCCTTGACCAATTGCCCCACCTGAGAAGGACAAGGGCAGTTCCCTCTCAGTGCTGCCCACATGAATCCTGCCCCAAGCAATTGCCAAACCTGGGAGAAGGAGGAACCTCTGCTAATTTGCAAAAGAATGCAGGGAATCCCCCAGCCTGCAGACCCGGGACACCAGCCACAGTAGGATTTGGAAAGTGACCTAGAATAACCTAAGGCTAATTATCATGTCGTTAACTTTCTGTGGGAGTGGTTCCTTGATGACACCTGAACCGTGAGGAGGGCCCAACCCGACAGTATAAGACAGGACCCAAGACCATAACCAAAGCCTTTTTTGTTGTAACAAGGAGGCTATGGTGACTGTATCTTGCTCTGTAAACCTTTCCCTTCCTCAATAAACTTCGTTTCACATTTGCCTCGATTTGGGGGTGCCTGGTCATTCTTTGCCCAAGAGCACACTGAGAACCGAGATTACAGACAACTGCCCCAACCAGACAAAACTACCCCGAAGGCAGGCAGCTCACTCCCCTGTAACTGACAACAAAACTAAGGCCCAGAGAGGCAATTAAGCAGCGTCTCTTCCTTGAACAATTTACCAAGTGGGTTGCATTGTTTTCTGAAGTCTCTCAGAAATTCCTATAATTCTTTTACTCCAAGCCATTCGGATGAGATCAAATCAGTGAGAGATACAGGAAGTACGGACCTGGAGCTTGGTTCCACCACTGGCTGGCCTTGTATACTTGGAGGAATCACTGAAACTTGTCAAATTTCAGTCGCCTCATCTTTAAAAGGAAGTTATTAAGATACATCTGATAGAATTATTTTGAAGGTCAAATGAGATAAAAGATGTAAATCATTTATTTGTCCTGGGATCCTGACTTAGTTAATCTTCCCAAGCCCCAGGTTCCCACGCATAACAGGCAGGAAGTAATTGCACTTTTGGTAAGGTACAGTGATGCTGAGGTACCCGTACCCCCCCACCCCACACCGCTGGCCTGGCTTCAAGACTTCACACTCATTCTCCAGCTGCCTGGAGTATGTCAGCTAACCTTGCTCACTTAGTCCCTCTAAAGAACTGCTACAGCTGAAGGTGGCTTATTCAAGGTCACGTCCCCTTCCCACAGCTAGTTCATGTGCAGTGACTGTCAAAGCAGGGTAGGACAGGCTCTCTTGCCTTCAGTTGGGGGAAAATATGAAGAGCTACCTAGGTCCAGAGCACCTTCTGAGATTGGCAGGGCTCTTTGCTACAACAGTCTAGTCTCTGCCCAGTCCTGTTTCCTTCCCTCTCTCACAAAGGCTGACCCTGTGAGCACCACCCTTGGAAACCTTTTGCATGCGAATGAATATCTGTCTCAGAGTCTGTTTTCTGGGAACCCAACCACCCTGTTGTAACTTGATGACAGCGAGATAACAGATAAGAAAATGCTTTGAAAACTGTAATGTTATTGGCAACGTTGGTTACCATTTACCAAAGCTTAATGAGAATTATCTAGAAAATACCAAACTGATGTGTTTTTTATTCCTCCTTGTGTTCAGTCTACAACCGTGGGCCCAATGAAGAGAAAGGACAAACATCATCCTGTAAGAGCAGACCTTTCTGGTGAAGAAAGGAAAGTTTAAGGAAATTTTTAGTTTAGGGAGAGGAGAGGAGTGATTAGAAAAGGAGATAGGGCTCGGCGCCTGTGGCTCAAGCGGCTAAGGCGCCAGCCACGTACACCCAAGGTGGCGGGTTTGAATCCCCAGCCTGG
>NW_003852403.1:21309340-21310703 GCF_000181295.1 Otolemur garnettii
AGTTGGAGGTTGCTGTGAGCTGTGATGCCATGGTACTCTACTCAGGGGGATAGCTTGAGGCTCTGTCTAAAAAAAAAAAAAAAAGAAAAGGAGATCGGACACTGGTGTCCACACTTTGCCTCTCTTGAGGTGGAATCTATGTGAGAAAGTGATAGAAATATCCAGATGGGGTCAGGCACAGTGGCTCACTCATATAATCCTAACACTCTGGGAGGCCAACGTGGGTGGATCACCTGAGCTTAGGAGTTTGAGCAGGAGTGAGACCCTATCTCTTAAAAATAGCCATGCTTTGCAGTGGGTGCCTATAGTCCCAGCGACTTGGGAGGATGAGACAAAAGGATCACTTGAGCTTCAGAGTTTGAGGTTGCTGCGAGCTATGATGCTGTTGCAGAAAGACGAGGCCCAATAGAGAGAAAGAGCACCCAGACACCATGTTTATAAGAGGAAGGGCTTTATTTCAGCCTGTCGAGTGAGGCACAGAAGAATTCAAAATAGCCATCCCCCCCCCCCCACTGGCTCAGTCTTCTTTTTATTCCCAGTCAAAAAGTTCTGGCCCACGGGTACCTTTCTCCCTGATCAGTTTGAATCAAACTGGAGAAGCTGTCTCTGGTTTTCATAGAATTATGGGCTTTCAAAGAAGCAGAAGCACGCGTCACCTCCAAGTCCCAGGAAGTTAAGTTTGTACAAATTCCCAAGAATTGAGTCACCATGGGGAGGACCTTGCAGGTGTATCCTTGGGTTCTCCTTGAGAAGACCTGTATTCTCTTAGACCTTATACATATCCTCTCTCAACATCATGGCACTCTACCCAGGGTGACAAAGTGACTCTGTCTCCAAAAAGGAAATATCCAGATAGGTTCAGGCAAGACAGAATCTTGGGCCAAGTGGCTGAATTCTCTCGGAATGGGCAGAGGGAAGCTGCAAGAGAGGAGAAACTCAATTAGTGTGGTGTGGCTGGAAGCAATGGCCGAGCATTGGTGGAAAGAAGTCCAGATAGATGAGCCCAGTTCCCTGTGTCTTGCATGTGACTGGTGTTTAACAGGCAATGCAGAAACCCAAGCATGCCCTCCCTTTCTTCCAACCAGGGAAAGGAGAGAGTACTGAGGATGGGGTATAGGCTGAAGGTTAGGAAGAAGAAGCAGGAACTCCACAAGGCCATCAAAGCACTAAAGATTAATGAAAATATGACAAGCTGACTTTATAGAGAAATCTTGATGGAATAATGCCAGCCTAGAAGAGGTGCTAAAGATTGCATGGTAGTCAGAGGGGTAGGAAAAAAAGCACTCTAACACACCAGCCACATGCACCTGAGCTGGCAGGTTTGAATCCAGCCTGGGCTGCCAAACAACAATGACAGCTGCAA
>NW_003852403.1:21312656-21314487 GCF_000181295.1 Otolemur garnettii
TCATTGTTGTTTGGCGGGTCCGGGCTGGGGATTCGAACCCGCCACCTTAGGTGTACGAGGCTGGCGCCTTAGCCGGTTGAGCTATAGGCGCCGAGCCAAGTTCCCCTTTGTTAACCCTTCTGAGAAGTCCCATGCCTTCTGAGTGACTTGTTGTATGACTGCACAACCAGACGTGGTGACAGGGCACCTCACTGCATCCTGTCTTCCCTTGCCTTGTTCCTCTTTCCCACTTGACTCACTATTCTGGGCTTGTGTCTTGCCTTGTACAATAGCCAGGATTAGACCACCTTTACCAACACAGTGGCACCTGGAGTGAGTGGCAGTCACTATCAGGAGATATTTAGAAGATAGTTTTGACACCAATTTGGTGGGTGATCTCATATGTGAGGAGTGAGGGAAAGGGGTGTATTAATATTTAAGGTTATTCATAGGTTTCTAATTTGCATAACGAAGCAGCCAGCACTAGTGCTAGTCCAAGCACATAATTAAACCCTGGGTCGATATTTATTGGATAAATGAATGAATGCATGAATTATGATACACACCTAAGGTAAAGACTACAGAAGCTGTTTAATAATGTATCGTATGTAAAATAACCTCAAGGAGAGTTTAACAAATACTAGTAGGGAGAGTTTGGAGTCCTTTTTTTCTTTTCTTTGAGACAGAGTCTCACTCTGCTGTCCCAGGATAGAGTGCTGTGATCTCAGCCTAACTTACAGTAACCTCAAACTCCTGGGTTCAATCACTCCTCCTGCTTCAGTCTCCAGAATAGAGTAGCTGGGACTATAGGCACCTGCCACAACACCCAGGATAATTTTCTATTTTCAGTAGAGACGGAGTCTTGCTGTTGCTCAGGCTGGTTTATACCTCTTGAGCTCAAGGGATCCTCCTATCTCAGCCTCCCAGAGTGCTAGCATTACTGGCGTGAGCCGCTGTGCCCAACCTGCAGTCCATTTCAAGAAGACCTGAAAAAAAAAAAAAAAGAGAGGCCTTGATGCAGAAATATATGAATGAGTGATTAAGGCACTCTGAAGAGAGGCAAAAAGCTGAGCCTAGAGGAGTGCTGACGTCCTGTCTGCAGTTAAAATGAGCTTTATTCTTGTTACACCTGAACACAAACCTAATCTGTTCCAAATAATTTAGTGAAGTTGAAACCATCTTAACCGTCCATAATTCACAGAGCAACCCTGCAGTTAATATAGTGCTAACTCCTGAGCCTCTCATTTCTGAGCTATTTTTATTTTTATGAAAACCATAGAAAAACAGAGCTCAAGAGCCTTCCAGAGATTATCTGGCCCACCCTCCTGGTTCAAGGGTGATTTGGCACCCATGTTTAGCAAAAGCACTGATATTTATTTTTCTGTAGAGATGACTGATACTCAACTACCAAATAATAATATTATGTTACAGAAATGCCAGCCAAGAAAAGCTTACAAAACTAAAAAGTAAGAACATGTTTTGTTGAACTATACAGGGTGGTGGCCCCACTGTAGGGACAGTTTCTTTTTCTGCAAAGTTAGGGATATTTTGGCCTAAATGGAATCTATGGCTAAGCATAAATGCTAGACTTAGGCTTAGAAATGGCTGTAAAATAATTATTGTGCTTGGTGTTAAAACTAAAATTGCTGCTTTAAAAGCATAATGAAAACTCTAGTGCCAATCATAGCAGAACAGTATCTTACAGGGTACTCAAGATACAAGGTTATCAAGGAAACACAAAATCAAGTATGGTCAAATATTTTTTCTTAAAAGATTCTCAGGCTCGGCGCCTATAGCTCAACAGGCTAAGGCGCCAGCCACGTACACCTAAGGTGGTGGGTTCGAATCCCCA
>NW_003852403.1:21314863-21317899 GCF_000181295.1 Otolemur garnettii
AAAAAAAAAAAAAAAAAAAAAGATTCTCAAACATAGCTTACTATGTTCCAGGCACTGTTGTAAGAACTTCATGTTATTCATTTGATCTTTATAACAATCCTATGGAGGAAGCACTGTTACTAGCCCCATTACACAGATGAGGAACCTGAGGCACTGAAAGGGTAGGTAACTTCCCCAAGATCATACACTATGTAGCAGATTCAGAATTTAGACCCATCACTCAACTGCTTTGAGGGCCACACTGTTCAGATAGTCAGCATCTTTAGCACAGCACATGGACCACACCATGAAGAGAGCAGGGGAACTGAGAGCAAGTAATGAGGAAGCAGATTCTCATCTTCTATCTCACTTAGCTACGGCATACACTTACTAAGCAAAATGGTAAGCAGAATTATCCACACTGTTTACATTGCTTTCTCTCTGTCACTGAGAGAATGTAGTTTGACTTTTATATTTATATGCAGGAAGGATTAAACTTCATTGTAACAGCCAGGGTCCATCTGGGAGCAGGAGCCAATCAGGAATAAACTTGGCAAGGAATGACATTTTCTTTTTTTTTCTTTAATACATACTATTTATTTATTTATTTATTGTTGTAGTTTGGCCGGGGCCAGGTTTGAACCCACCACCCTTGGTATGTGGGGCTGGCACCCTACTCACTGAGCCACAGGTGCCGCCCCGGAATGACATTTTCTTGAGCTCATACTACTAAGTGAGAAAGACCGCTGCTGTGCCAGGTGTGCGACTCTCTTTATTAATCCACTCAGCAATTATTTATTGGGTGCCTTTTCCATGACTGGCACTGTTTTAGAGGAGATACGTTGCTGAATAAGGCTGACCAGTCTCTACCTTCACAGAATATGCATTCTAGAGATGAGACAAACAATAAAGTAAATAGTTAAAGAATTCAGAGGTTAGATAAGAGATGTAGGGGGAAATGAAGCAGGGTCATTGGTTAGATTCGAGAAAGCTGTGGCTGTGTTGCATCTATGGGAGATGGGAAGATCAGGGAAATCCTCCCTGAGGTGATATGTGAGCAGAGACCTGAATGAGGGAAGGGAGGAGACTTTATGAAGGTCTGAGGATTGAAGGGAAAGGAAACAGAAAATGCAAAGACCCTAAAGCAGGAGTCTGCTTGACATTTTTAGTGGGAAGACTGGTTACGAGAGGGGAATGATAGGGGATGAGTGAGAGGACGAGGCAGGAGTCCATTCAAACGGGGTGTGGTTAAGAGTGTAGATTTTATTCCAAGTATGAAGGCAGATGACTACAGGACTTTGAATGGAGAGTGAGCTCATTTTATTTATATAAAAAAGACAGGAAAAATAAAGACTGCTTTCACTTATATTAAAAGACTGCTTTGGCTGGTGTACAGAACGAACTGTATGGTGAAGGAGTAGAAGGACGGAAAATAACTACAAGGTGACTGTAGTAGGCTGGGCAAGAAATGATGATGGTTTAGACTAGCTGCTAGCACAGAAGTTGTAAGAAGTGGTGGGGTTTGAGAAATATCCATATCTCTAACCCGATCCATAAATTAGAGCTAAAAGGAGGGGCTGATCGGACGCGGAGTGTGAGGGAGAGGAATCTCGGGAGATGGGGTTGGGAGAAGTGTATTATTACATAGAAAATATTTCTCAGGGAAGATGATGAGAGAAACATCCTTTTTTTTTTTTTTTTTTTGAGACAGAGTCTCACTATGTCACCCTTGGTAGAGTGCTGTGGCTTCACAGCTCACAGCAACCTCAGACTCTTGGGCTTAAGCGATTCTCTTGCCTCAGCCTCTGGAGTACCTGGGACTACAGGTGCCTGTCACAATGCCCAGATATTTTTAGAGACGGGTCTCACTCTAGTTCAGGCCAGTCTCAAACTCCTGAGCTCAGGCGATCTGCATGCCTCGGCCTCCCAGAGTGCTGGGATCACAGGCCTGAGCCATCACCCCCGGACTGAGAGAAACATCTTAGTCAGGTACTAGAGCCCTGACTACAAGGCCTACCAGGCCTCTCTCTTGGGGAACTTTTTGATAACATTACAGGAGTCCCAAAAGAGGGCACACTACTCTCCTCCAGCCAGGATCACAGACACATTCCATTCCAGTCCCTTCTCTACTGAAAGTCACCCTACAGAACACAGCCAAGGCCAGAAGAAGAAAATTCTACCTTTTTTGCAGGTAGCAGTACAACTTACTGAACACAGAAGGGCATCTATGTGTGCAAAGATTCTATACTGTTGATATGCTAACAATAAATACATATGTACCCCTTATTTTAAAATACATATATCAATGTATATGTGAATATATCTATTGTATATGCTGAAATATGTTAGTATTTAGGTGGTTGTAAGTACTTTACCTGGTTTTATAGTTCGGTACTACTCTGAGTTCCTTGACCTCCCTCATCACTCTATGTGTTTTCTCAAGCCCAAAGCCTCTCAAAGTTCTTCCCTCCCTAGCTGGGGATCTGGCATACATAGAAAATATCATCTGGACACAGCAACATTTGAAATCAAAGAATTTTAACACAGAAGGAAGAACTAGTCCAACCCTTCATTTACTTTAAAGCAGAGGAAATTGAGCCTAGAAAATTTATAAGACGTCCATAGTTCCAACAGCTCTCCTCTGTGCACAAAAGCCCTGACCTTTTCTGAGATGCTTTATATGTATCTGATATATTTCTAAGTTCTTAACATATTCATTTAATTCAGAAGTGCCCTAATTAGATTCATCTATAATTATAAAGGAGAAAGGGCTAGGGAGAAAAAGGAACTGCATGTTTTTAACATATATCTGTCAATACATTATCATTATCTTAGTGAAAATTTTCTGAAAGGTGGATATAATGGGAAACCGAAAGTCAAATCCATGTTTTAAAAAGCCACATTATGACGAAAGCCTATGCATCATCATCATTTCATCCAGTTTCCTCCGATTAGATTGAAAGCTCTGCCAAGGCAAGATTAGAGATGTGACTATAGGTTTGTGGGTTTTATTCCTTCAACAGATGGACTAAAGTCATACTCTTTTTTTTTTTTTTT
>NW_003852403.1:21318409-21325319 GCF_000181295.1 Otolemur garnettii
TACGTGGCTGGCGCCTTAGCCGGTTGAGCTATAGGCGCTGAGCCTAAAGTCATACTCTTAACGGAGGAACCCTGCAGGGTACCTTTCTAACTACCATTGCCCACAACTTTCATTTTGGTGATAGAGTCTACTCACAGTAGTAGTAATAGTAACAATTATCATGTCCTTCCTATGCATCAGCCTTTCTGTTTAGCCTTCTATTTGCACTATCATTTATCCTTAATCCATACACCACTCTTACGCTACAGGTACAGTTACATTTTAGAAATGATGAAACTCAGCTACCAGGCATAAGATTGAGTAATCTGCCACAAATTGCAGAAGAAAGCAATGGAAGAGTTAATATTTGAACACTTACCCCAAGTACTTAACACCCTGTATTCTTTTGGATCTGAGTGAAGCCCGGCAGGCTTTGGGTGAGTTTCAGCGGATGAATAAGGTGGAGCCAGATGGCCCACTCCTGCCCTTTGCCCCTAACCTGGCAGATTTGCCATATTGAAGGAAACTGTGAATAGTTAACTCATTTTGGTGGAGAATATGTAATTTACTAGGGCCATCAGATGAAAAATGGCCAATATCATTTAATATGCTCTTGTCGGCTGTGATTTTTTTTCTTTGAAGGTATTTCCCCCTCTGGTTTTCCAGTGTTTTTGTCACAAAACATTTGCGCAATGACCTGGGGTGTTATGACACCATTAGGTGAAAATCTGAGGACATCTTGGATGAAGGACAACTTTTAAGTAAGAACAGTCTGCCCTCGCCTTGGTTAAACAAATCGAATGGAAACGATTTGTTGAAATGGGAGCATCCAATAGACGCGAGCTCTTCGAAACAGCCCTGACTCCTCGGCAAACACTGTTGCTTAGCAAAACGTCAAAACTCCTGAGCGCAAACAAAACGTCTGAGCCCGCCCAGCGCTGGCTTCTCCCGACAGCTCAGGTTTTGGAGAAAGTCTAGAGGCCACGTGTAGCTCCTCCCTCTCGAGTTAAAAAGTGGGGGGAGGGCGGGAAGGGAGAAGAAAAGCGCAGACGACGGGGTTTGTTCGTCTGGAAAGACGCCTCTTGCAATCCCGAGAAGGTGCTGAGGGGTCTGGGGAGAGCAAGGGTCTCAGCGTAGGAGGGAGAGGAGAGGAGAACCCAGCCCTCCGTCCCCCACCAGGAAACGTCCCCGCCGGCCCCTCCCTTCACCACCACCACCTCCTGGGGACTCGGGTTGTAAAATCCCACGCAGGGGGTGGGCTCGGTGGCCGGGCTGGAGAAGGCACTGCCGCCTACTGGCACGGCCCCAGCACGCTCCAGCACCCAACCTTCAACCTCTCCCTTCCCGGGGCGTCTCCAGCCTCCCTTCACTGTGCCAACCTCCAAACATGGCTCCGGGCTTACCCCTCCCAGCCTCCCGAACTCCCACCCCACCCCGTCCCCCGCTGCGCATCTGGACTCCGGCTGCCAGAGGGAGGAGCCGCAGCCACAGCTGCCCCGCCCCTGGGGTTCTTGACTCCTGGGGCCTCTTGAACATCTGGGTGCGGGGGTTAATGCTCCAGATGTGGCTCCTGGGCGGCCAGATGTGTGTGTTCCCCGCCCAGACAGGCGGCCGGCGAGTCTGGGCGGGCGCGTAGGAGGGGCTGGAGTTTTCCCCCGGAGCACACTTAAAAGCCAGCGGAAACTCAAGCCCCCTGGGCTCCCGGCCTGGCTTCCCAGCTCGTAACGGAAAAGTTTCCAGCCCGGCCTGTGCCCGGCCGCCGAGCAGCCCTCGGGACTTCTCGAACCGGCAGAGAAAATAGGGCAGCTCTGCAGGATCCCCCCACGTTTTAACCTTGTGTCGGCATAGGACTCCAGCTGAGCAGCCGGCAAACCCCAGTTGGGGTAGGGCGGGGGAAGGAGAGAAGTTACAGTAGGGTTCGCATCTGGGACTTGCCCTAAAGCGTTCCTTGGCTGGTTATGGATTCCATATTTGAAGTTAGGAGTCGTGTTCCACCTGGTACAGCCAGTTCAGGGCAGGAGAGTAGCCAGGCGAACCCCGTGACTCAATCCCCTTGGAATGTGCCTGGAATAATAATGGGAACTTGAAAGGTTTTTCTGGCCGAGGTAGCTGGAGGAGACGAAGCTCCTACGCCTGCCATTGGCGGACGGCCGAGGGGGGCAGTATTGCTTTATGCAGAGCCGCTGCGACTGCACACAGGAGAAAAATAGTCGGAGCATCTGGTTTAAATCAACCAAAAAGCATTTCTGTCAGCTTAATCCACCGTCCTCCAGAACCGACAGAACAGGACAAGCCACATACATTCCCGGTACTCTTTTAACACGTCAGGAATAGCTAACCCCCATCACATTTTACCGCTGGGATTTCGAAGTGTCCTAACATGCAACTGTCGTTTATTTTATAGATGTGGCAAATTAAACTTCCTGTCCTGAGGTTGTGTGGGCATGTGCATAAGCACTTAAAGTTGCAAGCAACCTTCTGACTATGCTGCCCTTTTCATTTCCATTTTTCTTTTTTTTGGTATGCGACCTTAGAATAGTAAAAAGTATCAGAGGCCAGCGTATGCTTTCCCATTAAATATGCAGCCGCATTTCCCTCCCTTTACGCCCTACTCAGAATACCAAAAGCGAGTTGGAACAAAAAGAAAACGTGTCTGAGAGTAAAGGGGAGAACTTGTGCCAAGAATTACAGTCACAGGGTAAATAACCTTGTTTTCTCCTTCATCAGTGGCCGCTACCAAACCCAGTTCTTGGAAGAAGGCCAACAGTCTGTCTGGTGGAGGGTGCTGCTAATTAGAGAGAGCCCATAAACCTCTCTGTCAAAGAGGGCATGTGACCTTCCCTTCAAGTCTAAACAATAAAGCTGGCGAACTGCAGGCTGCACTCAACACTGGCTGCCCTGCGGATTCCCTAAATAGGAACAGGATGAAGGCCAGGCTTAAGAGGTTACCATAGCTCTACTCTCACACTAGGAGGAATCGGTCACTCCACTTTCCCGTATAACTTGTTTCAATTACTCTCTACAATCTATTTAGGGGAGAGCAGCTTGCAGAGAGGACTCATTGTCTAATCTAAATGAGGAAGCAATTATTACTTGCCCGCAGTCTAATGTGCTTTGAGACTGTTGGGTCAAAGATCAACCTGGTCTCATGTAACCTTACTATGCACTTTGGAAGATTTTGGAATATATTCCCTTTTAATGACAATTATTTATTCCTGCTTTTTTTTTTTCCTATTAAGGTTACAAAATTAAGGCTCTTCCCTGCCCCCATGTCCTAATTTTAAAATTTAAGTTACTGTAAGGTAAAGACCACAGCTACGTCTGAATATTGCTTAATGTTAAATATTAAAACTATTTTTTTTGGTGCTTTCATACAGCCATCATCTCAAGACATCACAAAATAGAGTTTCCTAAGTATTCCTTTCTTTGTCTAATTTACCTCCCTGGGAGCCCCCTTACTAGCTTTAATTTTATACAACATGTTGTAAACTATAAATAATACAGTTCCACTTTCCTAGAACATATGGAAAGCGTCCGCCTGCTGTATATCCTAACTGTACTTGCTTTCAACTTAAAGACTGAATAAAGTTAATCTCCTGTGTAAAAAAGCATTTGGCCTTTTGTGTGTGCGTGTATTTTATTAGTTACAATCCAGTATGGAACAACACACGAAATTCTTCTTGTGTGAACAGAACACATAAAAGGGTTTACAAGGTGTGGTTTGAAGAGAGGAAACGGGGGAGCAAATGCTGGTGGAAAGGAGGGGAAGGAAGGAAAGCACTTCCCCAGAGGATACTTACTCCTCCTGTTTCTGCTGCATCCTCTTTTTCAAATTCTTCCTGTTTGTGTTAGCCAAAACTTGACAGTAAATTGTCTTTTTCCCATTCATTTTAAGAGCATCCTTTCTCTCCTTCCTTCCTGAAAATACTGTAAGAGCCAAAACTATTACTAATCTAAAATGACTTAACAACTTAACTCCATTTAATTTTCCAATAAATAATCCAAAATTTTGTATACTACCAAAAGGGTGAGAAGTATTTCAATGCTAGCTTTTTATATATTCTCTGATCTCCGAGATAACCAAGGGTGACAGAATTAGCAAGAGCCTGAAGTCACAAACATTGTGGTGGGGTCATAGGTTGGTTCATATCTCTATCCCTATCCCCATTGTGGTGGGGTCATAGGTTGGTCACTATTGAGTCTGGGTTTCCTTACATATAAAATAGAGATGTCTCCTTCTAAAGGGTGAAACAAATGCATCAATGTTTTAGTTATCACAACTGAGTATGAGGGGCATCTCAAACCTTATAAAGTATAATTCTTCTTTCAAACACACCATGTGCTGCAATATTTCCTTTCTTTGTAAGTTAAGTTAGTAAATTCTTTTTTTTTTTTTTTTTTTGAGACAGAGACTCAAGCTGTCCCCCTGGGTAGAGTGCCATGGCATTACAGCTCACAGCAACCTCCAACTCCTGGGCTCAAGCGAGTCTCTTGCCTCCGCCTCCCAAGTAGCTGGGACCACAGGCGCCCACCACAACGCCCGGCTATTTTTTGGTTGCAGCCGTCATTGTTGTTTGGCGGGTCCGGGCTGGGGATTCGAACCCGCCACCTTAGGTGTACGTGGCTGGCGCCTTAGCCGGTTGAGCTATAGGCGCCGAGCCAAGTTAGTAAATTCTGAGTTGTCATTTCTATGTACTGAATTAGTCAAATGACTTAGTATTTTGATGTAGAGTTCTTTTGAAATTTATTTTAAGGATACTGTGATGGCTAATTTTATGTGTCAACTTGGTGAGATCATGATATCTAAACATTTAGTCAAACACTAGTCTATGTTACTGTGAAGGTATTTTTAGATGAGATTAACACTTAAGTCAGTAGACTGAATAGAACAGATTACATAATCTCCATAATGTGGGTAGGCCTCATCTCATATCTGATTAGATGAAAAGGGAATTCTACCCGCAGAATGCCTTTGGACTCAAAATACCAGTGTATTGGCCTACCTGGCAGATTTTAAGCTTGCCAGCCTCCAAGGTTACCTGAGCCAATTCCTTGAAATAAATCTCTGTCTCCCCATCTTACTGGTGCTATGTCTTTGGAGAACGATGACTAATCCAGATAACTATTGTTGACTCCTGGCACTGCCATGATCTATTGTAACCCTCAAGTTTAGTGTAACTTAAGTTTGGCCTAGCACTGCTGAGGGGGAAATACTCACATCTGTCCTCACCTGCTTCCCTTACTTTGAGATAGCATCACGTCAAAACACCCTACAATCCAGCCAGACACTCTAACTTGGCTTCATCAACTCCTCTCCTCATTCATCTTTCCCAAATCTCAGCATTAAACAATGATTAGAAGAGAAACGTTTTTCTTCCAAGACCTATGTGCAAAAGCATCCGCTCCTGTTCTTCACCTGCTTTCTCTATTTGTAGCCTTCTCTTTTTTTGTAAGTATTCCCCAAAGGTAACAGTTGAAAACAAAAAAACTGTGACTATCCTATGAACCAAAGGTTAAAGTCACCTTGAAAAAATCTGTAAGGCTACCAAAAATGTAGTAGGTTTTAAGAAATTTTTTTTTATTTTTAAAATTTTTAAAAAATTTTTATTTATTTTTTTGAGATAGAGCCTCAAGCTATCCCCCTGGGTAGAGTGCTGCAGCATCACAGCTCACAGCAACCTCCAACTCCTGGGCTCAAGCGAGTCTCCTGCCTCTGCCTCCCAAGTAGCTGGGACCACCGGCACCCGCCACAATGCCCAGCTATTTTTTGTTGTTGTTGTTGCAGCCATCATTGTTGTTTGGCGGGCCCGGGCTGTATTCGAACCCGCCACCTCAGGTGCATGAGCCACTTGAGCCACAGGCGCCAAGCCAGTTTTAAGAAATTTTTTAAGTACAGGTTACTCCCTGAGCATTCAATATATCCAGATGAGTGATGATGATCATGGCTTGAAACTAAGAAAGTTGCAGGGTTTTTGAGTGGAATGGTCATGGTCACATTTAGGACATATTTTGGAGAAAGCCAAAAGGATTACTGTATTGGATATAAGAGGTAGGAAAGGGAAAGAAGGGAACCAAGAATTAAAAAAACAAACAAAAACCCCAGTAACTTCTTTGAGAGAACCAAATGAATTAGTTAATAACCTAGAAGAAATCCCAGGAAAATACTCAAATAATCCAAACATTAATTTGGTAACAGCAAGTTCATTTTATTAAAAGCAAGAATTATTTCCCTTAAATTAATCGTTATGCCATCCCATTTGGATACAGGCATTGTGCAGGAACATAAACAGTCCTGATATACAAAGTAGGCAACCGATGGATATTTCTGAATGAGAAAAATTGGTGCTAATTTGATTTCCACGTAATGCCCAAACACCATGCTTCCCTCTCTCTTTCCCCTTTCTCTTCATCTGGGGTTGTTGAGTAAACAAGAGCAAGCATGGTGATTTCCCTGCTTTTGTTGAGCATACTTCATAGATAATTAATCCTCTGCTTTAAAATTTCAATTCAAAGTATTATGTAAAAAGCAATTTAAACAACATTACCAAAGCCAGACCACAGGGAGAGTGTTTCAAGGCTAGAATACTGATGGGTAGGTAAGAGGACAGAATGCTTTCCAGGGAATAAAGAATTAGCTTCTGCAATGGTTTTTGTTTCATCAATCTCTTCTTTTTAAGAATAGTAAACATTGACATTGAAAAAAAAATGCTGCCATTCATATTTATCCCTGAAAACATATTTAAATTTCTTTTCTTTTTCTTTTTTTTTTTGAGACAGACTCTCAAGCTATAACCCTGGATAGAGTGCTGTAGTGTCATAGCTCACAGTAACCTCCAACTCTTAGGCTCAAGTGATCCTCTTGCCGCAGTTTTTCTATTTTTAGTAGAGATGGGGGTCTCGCTTTTGCTCAGGCTGGTCTTGAACTCCTGAG
>NW_003852403.1:21325440-21337282 GCF_000181295.1 Otolemur garnettii
TGAGCCACAGGCGCCGCCCTAGAACATTTTTTTTTTTTGGGATGGCATTGAATCTGTAGATTGCTTTGGGAAGTTTAGACTTTTTTTTAGTTTTTGGCTGGGGCTGGGTTTAAACCCGCCTCCTCCGGCATATGGGGCCTGTGCCCTACTCCTTTAAGCCATAGGCGCCGCCCAAGAAATTTTTTAAACAGGGATTTCTCTCTAAAGCTTAAATGTGAGGTAGACAGACGTCTGACTTTAAAACAGATGGAACCCTAGAACATTTCCAGGATACATAAATCTGAGTTTTTTTGTGTTTTATTTTATGCCTGAAACAGCTAACTGATGGCTAGGATTTCTTTCTTTTTTTTTTTTTTTAGAGACAAGAGTCTTACTTTGAGTATTGTGGTGTCACAGCTCACAGCAACCTCCAATTCATGGGCTTAGGCGATTCTCTTGCCTCAACCTCCCGAGTAGCTGGTGCCTGCCATAATGCTCAGCTATTTTTGTTGCAGTTTGGTTGGGGGCCAGGTTCAAACCATGGGACTGGCACCCTACTCACTGAGCCACAGGCGCCACCCAGGATTTCTGTATTAATTGTTTTTCCTATCTTCCTTTACCTTTTTTCTTGAGACAGAGTCTCACTATGTGGCCCTGGGTAGACTGCCATGGAGTTACAGATCATAGTAACTTCAAACTCTTGGGCTTAAGTGAATCTCTTGTCTCAGCCTCCCGAATAGCTGGGATTACAGGTGTCTGCCACAATGCCCAGCTATTTTTTGGTTGCAGTTGTCATTGTTATTTGGTAGGCCTGGGCTGGATTTGACCCGCCAGCTCTGGTGTATGTGGCTGGCGCCCTAGCCACTGAGCTACAGGTGCCAGGCCCTATCTTCCTTTTCTTTTCTTTCTTTTTTTTTTTTTTTGAGATAGAGTCTCAAGTTGTTGCCCTTGGTAGAGTACTGTGGCGTCACAGCTCACAGTCACCTCCAACTCCTGGGCTTAAGCGATTCTCTTGCCTCAGCCTCCCAAGTAGCTGGGAAAACAGGTACCTGCCACATCGCCTGGCTATTTTTTGGTTGCTTAGCAGGACTGGGCCAGGTTTTTTTTTTTTTTTTCCCCTGGGCCAGGTTTGAACCTGCCACCCTAGGTGCATGTGGCTGGCGCCCTATCCACTGAGCTAAGAGTGCCCCATCTTCCTTTTCTGACAACCAAATTCAACCACTCAGTATGTCTTTCATAGTCCTGTGGATGACCATTACAGAATGTAGATGATTTTTATAATCTGCTCTGTGATTTGTAATCTTTTTTTTTTTTTACACAACAGAGTCTCACTTTGTCACCGTGGTGTCACGGCTCATAGCAACCTCAACTTAGACTCAAGTGATTGGTTTGCCTCAGTCTCCTGAGTAGCTGGGACTACAGGCACCAGCCACAACACCCAGTTGTGTTTAGAGATGAGGTTTCAGTCTTGCCCAGGCTAGTCGCGAACTTCTGAGCTCAGCAATCCACCTGCCTTGGCCTCCCAGAGTGCTAGGATTACAGGCGATTTGTGACCTTAAGTGTGTACACATATCACTGATTATTTAATCAAGACATACTCAATAAGAAATAATACCAATCCATGAAATCCAACATATGTACTCTGACACACAAAAAATACAAATTGCCACTAATAAAATTAGTTTATTTTATGTTAAAGTTTTCAAAAAACACACTTGTAAAATTACCCACATACTGTTAGGGCTTAAAAATAGCCTTCACAAAGAGATTAAAATGTTGCAAAAGTTTACAGATTTAAAAGATATCAGAAGACAAAATGTTAAGTCATGGTCAATGTTTAAAAAAGAGTTAATATACATATATCCATAGAATACTACTAAAAGATGAAATTTTAAGAACATTTAGGAGAAATAGCTATACTTTCAGAAAGCTTTAGTCTTAAATGACATTTAATAAGCAATATAAACTACATACCACAATAAGAATGATTTTCTTAGTTTATCAAATTCCTTCACAAATGAATCAACCTAGACAGTAGAAAACGTAGCAAATTGTTTTAAAATATATATAAACTCCTTAATTTTCCAGATAAATCAAACGATAATTTAGTCCATTCCAATTAAGAATACAAATTACTCATTTAATATAAAATAGTATTATATGTTTTTTAACACAAAAGTTCAAGCATTTTTGGAAAGCACAGACTGTTATTAAAAAAAAGAGAGCAAGAAAACATTTATCTAAGAATAATATCTAACGTTATTCTGTAATGTTTTACAGAAATTTAGGATATTTACACTTTGTAATACTGTAAAAATCTTTGGTGGTGACATATGGACTACGATCCCTGAAAACACTTTAATAATTTTGTTCTCTTAATTAGTGTAGTCAAGTATTTACAATTAGTAATGCAGGCAGTATAATTCTTTTAGCCAAATTCTTATATATATGTGAAATAGAAGTGATCTTATAAAGAACCTAGATGGCTTTACATAATTAATTACTTAGCAATAAGGCTGACTTCTGGGCTCTTTTTATACCAGAAAAAAATATGGTCAACTAAAGAACAGAGAAATTCTTACTCCTAAACAAACCCTGGACATAGTTAGATATTAATGAACAAATTGAATGAATATATAGTAAAATAAAACACCAGCTACAATTTCTGGGTAAACTTGAACAGCTACCAAAATAGTGCCCTAAAGAGGTTTGTGTATCTAATGCCAGGCCCCATGTGTTGGCAGTGGAAAGTCAAGGCACTGTGGACTATGGCTAATTTACCTGTTTTAAAATCAACAGGCTTAAAAGGAGACCAAAAGAAAAAAAAGGCCTGTTCTATCTTAAAACAAAAATGCATAAGCTTATTAGAACAAATTCAAAGAAAGGGGCATGCTAAAACACATGTCAGGGAATAGAACCAAAATTTAAAAAATATAAAGGAGAGAAAAGAATGATAGAAGAACAAAATGATATCAACTGTGCACAAAGATGTAACAGAAGATGTATCAGAGGAAGCACTGTGAATGTGAAAGAGTACAGTTAAAGAGAAGGCTCTGCACTGCTTCTGAGACTGCTGGTGCCCTTTTTTTTTCTTTTTGAGACAGAATCTCACTATGTGGCCCTGGGGTCACAGCTCACAGCAACCTCCAACTCTTGGGCTTAACTGATTTTCTTGCCTCAGCCTCCCAAACACCTGGGACTACAGGCACCCGCCAGCTCCACTGTGTGTGGCTGGCACCCTAACCACTGAGCTACAGGTGCCGGGCCACTAGTGGTGTCTTTGATGAAGCATTTTGGTTCTAAAAGTATAGAGGGCTGAATAATTCCTACAATTCAAAACAGCATATGAGTTTACTAAGGAATAGATTTAATACTGAGATTAGAAAAAAAATAAAATGGTGTAATTCTGCCCTCACAGATAATGTTTTGGATATGTGGTTACATACATGACCTTTTTAGGCAATTTGAGATGACACTGCCTTTGTGTACAAAAGATAAGCATGGTACAGCATTTGTATTGAGAAGTCTAGTGCTGGGCTTCTAGAGTTTACAGTTAGAATTCATAGGAATTTTGAACAGAAATCGAAGAGGCTGGAAATTAGTCAAGGAAAACACATATATTGTTATTTGTAGAGTTAAACAGTAAAAAAAAAAATAAATGAATTTTTACTGGATGTTATATATCAAGAATGTGAAATCTATAAAAGTTTTAAGACCACTATCAAGAGACAATGTATGTATTATACCAAGGTACTCCTGAGTAAACATTCTGTTCTCTGCCAATATTCAGGAGGTCCTGAATATATATTACTAGCTGGTTTCATTTCTTAAAGAGTAGAAAGGTCAAAGATCTTACGAAACTCTCTCATTATTTTTTCTTTTGGGTAAACATGTAGAACAGTCAAGTAAATTTTCAGAATCAACATAATAAGCACAAATGTGATTATTGATCACTAAATCCATCACCAAAAATATATTGACTTAGGGTTTACAATGCATAGTTATCAGTGAAAGCTAAGAAAGTCTCAGAGTTCAATAGCTCAAAAACCTCTTTGATTAAAAAATGTTATTTTTCTAATAGCTTCTAATATATAGGAATAAGGATGTCTGTATTTCGCAAAGAATCAGAAAATTGTCTCAGCTGGAAGAGCTTCAAATTATTTTAGTTAAAGCTAGATTTATAAATCATCAGTACATACTAATGCCAAGCTTGTGAATGGACTGGTTGTTGAAAATTTTATGAATTAGAAGGGACCTAAGTGCTACACTGGTCTCTGACTCTATTTCACAAAGGCTACCTTTTTTTTTTTTTTGAGACAGAGTCTTACTTTGTCTATCCTCCGTAGAGTGCCATTGCATCATAGCTCATAGCAACTTCAAACTCTTGGACTCAAGTGATTTCTCTTGACTCAGCCTCCCAAATATCTGGGTCTACAGGTAGCTGCCACAACACCCAGCTACTTTTTTAGAGATGGGGTCTCACTCTTGCTTAGGCTGGTCTTGAACTCCTGAGCTTAGGCAATCTACCTGCTTCAGCCTCCCAGAGTGCTAAGATTACAGGCATGAGCCACTGTACCCAGCCTCAAAGCTACCATTTTTAAAGGCTGCAAATGTAATCAGTGTTGACAAAAATTAAGTTCAACTACTTACTCTATACAGCTAAATATGGAAAACTGGTTAATTTTATTGAGACAGCGTCTCACTATGTCACCCATGGTAGAGTGCCGTGCTGTCACAGCTCACAGCAACCTCCCACTCTTGGGCTTAAGTGATTCTCTTGCCTCAGCCTCCCAGGTAGCTGGGACTACAGGCACCTGCCACAATGCCTGGTTATTTTTTTTGTTGCATTTGCCACTGTTATTTTTTAGCTGGCCTAGGCTGGGTTCCAACCTGCCACCCTTGGTGTATGTGGCCAGTGCCCTACCCACTGAGCTACAGGTGCCGCCCTTAAGGAACTTCTTATTTGTTAAGAAGATACTTAAAAATAGTTAAAACTAAACAATTAGCTATATTTTTATATTACTAAAATACACCTAATTTAACAAATGAAACCCACAGAAAAAGAGATGATATAATTCAAGGCATAAATTTGACATGTCAGAAAAGAACAAATAACAATAAAGACAGGGTCGATAAAACTCAAAGTAAATATACAGTTGTAAAATAAGTAAACAATTTTTAAGTGTGCAAAACTAGATAGGAATAAAAGTGCTATGTGGATACCTGGTTTTCAAATATTTGTTTCAAAGACTTTCAGATGATGGTAGAAAAACTAGAAAGCATTCTAAAAGTAAAAACTTAAAAAGAGTATCATACTTTATTTTCTTACATTATGTCCTTGTTGTATCACTGCCAGATCAGAGGCCTGTTTAATTACTATTCTCACGCGATAGACAATGGAAGTAAACACAGTACAGCACCACAAAGGCTGATTTATCCTGAATCATAAAAAGACTCTTTTCAAGTATACCGTGGGCTTGTGTTTCATCTTCTATCTCAGGCACTTCATGTTACTGATGAATTTGAAAACAGATAATGTGATTTTCTATACTTTCTGATATATATACACGTGTTAATATGTCTTGCCTAACTACCTTTAGCAGTCAATATTTGGAAGAAACTGTTAAAGAAATAGAAATGATTTAAATTCATGAAAGTAAATCCCATCACCGCCACAATTTTAAGATAAATAAATCCTATCACCACCACAATTATTTTAATGCATAGATCCCAAATATATTATGTCAGAAAATGAAGTCAATGTATTCACAAAATTTGTCTTGGGATTTTTTGAAGTGTAGATGACTAAAAATATACTTGTGGTCTCTTCTTCACTCTGTATTTTAGTGACCCATACCGTACCTGAAGAGAGAAATGTATTGAGAATTAATTTTTAAAAAAAAATTAAATAAGATTTAATTGTTAATAATTACAGACATTTAAAAAACCTTTCTGATATAAAAATTCAATTATCCTACTAATTATAATTATGCACAGCGGGTATGAGACATAAAATGTATGTAGTTGCTACTATACTGGATATATATTGTAGATTGTTTTTACAACTAATAAAAGCATTAATGTTATCATTTATTTTTTGCCTTGTATAATGTCAATGAAGATTGACCATAATGATCTGAGGTCATTCACTGTAACTCCCTGCTTTCTAGGCACAAAAACAATGTATTAAGACAGACAAATTTTTATTATATAATCATGTTAGGTTGACTGAAAGCAAAAGTAATTAATTTTGTTAGTTGCTTTTCTTGCTTATGCAGAGGGCTGGCACTGGGTAGTCACAGTAACCATGTAATTTGCTGTGTGGAAACACCATTTTCTACTTAGAGTAGAAGACTAGGAATTTATCTTTTTCAAAATTTCCTGCAGTCCTAACACATCTGATCTGAATACAGAATTTTCTTTTTTCTTTTTTTTTTGAGATGGAGCCTCAAGCTATCCCCCTGGGTAGAGTGCCGTGGCATCACAGCTCACAGCAACCTCCAACTCCTGGGCTCAAGCGAGTCTCCTGCCTCAGCCTCCCAAGTAGCTGGGACTACAGGCGCCCGCCACAACGCCTCGCCATTTTTTGGTTGCAGCCATCATTGTTGCGTGGTGGGCCCGGGCTGGGGATTTGAACCCGCCACCTTAGGTGTATGTGGCTGGTGCCTTAGCCGCTTGAGCCACAGGCGCTGAGCCTGAATACAGAATTTTCAATAAGACTGCTGCTCTACCTTTCCAATCCTTCACTTATGGATCATTAATACCCTGAAAGATCAGCAGCAAGGAAATCCCTTAATACTAATCCTTAGGAAAACAACTCTGCACCTGACTAACCTCCTTGCGAACTTTGCTGGTTTTCACAGATTTCATGCTTTGCGTCCTCCGAAGCCCTCTGTGTGTTAACATCTCATCTTCTGAAAATGGCCCATCCGGTTCTTCATCTGTTTTCTCATCTCCGTCTTTCAGTGCAATTCTACAACCTAAACATGGTCGTCAAAAACAGCACAGTTTGGTAAAACGACACCAGTTAGCACTGGCTCTTGACCCCATCTATCTGCAGTCTCTGTGTGGATTGCACTAGCCTGGTTACCAATCTTCCTTTCTCATCTGGAATGTGCTCCCTTCTCTTCATCATTAACCTTTGCCCCTTACACAATCCTGGATGAAATTCATAACTCACTTCTTCCAGGAAATTTTCCCTATTTTTATTTTTACTATGCATTTTTGAGAATAATTAAACATAATTATTTCTGAGTAGGTAACGCATTCAACTTACTCAAAAATCAGAGAATATAAATAGATATAATAGCAAAAAGTCTCTTCCCATCCTTTCTCCTTCTTATGAATTCTAAACACTCCAAGCATTTGTGTGTTTTCGCCTATCATTTGAACCTGTGCTTTGAAATTAGTTATTAAGATATATGTCATACCTTTTGTCAGGATTGGTAATGGTAGGGTTAATTTAAGGAGAAACCTAAAGGGGATATAACTTAGGGCAAGAGAAGTTCACTGAGGGCAGGTGATGGGGATGTTAGACTAACCCTGTTGCAGCTGCTCAGATAAAATCCAGCCAGACAGGCCACAGTAACGGGAGGCCCACAGGCTATGATGACAGATTTGAGCCAAAGAAAATAGCCAGCATCAGGCAGGTCAGGAAGAGATTATGTGGCTAAAGTAACAGGGTGTCATGTGTAGCTATAAAGACTTACTGTGGACCAGGCTGGTTACTGTCAGCAAGTCTGAGAACCTCAGAAGTCCCTGAAGCAGAAGTTCTCAAACTATAGCACCTATCAGAGTTATCTGGAGAATATGGGGATGCACAGATCTGTGCACGACTCTTTTCTTATTCACTAGGCTCAGTGAGGGGTTGAGAATATGCATTTCTAAAAAGTTCCCAGGTAATGCTTATGGCTAAGGGTTCTGGGACCCACAATCTGAGAATACTGAAGAGAGCAAGACAGGGGCCCAACCCTAAGGGCCCATGAAATTACAAATTCTCCTTCAATAAAAATAAGGAACATAAATACTTAAATTTGGGGGTAAGCAAAAAGTAGGAGTTCCAGCCTCAGGAGGTGGCAAGGGATAGACTCCTCACATGTGAAGAAAAATGCACTGAATAAATGTTTGTTATTCTGCTTTTCCAGGGCGTGAATAATTTGAGACTCACTAAGCAAACCACAAAGAGTTGTTAAAAAGCTTTTTACTCTCATAAGAACATAAACAACTTTTTTTTTTTTGAGACAGAGTCTCACTCTGTCACTCTGGGTAGAGCGCAGTGGCATCACTATAACCTCAAACTCCTGGGGCTCAAGCCATCTTCCTGGCCTAACCAATTTTTGTATTTTTAGTAGAGACAGGGTCCCACTCTTGCTCAGTCTGGTCTCCAGCTCCTAAGCTCATGTCATCCTCTGGCCTTGGCCTCCTAGAGTGCTAGGATTACAGGTGTGAGCCCCTGCACAAGCTCATAAACAACTTTAATTATATATTGGGCAAGCACTGCTGGACTTCTAGTCTAGAAGTTAGGAAGAATTTGGAAACAGAATCAGTCATTATTTAGGCCAAGATCCTTTGTTGTCCTGCAGTGGTCCCAGGAAGTGTGCTCTGGGTCAAAGAGACAGCACCTGCAGAGGTGCTGGTACCACAGCTTACAGGAACTACAAAGGGGCCAGTGTGGCTGGTAAATGCTTCTGAAGCAATGGAAGAAAAAATGTTGAAACAAAGAAAGGAAAAACACAAAAATGAAATCATTGTATCTTATGGAAGTGAGCTTTTAGGTGATTTTAAAATTTCTTCATTTTTTAATTTGCCAAATTTTTGTTTTAAAATACTACATTTCTTGGCTGGGCAAAGTGGCTCACACCTGTAATCCTAACACTCTGGGAGGCCAAGGCAGGCAGATTGCTTAAACTCATTGGTTTGAGATCAGCCTGAGCAAGAGTAAGACATAGTCTCTACTAAAAATGTAAACTGAGGGTAGAGGGCCAGCCACATAGGTTCGAACCTGGCCTGGGCCAGCTAAACAACGACAACTGCAACAACAACAACATCAACAAAAGTGAAAAACTGAGGCAAGAGGATCGCTTGAGCCCAGGAGTTTGGAGGCTGCTCTCAGCTATGATGCCATAGCACTCTACCTAGGGTGACAGAGTGAAACTCTTCCAAAAAAAAAAAAAAAAAAAATTGCATTTCTTCTATAATTGAGGGAAATAAACCAAGATTCAGGTTGTTGGTTCTAGATTTTGTTTTTTTCTATTGCTATATCCCAACAAAGTAAAATAACAGAATGAGGAATCAAGAAGTCAGAAAATTGTGATCAAAAAGCTGTCTCAGGCCATAGATATAGGTAGCATAAGACTATAGTTCAACCAACATACTCCTTGCTGTTTTAACTGCCTCTCATTTTACATGATTGGGAATTAGAATTTCATTCAAAAGCTCAATATAACACTCATTCTTTCCTTGTTTCCTGATTTCAGCTAAAAAAATCGTATTAGCTTTCTAATTGCAGGTTTTTTTTTTTTTAAAGAGTTTCACTTTGTTGCCCTCAGTAGAGTGCTGTTGCACCATAGCTCACAGCAACCTCCAGCTCTTGGGCTTAGGCAATTCTCTTGCTTCTGTCTCCCGAGTAGCTGGGACTACAGGCACTCACCACAATGCCTGGCTATTTTTTTTGTTGCAGTTTGGCTGGGGCGGGTTTGAACTGCCACCCTTGGTATATGGAGCCAGGACCCTATTCACTGAGCCATAGGCGCTTCCCTGTAATTGCAGTTTTAAGAAAGGAGGTGGGGCGGTGCCTATGGCTCAGTGGGTAGGGTGCCAGCCCCATATACCGAGGGTGGCGGGTTTGAACCTGAACTGGCCAGCTAAAACAGCAGTGGCTACTGCAACAAAAAATAGCCAGGCATTGTGGCAGGTACCTGTAGTCCCAGCTACTCAGGAAGCTGAGGCAAGAGAATCGCTTAAGCCCAAGAGTTGGAGGTTGTTGTGCTGTGACGCCACAGCACTCTACCAAGGGCGACGAACTGAGACTCTATCTCAAAAAAATAAAAAAAGATGGATTGATTGATGCATTATTCTACATGTATTTAAAAAGTTCTATTATGTATGAGGCAGGATGCTAAATTATAGGGATACAAGGATGAAACAGATACAGTTGTTTTCTACCCTTAGAAAACTTAAGAGTCCAGTCTAGGAAAGAGACTCTAATGGGCACTGTAATATCATATTCAATGCTATCAGTTAGAGATAAGGATAAGGTTACATAGGAGCATAGAGTAAAAGAATTAACTCTGCCTCAGGGTGGAGTTGAGGGGGTGAGTTATGAGAGAAGGCCTTGTAGGAAAGGGTGGCCAAGCTAAATCCTGAAAGGCTTATGACTCTATGTAGCTAGGGGACAACTGGCTGGGGAGTTGATGTACCACACTATCAAGTTAGGCCTTCATCAGAGAGCAATGGGGTGGGAGGTGGGCACTAAAGTATTCTAAGCAGAAGAGTAACACGCTTAGATTTGGCTTCTGTAAAAGATTCTTGCACTTTGGAGGAAGAATGAATCAGAAATGGATGAGATTGCTACTGGGTATATATCCAAAAGAAAGGAAATCAATATATCAAAAGTACATCTGTGGGCGGCACCTGTGGCTCAAGGAGTAGGGCACCGGTTCCATATACTGTAGGTGGCAGGTCCAAACCTGGCCCTGGCCAAAAACTGCAAACCTCCCCCCCCAAAAAACCCTAAAACCCAAAAACAAAACATCTGCGCACCCATGTTTATTGCAGTATTATTCACAATAGCCCAAATAAGAAATCAACATAAGTGTCCATTAACAGATCAATCAATAAAGAAAATGTGGTACATTCCAATGGGAATAACACATGGGCATACTGCACACTTCCTGGGTGAGGCACACAACTACAACTTGGATGCAAACAATTTAACCTAATCATATTTACCCTTTTGTAATCTTAAAAAAAAGGAAATGTGGTACATTTATACCACAGAATACTGCTCAGTCGTAAAAAAGAATGAAATCTTCATCATTTGCAGCAACATAGCAGAATTGGAAGTCATTAGGTTAAGCGAAATAAGCCAAGCACAGAAAGACAAATATGCTATGTTCTCACTCATGTGGGAGCTCACGAAATGGATCTCATGAAAAGAGAGAATAGACTGGTGGTAACCAGAGGCCAGGAAGGGTTGGGGTTAGAGCTGGATAAAGAGAAGTTAATTAATGGATACAAATTTATGAGTTCGGAAGAAGACAGACCTAGTTTTAGATAGTAAGGAGATTATAGTATAATCTACTATATATTTCAAAATAGCTAGAAGAAAAGAATTTGGATAGTTCTAACATAAAGAAAAGACAAATATCTAAGGTGATAAAATATCCGAAGTACACTGATTTACCTTTACAAATTATATGAATGTATTAAGTTATCACACGTACCCCTCACATATGTACATCTATTATACAGGAAGAAAGACATGAAGGGAGGGACTAAAAGCTGGGAATCAAAAAGGGGAGGTTATTAAACCATAACAGGTCAGAAATGACAGAGTCTAAGAAGCCAGGACAGAGAAAGTAGCCAAATTTAGTAGGAGGTAAAGCTAACAAGTTTAATTTTGTAATTTATCAAACCAACTCTTTCAAGGAGAGAGAAGACACTAGAGCTAAGTCAATTATTTTTGTTAAATTATACTTTTCTATTTAACTTGAAACCTAAAAATGAGTATCTTATGTATCAAAATGAAGAGTATTGTTGATTTATTTCAGATTTTTTTTTTTTTTTTTTTTTTGAGACAGAGCCTCAAGCTGTCCCCCTGGGTAGAGTGCCGTGGCATTACAGCTCACAGCAACCTCCAACT
>NW_003852403.1:21338002-21343787 GCF_000181295.1 Otolemur garnettii
CTGGATTTAAACCCGCCAGCTCAGGTGTATGTGGTCAGGGCCTTAGCCACTTGAGCCACAGGTGCCAAGCCAGAATTTTTTTTTATTTATTTTTGCAGTTTTTGACCAGGGCTGGGTTTGAACCCACCACCTCTGGCCTATACTTTGAGCGCCCTACTCCTTTGAGCCACAAGTGGCGCCCTAGAATATTTTTTTAAACTCACTAAAAGTCCCACCACTCAGAGCTAAATACTGTTAACATTTTAGTAATATGCTTCCAGACTTTCTTCTATGTCAGGGGTCCTCGAACTTTTTAAACAGGGGGCCAGTTCACTGTCCCTCAGACCGTTGGAGGGCTGGACTGCAGGCCCCGGGATGAGTCAGCTGCTAAGCAGGACAGGCAGCGGCGGCAAAAACACCCAGTGGGCTGGACAAATGTCTTAGGCGGGCCACATGTGGCCCGTGGGGCCGTAGTTTGAGGACGCCTGCCTATGTATATACATTAATGTGTGTATATATATCCATTTCAGCATCTACTTATTGTGTCTCTCTACAGTTAGGACTGTAACACACACACTGTTTTGTCCTAGGTTTTCTTCTCCACAACATGGATATGTTCTCATGTCAGTAAGTACAGACTGACATTATTATTTTTCACAGCTAATAAATCACTTTTTACTTAATCATTTCCTTAGGTATTTGGTTTGTTCCAGTACTTGTTGTTATAAACAATGAGACGAGCATTCTTGTACATATATATTTGAACATTTGTCTGATTATTTCCTTATGACAAATTCCTAGAAGTTTCTTGTTGCGTTAAAGGGAATAATACATTTTGATGATTATTGCCAGATTATCATCCAAAAGGATGATTTCATTTTATTTTATTTAAAGAAAAAAAATTCTTTTAAGGCTAGTCAAATGAAGCAGTGGGAGTGGAGAAGGAACAAAGGAATCTGTAACTGGTTTTGCTCAATTTGTCGTAAACACCCCTGTACTTGGAGCAGCCGATGATTCCATTTCAAACTCAAAAAAAGTAGGTAAGAGTTTTCGTTTCTCAACACGCTTGCTATGTTGGTTTTAAAACATGTCTACAAATTCTCTGACATTCTTTTATTCTTTTCCTTAAATCTCATAGGTCTTCTGGGCCTGAACTGGGAGCTGGTCGCTCAGGCCTGGTGCTCAGTTGTCCGACCTGTACCTCTCAACTTTTGCCCTATCTGTTAAATATATGCTATGTCATTAAATGCTTTTAAATAAAAAAAAAAATCTCATAGGTCTTTCTAACTTCCTTAACACATTGCCACAAAAAATGGGACAGGAATGATGCTGCAGGACTTCTGCCAGTTTCTCTTGGGACACTGGCTTTAGGAGCCTTCAGTGGCCAGGTAAGAAGCCCAACTACCCTCAGAGATCATGGAGAGAAACCACAGGAATACTTGAGAGGCCCCAACCATTCTAGACACCAGCTGTCTGACTTTTCCCAGCTGACGTAAGACATGTGAGCTCTTCTTTGAAATTAGGACTTCAGCCTCAGCTGTTGTCTGATCACAGCTGCATGAGACCCAAAGAAAGAACTGCTTTGCTGAATCTAGTCACCCTTAGAGTCATGAACAAAATAAAGGACTGTGATTGTTTTAAGCCAGTTTTTTTTTTTTTTAGGATAGGGGGAATTGTTATATAGCAATAGATAACTGGAATAGTAACTAATACAGAGCACTGTTAGTTAAAAAATTTTTGTCAATATGCTGAGCAAGAATTAAAACTGTTACTATTTTTTTTTCCTTCTGAGACAAGAGTCTTACTCGGTTGCCCTGGGTAGAGTGTTATGGCGTCATCATAGGCCACAACTCAATCTCTTGGCCTCGGCCTACCCAATAGCTGTGACTGTGGGTGTGCACCACCATGCCTGGATAGTTTTTCTATTTTTAGTAGAGATGGGGTGATTATTACTCTTAATTTACTATTTTTTGGATAAAATTTACTATTTTACTGGAGGCTGCAAATCATTTTCATGTACTTTTTGGTCAGCTGTATTCTTTGGTAGAACTAATGATAAATGGTTTGTAAAGATTCCTAAATTGTTGAAAATCTGAACCCCTTGCCTGTAACATACAATGGGAATATTTCTTTCTTTCTTTCTTTTTTTTTTTTTTTGAGACAGTGTCTTACTATGTCACCCTCAGTAGTGTGCTGTGGAGTCACAGCTCACAGCAACCTCAAACTCTTGGACTTAGGTGATTCTCTTGCCTCAGCCTCCCGAATAGCTGGGACTACAGGTACCCGCCACAAGGCCCAGCTATTTTTTGGTTGTAGTTGTCATTGTTGTTTGGCAGGCCTGGGCTGGGTTTGAATCCACCAGCTCCAGTGGCCTTAGCTGCTGAACTACAGGCGCCAAGCCTAAATCTTAATCTTCTAAGAATTAATTTTGATCTAAAATGAGGCAAAAGGTATAACTTTATTCACTACCCCACCTTCTAAATCCAGCAGTTATTTTAACATCACTTACTCTGCCTTTCTGCCACCATTTTGAAAGGTGATTTTTCTCATTTGACAAATTTCCATTACACCTGCATTTGTGTCTTTTTGGACTATTATATTTTCTTCACCTGCTCTGGTCCTAGAACCATACTAGTTTGTTAAAAAGATTTTTTTTTTTTAGACGGAGCCTCAAGCTATCCCCCTTGGTAGAGTGCCATGGCATCACAGCTCACAGCAACCTCCAACTCCTGGGCTCAAGCGAGTCTCCTGCCTCAGCCTCCCAAGTAGCTGGGACTACAGGCGCCCGCCACAACGCCTGGCCATTTTTTTGGTTGCAGCCATCATTGTTGTTTGGCGGGCCCAGGCTGGGGATTCGAACCCGCCACCTTAAGTGTATGTGGCTGGCGCCTTAGCCGCTTGAGCCACAGGCGCCGAGCCGAAAAAGATATTGTTGAGAGAAAAAGTTTTGGTTAAATTTTTTCTTTGGGGAAGAAATGCTTTCAATATATACCAATCTGCAGAAAACTTGGAACTTAAAGAGTAATGTATATTAAATTTTTAATTTCACAACTAAATAAACACCTTTCTTATACTACTATGCAGCACTGACTATGTTTTTTTTTTTTTTTTTTCTTCTTTTGAGACAGAGTCTCTCTCCATTGCCCAGGCTAGAGTGCTGTGGTTTTAGCCCAGCTTACAGCAACCTCTTCTGGGCTCAAGTGATCCTCCTACTTGAGGAGCTAGGACTACAGGCACCTAACATAACGCCCGGCTAATTTTTAGTAGAGATGGAGTCTCACTCTTGCTCATGCTGGTCTCAAACTCTTGAGCTCAAGTGATCCTTCCACCTTGACTTCCCAAAGACATAATTTTTTTTTTTTTTTATACACAGGGAATCACTCTATCTTCCAGGCTGGCATGCAGTGGTGTGATAATAGCTTATTGCAACGTTTAACTCCAGGGCTTAAGTGACCCTCCTACCTCAGCCCCTCAAGGGGCTGTAGGCATGTATCACTATGCCCAGCTAGCTTTTAAAAATTTTTGGGAAAGATGAGGTCTTGCCATGTTACCCAGGCTGGTTTTGAACTCCTGGGTTCAAGAGATCCCCCTGGCTTCCCAATGTGCTGGGATTATAGGTATAAGCCAGCATGCCTGGTCATTACTTCAAATTTTTATAAATCTTAAAAGTTATTTTAATTTCCATTGTTTGAAATTTAACAAGAGAATTAAACAGCACCTCAATATTTTAAACTGTTTAATTTATAGCATTTTAAATTTAATAGATGACTATCATAATAAATTTTCATATTTATAAACTTATTTTCATTTACATAATTAGAGTATAATTCATAGCCAAGTTCAAAGTATAATTATGAATAAACTGCTGATAAAGGACTCAGATATCTAGATTAAATTGGCAAAATACATATAACAGACCCCTTAATCATAATTGATATATATCAAATTTTAAATGGATACTCAGTAATACCTATATTAAAAGCTACATTTTTTTTTTTAAGAGACAGAGTCTCACTTTGTCACCCTTGGTAGAGTGCCGTGGCATCACAGCTCACAGCAACTTCCAGACCTTGGGCTTAAGCAATTCTCTTGCCTCAGCCTCCCGAGTAGCCATTTTTCATTTTTAAGGAGGAACTTGTTATTTCATTTTTCAAATTGTTTTCTTTTCTACTTTTAATTTTTTTTTTGAAACAGAGCCTCACTCTGCCACTTCAGGTGCAATGCCATGATATCATAGCTCACAGCAACCTCAAACTTCTGGGTTTGAGCAATTCTCTTATCTCAGACTCCCACTTAGCAGAAATACAGGCGACACAATGCCTGGCTATTTTTTTTAGTAGTGACGGGGTCTCAGTCTTGCTCAGGCCAGTCTTGAACTCCTGAGCTCAGGTGACCCAACCAGCCTTGGCCTCCCAGAGTGAAACTGGTTTTAATTATAAAGGACGATTTCCACTCTCCCTCAAAAGCAAACTTCTACACTAGCCCTGCACCTTAAAGAGATAACACATTAAAAAGGAATGTTCTAAAGATTTTAAAGATCTTGCCTTGAGTTAAAACTTTCTTACATGTCATAAAATAATCAAGGAACTGTCTCATTTATGTGTATGTTTCTAAGGTCATGATAGCGTATTGAAATTTTAGAATATGTAAACTATGACATGCTCATAATTTATAACAGAATATGCCTACAAGTTAGCTCTTGAACTAGCATGTCATTTCAACACATTTTCCATTGGAGTGATACTATTTTCAAACTGAGTCATCTTTCATCACCTGCTTAAAACTTATTATCTGTGAGTCAATATCCTTATTTGTCCACTGCACTTACGGTAAAGATTGTTCAACTATAAAATGCCTCAGATATCAGGACACAGCTTGAGTAGAAAGAGTATTGATCACAGCCCAGAACTAGCACTGGCTGGTGGTGAGAAGGTGTGGGAACCACAACCACAGCATCTAGACATTTATGGTTGCACAAGTGATAACTGCTACTCTGTGAGCTAGATCACCTCCATGGTTGGCAAAAGCCATGTACTGACCTTGCTTTGAGAAAAAGAACTACAGAAAAATGTAAAATTCAAAAATACAAAAAAGCTTAAAAGCTTAAAAGTAAATTTTGTCTCTCCAAATTCAGATAATTAACACGTATTATTTTAGTACCCATCTTGACCTAAAAGCCCAATTATGAAAGGACCATATAGTAAAACAATAAGCATACCTGCTGATTCACCGGGGGCTGGCTTACTTTTCCTTTTTGCTTCTGGTAAAGGTTGATGTGGTCTTTGTCCTACAGGCTCATCACCTTGGATAGCTGTTAAATCATGCATACTGAAGCTTCTTAAACGTTCAGTGATTGCTCCTTGGCTCTATTTAACAGAGAAGTGACAGATTCAGGAAAAAAAATACTTTAAAATATTTAGCGTGGTTACATGTAATTATTATATCTGAACATTTTATTGTGAAACTTCCAATTCTATAGTGAACGCCAATGTATTGTGTACATTTTTCTACATTTTGTTTATCACATATATACAATCTACTCATTTGTCAATCCACTTTTTTTTGTTTTTTTTTTTTGCTGGGGTTGGGTTTGAACCTGCCACCTTCAGCATATGGGGCCGGCGCCCTACTCCTCTGAGCCACAGGTACCGCCGTCCACTTTCTTTTTTTTAAAGCATTTCAAAATAAGTTGTAGAGCTGGGTACAGTGGCATGACTCAGCTACTTGGGAGGCTGAGGTGGGAAGATTGCTTGAGTCCAGCCTAGGCAACATAGCAAGAAACTCTTGCTTCAAAAAAAAAAAAAAA
>NW_003852403.1:21344953-21363913 GCF_000181295.1 Otolemur garnettii
CTCCTGCCACAGCCTCCCAAGTAGCTGGGACTACAGGCACCCGCCACAATGCCTGGCTATTTTTTGGTTGCAGCTGTCATTGTTGTTTGGTGGGCCTGGGCTGGGGATTCGAACCCGCCACCTTAGGTGTATGTGGCTGGCGCCTTAGCCACTTGAGTCACAGGGGCCGAGCCAAAGGTGGGTATTTAAATTAAAATTAATTTAAGTTAAATGCACTAGCCACATTTAAAATGTTCAAGAGCTTTATGTGGCTATTGATTACTGTCTTGGGCAGTGAGGATACAGAACATTTCCATCACTGCATAAAGGTCAATAATTTTCATCACTGCACAGCCTTGAAAGAGACATTTTCTAAACTTTTCAGATAAACTGCATTCCCTCCAAAGTATGAAGCTTTGTAAAAAGAGAAAAAAATATTTTCTAAATTTACCAACTTTAAATTTGCATAGCATATAGATGACTCATTTCTTATTTATAGCTAGATTAAAAATATTCTTCTAAAGGTTTTTTCTATACTTATTATTTCTTCTTTTCACACATAGGAATTTATGATTGCCTCTAGTTATAACATTACCATAGTAACTCATCCATAGTGGTTCATTTCTAAATTTCAAAGTCAAAGGTGCTATAGACATTTGGGCATTATTGCTAACTTGTATTTTTTACTGAAGGAAAAAGGCCTTGATTCATGAGGCAGGATTTAGTACTCTAGGTGAGTGATATCTTAATATGTCAAAACCAAATGCCACTTCTATATCCCAACTGAGCTACCATATTTTTTGAATTGTGATAAGGAAATTAGTAAATTGACTATATTCTCAAGAAACCTAACTAGATTTCAGACATATTTAAAACATTCTTGGCATGGTTTAATTTACTTGCTTCCGCTTTATCAGATATCATTATTTATTAAGCAGATGGTTGACAAAAGACTTGAGAGAGATACTGCTAGGAAGTGCCCAGTGTCCATCTGAAACAGGTGCATTGTTTTTTAGAATTATCATTTGCTTTATATCACTTTTGTATTCCTATGCTGTATTCTCAGCAAGTTTTGATCTTTTTCCTACTATAACACAGATGACAAATGACACACATGTCCATGATACCCTTGACCTGACTCAGGTATAATCTCTAAGGCTGGCTGTAATTCTCAAACTCTCACACTCAAGAGAGCACACTTCAGAGTACAAATGAGTCAAAGTATCATTGCATCAGTCTAGTTTTATAATTCTCTCATCCACAAACTTTGGTACCTTTCGCAAGCATGATTACATTTCTTGGTACATATCTCACAGATGAACTCACGCATATTCTTATGAGGTATAGTTGTGCAAATATATACTTTGCCTCCAGAGCAAGATTTTTTTTTTTGGAGACAGAGCCTCAAGCTGTCCCCCTGGGTCGAGTGCTGTGGCATCACAGTTCACAGCAACCTCCAACTCCTGGGCTCAGGTGAGTCTCCTGCCTCAGCCTCCCAAGTAGCTGGGACTACAGGTGCCTGCCACAACGCCTGGCTATTTTTTGCAGCCATCATTGTTGTTTGGCTGGCCCAGGCTGGATGTGAACCCGCCACCTTAGGTGTATGTGGCTGGCGCCTTAGCCACTTAAGCCATAGGCACTGAGCCCAGAGCAAGATTTTAAGATGCTAGAAGAACAGGACACATCTTAGGCTTCTTCTGTTTTCCTAGGATATGTGGTATAGTACTTAATAAATGCTCTTTATTTTATTTTTTATTGTTTGGGATTCATTGAGGGTACAAAGAATTAGATTATACTGATTACATTTGTTAGCTAAAGACCCTCTTATAATTGTGTCCCGCCCCAAAGAGGTGTGCCATACACTGTGACCCCCACCTCCCTCTCACCTCCCCAATAAGTGTTCTTTTTATGCCCCTTCTTGCTCTTGCCTGCTAAAGAATTTGCCATAGATAACAGCTTGTTTTAATGCAAGCACCGTAAATTATATGTAGAGGTTTAGCAGTAAACTATAGTTATGATTATGGTGTCATGGCACAGACTACACCATCCACTAGGGGTTTGCTTCAGGTTTAGATAAAATGCAGGCAAGGGGGTGGTGCCTGTGGCTCAAAGGAGTAGGGCACTGGCCCCATACACTGGAGGTGGTGAGTTCAAACCCAACCCCAGTCAAAAACTGCAAAATAAATAAATAAATAAATAAATAAAAAATAAATGCAGGCAAGACCCAACCCTAACATATCTGGGTGCTCTATTTGTACTCTATATAAACGAGCTCTTGAGTAAGCAGCCCAGTTATTATCAATATCCAATTATTATTAATACCTTTATGGCTTCCTCTTGGAAGGCCAGGGACAGTAGGGAAAAACAAAAAGGTATTAGGAGCCCTCTTTGAGAACTCCCAACTCTTTTTAACAGCTATTACTGCCTTGGAAAATTAGATTTTTCCACTGTATATTTTTTATGGGCACAGAATAAAATAAGAGAAAAATTAGTGTAGCATTACAGATTTCAAAAACATTACATAAAACAAAGTATACAATGTAGCCACTTTAAAGAAGAGGTATAATTATAAAATATTCACATCTAAAGGCTAACCTATTCCTTCCAGTTTTTAGATCTTCAGCACAAAAAGTCCATTAATAAAGGAATTATGCCAGGCACAATGGCTTATACCTACGCCTGTGAACTGTGGAAGGCTAAGGCAGGAGTATTGCTTGAGGCCAGGTGTTCAAGGCTTTGTGAGCTCTGATTGTGGCCCTGTACTCTAGCCTGGGTGACACAATGAGACTCTATCTCAAATAAATAAAAATTATGTTTACTGTATAATGTTAAGTAGAAGAAATATCTTCCCTCTCCATCTGAATTCTAAATCATATGCATAAGATACTCGTTAGTATGCTGTATGATTATAAGTAGACAGGGAAAAATATACAAAAATAAAAATAGTATAATATTTAGGCAGATGGGATGGGTGATTTTTTTTATTTTTTTCAACAATGTCTTTAATATTACAAAATTGCATCATAGAAGTTTCAATGAAGCTTTAATACACCGTAAGAATTTCTGATCCAATTCTCATTCATGTTTCCTATATCTAATTCTTTACTCCTACCAAGAAGAGGAAAATGGTTTCTCTATTTTGAGGGCACAAATAAGACATGGTAATTACATGTCAATAACAACTTTAAAAGGTATCGGAGCTTTGTTTCGGTTAATAAGGCTTTGCTTATCTATCTGATTTATACCATATCAAACCAAAAGTCTAAGAAAAATGAGGAAAGGTTCTAGTCTAGTCTGCTGTAGGGAAATTGCTCTCTTTTAGTCCATAAGCGGGAAGGATGGCTGTTACCACCCTTAATATAATTCTACATCCCAGCACTTTAGATCCTCTTCTCTTGCAGTAATTTATACATGTACGCTGTATATGTTAAATTGATCCTGAACATCAAAGAGAAAGAAACAGAAGGATTATGATGAAAATGCAAAAATCAAAGTAATTAAGTATTCTGTAGAATAATTTACATTGACGTGCTCATCATTAGCAGAAGTGTTCCTGAATCTTCTGAACTTCAAGTGGCACAGAATTCCCAGGGTTTGGAATGGGATTCCCAAATGTTCACTTATAACACGGAGCACACTGTAGGGCCTGACTGGGCAGAAGGGCAGGCCCAGAGCTAATACTGACATGCTCATGCTCTAAGAGGGATTCTTCAACTGAGAGGCAACTCCCTGAACTAGCCCCACACAGAGCTCACTTACATCCAAGAGCATGAGGACATCTGAATGTCTAACTCAAGTATCTAAGTAGATGGCTGGCATCCTGCATATAGGACTAATCTTACATTAAAATGATTCTGCCTCTGATGAAATACTTCATTTCCTGGTTAAAAATTACATTAAAATTACTGTATTTTGTGTTAAATAGGAATTTATTTTGCTTATCGGCATTTTTGTATAAGACCTTTTTATATTAAGAATTTAAAAATATAATCAATGCTTTATAATCTTATAAGCATAAGACATACTTTTAGGGTATAATTATTATTATACTGTTTAATAATGACTAGCCATTAAACTCTAGTTCTTTTTGGTCCTTGACACATTACATTACAATTGCAGATAAGGTTAGTTCCTAGTTTCAGGGAAAATCTCTTTTCCCTGTGGACATTCAGCAAATTAATCTGATCAAGCCCAGAATGGAACTGACTATAATTGCTCTAGGTGAATAATATGTTTTAATGTTTTTTTTTTTTTTCTTGAGACAGAGTCTCACTATGTCACCCTCAACAGAGTGCTGTGATGTCACAGCTCACAGCAACCTCAAACTCTTGGGCTTAAGCGATTCTCTTGCCTCAGCCTCCCAAATAGCTGGGACTACAGGTGCCTACCACAATGCCCGGGTATTTTTTGTTGTAGTTGTCACTGCTGTTGTTTAGCAGCCCTGGGCTGGGTTTGAACCCACCAGCCCTGGTGTATGTGGTGGCCTGCACTCTAATTACTGAGCTAAGGGCACCAAGCCTGGTTTAGTGTTTTTAAGATTAAAGCAATATATATTCATTGAAGGATGCTTATAACAGAAAAATTTAAAGAAATTACTTGCAACTTACCCACTAAAACTACCTATATGTACTTTAAGATTTTTCTAACTCATTATCTTTTTAGAGCAAGATATCCCTTGGTGGGGATGGGCGCACAAAACTATCACCAGAATTAAGAAGCCCTGTTTTTGGGTGGCGCCTGTGGTTCAGTGAGGAAGGTGTCGGCCCCATATACAACCCAGGTGGCGGGTTTAAACCCGGCCCCGGCCAAACTGCAATAAAAAAATAGTCGTTGTGGTGGGCGCCTGTAGTCCCAGCTACTTGGGAGGCTGAGGCAAGAGAATCGCCCAAGCGCAAGAGCTGGAGGTTGCTGTGAGCTGTGACACCATAGCACTCTACTTAGGGCAATAAAGTGAGACTCTGTCTCGACAAACAAAAACAAAAAAAAAAAAAGAAAGAAAAAAGCACTGTTTTAGAGTTGTAAGGGGTTTAGAAGTCAGGTTTCACTCCTTTGTTTTACAGGTAAGAAAACTAATACTTAGATCATTGCAGATGTTCTGCCCAAAACCTCATGGCTAATACATGACAGAATCAGCACTAAAAAAAAAATCCACTGCAGCAGGGTGGGAAACCTGTAGCATCAAGGCCACATGTGGCCCTCCAGATCCCTGAGTGTAACCTCTTGACTGAATCCAAACTTCACTTTTATCCCTTTATTTAAAGGATTTGTTATGTAAAATTTAAATTTGGTCAAAAAGTGGCACTCTAGGATCCAGAAGGTCATGTGGAGCCCTAAGGCCATAGGTTCTTCATCCATAAAAACGCTAATTGTCTGTGATGATTGATTTCTTGTATCTGCTAAGAATTTACCAAGAAAAGGCTGCCAGGAACAATTCGAAGAGATAGTTAACATGACTAATAGGTACTTTTCCCCACCTGCCCTTTATCTGGCAGGAGTGTTGTGCATTTGCACAAAAGCCACCTGAATTTCTAATGTGAAAAGCTACAGAATGTTGAGCGTCCTCAGCAAAATCCTTGAAGGTCCTTCACATGTTTGTGCTGTGCTCAGCCAAAATAAACCCAGACACTGACCTTGCGAACAGATGCTTGGTAATGAGGTCATAGAACTGAGTAACATTTTCAGAAAATTGCTTTACAGTGTAATAAATGTTCTGATTAGATTCCTAGTTTTACCTTTTAACATGCTCAGGAGGTTTAACCTGGGAAACCTAGTCAGGGTTATTACCTGTTCTTTAAAGGTCACACCAAGAGTCCAGGAATTTCTAGCCGGAAAAATATTTTTTAATAAACCATACACTGTAAAGATTTTAAATGATTCTCCTACTCTTGGCTTCCTTGCAGTTTCTCCTTAAACTTGACCTATTTCCTATTTCGGTTTCAATTTACTCTTCAGTATGAAGTGTCTGGTTCAGTGATTCTTCCATGACAATACCCTTGTTTGACATCTCCCGAGATGAAACTAATTTCATGTACTCTAAAATAAGCACGACATAACTTGAGGCAAATAGTGTTACCATTATGCTGTGTGTTCAGCATATTTAATGACTATTTCTAATGAATAATATAGAGTCCAGGATAGAGGTTCCAACGTTCCTGTACGCAGGATGACAATGCTGAAGGTCACCTCCTACACTGGGATCTTGCTGATAAAAGAATCGTGACATCACAAAGAAGTGAGCATAGCTTCCAAACGGAATTTCATTTATGGGATACATGTTTCTATTTGTTTTGTGGTAGGTAACATAGAGGATTTTTATATTCCCCACTTCTTGCCTTTGGGATGGAGAGATGATTTTAAGGTATTAAACATATAAAAACAGTGAACCACAAAGAAAAAAGCCAGAGAACTAGATATAGGATTATTTTCATAACATTTTTACAGAAAAGTATTTCTATGGGATAACTTTTTTTTTTTTTTTTTAGTAATGGAGGGCAATGAATGAGCTCTTAACAACCAAAAAAGAAAATAAATATTTTAGGTATTGAACACAGATATCGGCTGCAGCCAGATAGCAACCTGGGCGGGTAGGGTGTATTTATCTTGTTCCCTGCAGCATCCCCAGCACTTACCACATAGTAGGTATTAAATACACAACACTGAATAAATAATATGTTGGATACTAAAAACGAATGGAAGCAAAGTACAAAGTAAATGAGGAGGGAATGAAGATAATATAGGGGCAACTGCTGTTCCCCATGGAGAAGGTTTGGAAGTCTAAAACACAAGTCAAAATAAAATAAGTACTTTATAACAGTCACAATATGTAGAAAGGCATCTTGAAGGATAGTAGGATTAGAAACCATATTTATTTATTTTATTTTATTTATTTTTTGAGACAGAGTCTCACTTTGTTGCCTTTATTAGAGTGCTATGAAGTCACAGCTCACAGCAACCTCTGGGCTTAGGTGATTCTCTTGCCTCAGCCTCCCGAGTAGCTGGGACTACAGGTGCCCGCCCAGATACCCAGCTATTTTTTGGTTGCAGGTTAGCCGGGGCCGGGTTTGAACCCGCCACCCTGGGTATATGGAGCCGGCGCCCGACTCACTGAGCCACAGCGCCGCCCTCGAAACCCTATTTAAAAGTTAAAAGTGAGGAGGAAAAACGGGATTTGTATGCTTCTTTGTTTTCTGAAACAATGTTCTAAAATGTTTTCTGAATTACTTTTCAAGTTGAAATCTAATTTTCAGTTTTTCTCTATAGAATCATGCTAAAGTATACTTTCTTTTATTTCCTTTTGAGATAGTCTCACTTTAGCCCTCAGTTGAGTGCTCCCACGTCACAGCTCACAGCAACCTCAAACTCTTCCCTTGCCTCAGCCTCCTGAGTAGCTGGGACTACAGGCACCTGACACAATGCCTGGCTATTTTTAGAGACAAGGTCTTGGTCTGGCTCAGGCTGGTCTTGAACCTGTGAGCTCAGGCAATTCACCTGCCTCGGCCTCCCAGAGTGCTAGGATTACAGGTGTAAGCTACTGCTCCCAGCCCTAAAGCATACTTTTAAATATGAAAGATTCAGAAAGCATCTTCACTGGAGTATAAATACATGCACTTGGTTTGTCGAGTCAAATGATGCTAAATCTTAAACAAAAAGCAACAAGCCCCGTGTCCATTGCCTTCTTCTCTTCTACTTTCTTGTGACAGATAAGGATTTTAGTTCTTTTCCACTACCTTTTGTTCTTCTGTCCTCCCAGTACAGCAAAATCACAGTTCTTAAATCTTTAATCCGTGTTCTCGTTATTATAATGTAAATGCTGTTCCCTGCTGAGCTAAGCCAAGCTCCACTGTTATATTTCCTTTCTTATATAATTTTTATTTTTCCCCAGGGGTGAAGAACACACCTTTTCTTCTTTTTCATTTGCTTAGTTGTCCTACTCTCTCCCTTGTTACATTGTCTCCAATACATTTTTCATGGTGCTCAGGGCAGATGTGCAGCTGCATCTAGTCAGCAGTCCACAGCCAGCATGTCCTCTGATTGGTTCCCGCATGTGCACTGACTGGCTGAAGGAAGCATCCCGGTGCACCATTAAACCTATTAGATCCTCCTGGCTCTGTGTCTTTCTCAGAGACATCCTGGCACCTTTCATCCATCACATCCATTATTGGCTGGCTGCACTCTGGACTTGCCATATAGTGTTCTTTCTGGGAAATTCTGTCATCTCCCTTCCATATAGGTTAATGTATTTCCCAGAACCCATATGCTTCCTTTTTTTCATGTGTAGATTATTCCCCAGCTCTGTCAGATCATACCTGCCCTGACAAAGATAGGTAAACTTTGTGAATTTACATGCCTAGAATTTCTTTTTTTTTTTTTTTTAGACAGAGCCTCAAGCTATCCCCCTGGGTAGAGTGCCATGGCATCACGCTCACAGCAACCTCCAACTCCTGGGCTCAAGCGAATCTCCTGCCTCAGCCTCCCAAGTAGCTGGGACTACAGGCACCCGCCACAATGCCTGGCCATTTTTTGGTTGCAGCCATCATTGTTGTTTGGCGGGCCTGGGCTGGGGATTCAAACCCACCACCTTAGGTATATGTGGCTGGCGCCTTAGCCGCTTGAGCCACAGGCGCCGAGCAACATGCCTAGAATTTTAAAACAAATTTTATTCTAAGCTCATACATAACTGAGAGCTTGACTGTTATAGAACTTGAAGGTAAAAATCATGATGGCATCAGGGGTGGTATTATTCTGTTTTCAAGCCTCCTCTGTCAGTATTTAGAAACTTAATGTCATTCTAATTCTAGATCATTTGAATGTGACATGCTTTTTATCTTTGGAATCTTTAAGAATTCTCTCTTTATCCTTCGTTTGGGATATCCAATGATTTTGATTAAACTTGGTCATTCTTCTCATTCATTGTGCTGGGTACTTGGTGGAGATTTATGTCTTCAGGTCTTGTAAAGATTATTATTTCTGTGATAATTATATCTGTTCTCTCTTTTTAGAATTACTAATTGCTGAATTTGGGGATCTCCTACATGACCTTTTGTAACAGACACAGAAATTCAGGAATGTATTGAGCAAGAAATAAAACTCAAAGCAAATGAATTTCTAAAATGGAAAATAGTTCCTTAAAGTGAAAATTTTGCTATTTAAGTATTCATTTATAAACCTTTCCCAGTAACAGAAAAAGCCTTTAAAAGACAAATAACAGGAAAACTATATACTACATTAAAGTGCTGATAATTAGTAACCTTTAATAATATAGTTATTTGCCTTACATGAACAGTGCTGCATAGTTAATAAATTTCCATTTAATTATCATAATTAATTGGTAAATTAATTAAATTCAAATTGAATTTAATTAATTCAATAATTTGAATTTTTCTTTATTATATTAATTTTGATACTTGAACCCTCACTTTATAACCCTTTCCCATTACAATAAAATATAAATATAAAATCACTACTTAATTAGAATATTAATGTCTATGGTATTGTTTAGTTCAAGATTAACTAAAAAAGCAGTATACTATTTATTCTCAACTTAATAACAAAAAGCTAAAGCTTTCACTTGAATTCAAACAGACATGATATTAACGTTCAGTAGGCTCCCACTGTATGCAAGCAAGCACTCTTTCTTTATAATTCTCTCACAGGTACTTATTTTGCCCCTGTTTTATATATGAAGCAACTAAGGAACATAGCAATTAAGTAAATTGCCTGTGGTTACCTAAGAAGTTACACTTAGCACTTTCTGGACCTGAAGCCTGTTTTCTTTCCACATATTACACACCAAAATCAATTATACTATGGTATTTAAAATAAACCACACCAATTATAACATGCAAAGAAATCCAAAAGCCACAATGCAAATTTTCACAGAGCACATTCTCTTGATAACTTGGCTTGCAAACACAACAAATGACATTAGTACTGACTCAGTAAAATCTTAAGTTTTAAAAACAGAATTTTTTCATGCCTTATTTTGAATAATCTGTTACCTCAAATTGATTGAAGTAGAGGTGCAGAAGTAAGCCAGAAATCCTACCAAGATATTGCCATGGAGAGATAGAGGGAATACCAAAGACAGAGAAAGAAAGAATGGTCATCTTTACGTAAGGTAATTTATTCAAACTATTTAAGGCTATGAAGTGGGAAAATTATAACAAAATAACATTTTCGGGTATGTTTTACTTATTAACAACCTCTCATTTTGTGATCAAATAAGACATTCAAAATATTAAGTAGTTATACAAAATGTAAGGTGAAGATACCTCTAAAATTATCTAGCTGTCCTTTCTAGCATTTGAAAAATAAACATCAAGCAAAATTCTGCCACAACTGTATAATGTTTTGAATTAAAAAGCCATCTTATTTTAGTTGTTGACTTAGTATGACATTGGATAAAAAAGGTAAATGAAAAATACCTTCACTGCTGCGGTGACAGCAGCAGTAGCTGCCAGGTTTAAACCTTGCCGTCCAAAGTTCACCATGGTCTCGTAGCCTCGTTCCTTTGCTTGTACAATATAATCATCAATCTCCTGGGGAGAAAAAGCCACAGACGTTAATTTCATTTAATAGCAGTTTTAAGAAGCCCCCAACTAGGACTTTGTACCCATAACATAATAGTTCCATTAACTATACAGCATCAAGTATGTGTTGATGGGCATTCCTAAAAAAATGATTTGTGGAATTTATTTATTTATTTGAGACAGAGTCTCACTCTGTCACCCTGGGTAGAGTGCCATGGCATCATCGTAGCTCTCAGAAATTTCAAATTCGGGCTTAAGCCACTTCTTGCCTCAGTCTCTTGAGTAGCTGGGACTATAGATGCCCTCCACAATACTCAGCTAGTTTTTCTATTTTTAGTAGAAACAGGGTCTTGGTCTTTCTCAGTTGGGTCTCAAATTCCTGAGCTCAAGCAATCCACCCTCCTCAGCCTCCCAGAGTGCTAGAATTACAGGTGTGAGCCACCACACGCAGGCCCCCGTGGAAATAATTTACATATCTTACCCTTTCCTTTGAAGAAAGAAGTGGATGAAGGAATTTTCTATATATTAAACTGGCCCCTTTGGTATAGGGAGAGAGCAGCCATATGACAAAGGCAATCTTCAGCTCATAGTACAGGGGAAACCTAATGAGAAGAAATTTGAAAAAAAAAAAAGCTGCTAGTGAAAAATAGACTATAACCAATACGGAGTCACAAAAAAGCTTTATGAAAAGTTTAGTCACTGTGTTAGGTTTTCACATGTAAAGGTTAGTGATTAGGGAAATGAAGTGTTTGAATCAATGAAATCATCTTAACTATAGATCAGTTGGGAAAGTGACCTAAGGGGTTCACACCTTCTAATCCAAAATTCTTCCTCTGAAGCAAGCACAGGAAAACTGCCAAACTGACCATAGAGGTCAAGAGTGGGCACTGACATCATTTAGCCAAGGCAGTAAGGTATACCCACCCTGTCTACGGAGCCACGGAAATTTGTGCCATACCTCAAATCATCAGGGCACCTCATATGCTCCAAGCACACAATGTTTACCCCCCACCCCACATGTCCTTATCTTTCTCAGGACTCCCAGAAAACTTCCTCTCCAGTCTCACTTGGTCAGAATTACAGCACCTTGCAGATGTAAATTGTTTACTTGCAAGGGGAACAAAATTAACATTCTGGAAGACTGCGAGTCAGGGTTATACACCCAAGCCCTTTTCCATGTGACTTTGTAGCAACCTTCCCTAGGAGGACACTTCCCCAATCAATGTCTGTGGCTTTAACCATGTACTGTGCTTTGGCTAACTAAATGTGAACGTGACACATGTTTGTTCCGTAAGGCAGAAGCTTTAAATGCCCTTTAATGCTCTCACTCCTAATACTTTCAACCTCTCACTATAAGCTTTTGCCTTCTGCTAGGAGCCTAGCTGCTTCTTCAGCTTGCATCCTGAAATGAGAAGATACTTAACACTGAGGCCAGCAAAACAACAAACTTCTATTTCTTGCTCAAACTGCATGAGGGCAAATGCAGGTGACCATTTGCCCTCATGAAACTTGAGCAAGAAACATAAGTTTGTTTTTCTAACCTGCTGTGCTTTTATTAGGGTTGGTTGTAGCTACAGCACAAGTTAACTGATATATAATGAGGGTCCTGGTATGTTGTGGTCCATGAGGCAGAAAGACAAATAACTGAGCAAATCTGGGTTTTTCTATCAAGGCAGACAGGTAGCGGGCAGTGAGGAATGACTGTTGCATAGTCAACAAAAGGTGTCTCCCACACTGCAATTACAGAAAATTTTCCGGACTTTAATGTTCATGTTAAATTTTTCCTACATTGTTCACTTTCTATTATAATAATGTACATAGGCTAAATTTGGAGTCAGAAAATATGAGGTCTTAAAAAAAAATCTTTGAAACTTAGACCTAGCATGTTTGGAATTCATGTTCTGCCACTTATAAACAAGTATAAACAAACAAAAAAGCCTCTCCCAAACTCCTATACCAAAAGTGTAACAGGTAAATGAATGAGCTTTGGGGTAAAATAAGAAAAATGCTATAGTATTTCAAATTGGAAAAGAAAGAGGGAGGCAGATACAGAAAAGTGCATAATGAAAGACAGGGTCAGGTGGGTCTGTGGGTCAAAGGAGTAAGGTGCCAGCCAGCCTCAAATACCAGAGGTGGCGGGTTCAAACCTGACCCGGGCCAAAAACTACAAAAGAAAAAAAAAGAAAGAAAGGCAGGGTTAAGAATAGTCTACTTTTTTTTTTTTTTTAAAGCAAATCCAGGGCAATGTAATAGGAAAATAGGAAAGACAGGCTCGGCACCTGTGGCTCAAGTGGCTAAGGCGCCAGCCACGTACACCCAAGGTGGCAGATTCGAATCCAGCACGGGCCGCCAAACAATGACAGCCGCAACCAAAAAATAGCCAGGTGTTGTGGCGGGCGCCTTTAGTCCCAGCTACTTGGGAGGCTGAGGCAGGAGACTCGCTTGAGCCCAGGAGTTGGAGGTTGCTGTGAGCTGAGATGCCACAGCACTCTACCCTGGGGGACAGCTTGAGGCTCCTGTCTCAAAAAAAAAAACGAAAGACAGCTTAAGAAGAGAACGCATTGGGCGGTGCCCGTGGCTCAAAAGGGTAGAGCACTGGCCTCATATGTTAGAGGTGGTGGGTTTCAAACCTAGCCCCGCCAAAAAAAAAGAAAAAGAGAGAGAGAGACTGCATTAAGTAGCCCAGGTAAAGAGATAAAAGGTAAAGAAGAGTAACTGTTGGGCTAGTGCAGGCTGAAGGTTTGTGCAGTAAGGGGAGAGCGAAAACTGGCAAAGTTGGAAACTTAACTTTTTTTTTTTTTAATTGCCCTTGGTAGAGTGCCATGGTGTTATAGCTCCCTCCAACTGCTGGGCTTAGGTGATTCTCTCGCCTCAGCCTCCGGAGTAGCTGGGACTACAGGCGCCTGCCATAGTGCTTGGCTATTTTTTGTTGCAGTTTGGTGGGGGCTGGGTTCAAACACGCCACCCTTGGTATATGGGGCAGGTGCCCTACCCACTGAGCCAGAGACGCCACCCTTAACATTTTTTGAAAGGAGAACTGCTCCAAGTAATGGCTGGTTTTAGATGGAAATGCATTATTGAATTAACAGCACAAGGAGATTAAAGTTGTCGATTAAGTACTGCTTGCTGGTTGGTAAAATGTCAAATCCTTGAGGATATAAAAGATGCTTTAATTTTACCATGTCTCTTTGGAACAGAATAGCCAAGAGGTTGGTTTTGAATGGGAGTCCATATGGGTATTGTTGCTGACTAGTTTGAGTTTGTTGATGAGAGTTTTAAGGATGGGTAGGGGGTACAAAACCAGATGATGTGGGCCTCAAAAAAGGAGTTGTTTAGGAAGTGATAAAGGAAAACAGTCCGAAGCCATCAGTGTAGAAAAGGATTATGACAACCAAGTTTTCTTATTCCAAGATGTTGGGGGAAGGTTTATGTGGGAGGTGGGCAGGGATTGGCATATGGGAAGAAAAAGTAGTTGCCTTTGAGGGGGCCAAAAGGAAAGTAACGTTCTTATGGGGAAAACAGAATCATTAATTGGAGAACTTACCAAGCAACAGTTTGATCTGCTACTGTTTCAATCACAGTATAGAGAGCAAAAACAATCCAGTACATCATCCATCGAACCTGGAAATAATAAAAATACTAGCGAAACAGCAGACTAAATTTGCAACTGAATAATTACATATTTCTAGATATAGAGTATGTTGGGTCAAATGTAGAAGGTGATGGTTTAAGTTTTCAACAGGTTTTATATTTGAATTCCTTATATCACTCTATCAATAGCCATACAATACAAAGAATCAAAGAATATCAAATCTCCAGGAGCTCATACAACATAATTTAGGAATCTAAATCAGATAATTAGAAAAATAGGAAGTGTTTTTCTTAGAGTAAAATTCTTTAGGATTATATTTTTTCTGAAAATGTTCCCCCAAATTTACACTTTTTGGTCTACCTCAGTACATAGACATTTCTCTCTCAAGTGGGTTAAAGTTTCATTAACGATTAAGATCTCTCCTCTTCTGCTCAATAATGTAATAATAACAAATACACAATACCAGGCCAAGCATGGGCTAGTGACTGTACTAAGTATAACACATATATTAATTCATTCAATCTTTTCCATATCATTACATAGTAGGAAATATAATTTCCATCATAGGTAAGAAAATGGTACCACAAATTAAAAAAAATGACTTGGTCAATGTCGTTTTGCTGGGAATCAGATCCAAGGTGCCCGACTCTGGAACTGGTTGACAAATTATACCAAGTGGAGAGAGAATATGTGAAGAATTGCTGAATGTGGGGTCCATGAGTAACTATTTTCCTTGTTCTCATATCCATCTGTGACTAAAAATTTAGATTCTTATAAACAGCTAGAAAATTTACCTAGTTTTAATATGTATATATATATATGCTTATTTTGAAATTTCACAGATCATATAAAACTGTAACTCAAGTAGCTTTTACAGTTTTCGATTTACCTGGACAAATCAATTAAAAATAACCATGAATAGGCCAGGCGTGGTGGCTCATGCCTGTAATCCTGGCACTTTGGGATTGCCTAAACCCAGCCTGAGTAAGCACCAGACCCTGTCTCTAAAAATAGCCGGTTGTTTGTAGTCCTAACTAGAGAAGCTGAGGAAAAAGGACTGCTTGAGCCTAAGAGTTTGAGGTTGTTGTGAGCTATGACGCTATAGCTCTCAACCCCAGGGTGACTAAGTGAGACTCTGTCTCAATAAGAAAAAAAAAAAAAGCCATGAGTAACTTTTGAGGCAACTGTGTTATGAAACATAAATAATACCAATTTGCTCTAATTTATAGGGAATCCTGAAAGTTTAAAAACACTGCTCTGGGTGGTGCCTGTGGCTGAGTGGGTAGGGGACTGGCCCCATTTACTAAGGATGGTGGGTTCCAACCTGGCCCCAGCCAAACTGCAACAACAACAACAACAACAACAACAACAACAACAAAAGTAGCTGGGTGTTGTGGCGGGCGCCTGCAGTCCCAGCTACTAGGGATGCTGAGGCAAGAGAATTGTCTAAACCCAGGAGTTGGAGGTTGCTGTGAGCTGTGACACCATAGTACTCTACTGAGGGCAATAAAGTAAAACTGTCTCTCTAAAAAAAAAAAAAAAAGAAAAACTTGCCCAAAGCAAATAATAGGGTATATTACCTAAATTTGAAAAGAGGAAATTGATTTGTAAGATTATCTCGAGGAAGATGGCGGCGGCCGTGGTGCTGACGGCGGCTTGTGCGTGGCGCCCAGAGCTATGGCAGTCGTGGGGCTGCGAGGGGCGCAGGTCCCAAGAGCTCCAGGTGTGACTAATGGGAATGAAGTGGTCAAGGCCCAGCAGGCAGCTCCTGGTGGAGCAGCCGCAACCACCTTCTCCCGGATCCCGGACCGAAGCCTCCCAGCTGACATTCTATATGAGGACCAGCAGTGTCTCGTGTTCCATGATAGCCCCTCAGGCTCCTGTGCACTCCTGGTCATTCCTAAGAAGCCTATTCCTCGGATTAGCCAGGCTGAAGAGGACCAGCAGCTTCTAGGACACCTACTCCTTGTGGCCAAGACAATATCAAAGGCTGAAGGGTTAGGAGATGGATACCGACTTGTGATCAATGATGGGAAGCTGGGCGCACAATCTGTGTATCACCTGCATCTTCATGTATTTGGAGGCTGACAGCTCCAGTGGCCTCCAGGTTGAATCTATAAACTGACCTAGGATCCCAGACCTGGATGCTTGGATGGGGAAGGGAAAGGAGGAATCTGTAATACTAATAAACCTGCTCTCCCTCAAAAAAAAAAAAAAAAAAAAAAGATTATCTCAAAATTCAGTTTTCCACTTTTCTTTCTTTTTTCTTTTTAGACAGATTCTTCACGTTGCCCTCAGTAGAGTGCAAGTCACAGCTCACAGCAACCTCAAACTCTTGGGCTTAAAGGATTCTCTTGCCTCAGCCTCCCAAGTACCTGGGACTACAGGCACCTGCCACAATGCCCAGCTATTTTTTTGTTGCAGTTGTCATTGTTATTTAGCTGGCCCGGGCCGGGTTCGAATCCGCTAGCCTGGGTGCATGTAGCTGGCACTGTAACCACTGTACTAGTTTTCCACTTTTCAAGAAGTCTTTTAAATCTCTCACTGTTCCCGATTCTAAGGTTTGTCCAAGTATGGGGATTTTCTTCCAGGACTAAAATCCTAGGTGTGTCTGTCTGTGTGTCGTCCTTTCTTTCCTCCCCTCACTTTTCTAATAGAAGTGAAGCTCTTGTGTGAGTTCATTCATCCTTTCCAAGTCCAGACACTAATCGCTAACTTAGTACTTATACCTCTCCATTATAGTTATAAGTTTATCCTTTACCCGATTGACTCTACAGGCCTTCCCCCAAAAGAGAAATGAGGAAAAATGTGACTGCAAGCTGAATAATGTGCTTTTTTTGAGTAGAAGGGACTATGGAAGAGATTTAACTTTTTAAAACTAAATGATCATTTATTGAAAAAACTGTAAAAACATTACAAGAGAAACCGATCTGGTTAGGTCTCCTATTTAGCCTACCCTAGGACTCTTGGGGAGACTCCAAGAAACCCTAGTGCTCCATGGGACAGAATTTGAAAACAAATAATATGGCAAACTCTTTTCATTTCATGAAAGGCCAAAATCAATAAGTAATTCAAGGTTGCTGAGCGAGGCGATGGCTGAAGGCGGCAAGTCCACCTTGAAGCCTCAACTATGCAGCTTTTTAAATAAGTGGCTAACACCAGATCTAGTCTCTCCAGCTCCCAGGACTTCCTGGTTCTTTTCCTCTCCAGGACTCAGTACACAGATTTAAATATAAACATTATCACCTTCTTTCCCAACAAAAGTGAAGGCTGAAATTAAATTTGACCCTCCTCACAGAAAATCTTTAGCCAACTCTCAGAAAAATTAAAGTATTTAAGCCAGTGCTTGTTATGTTTCATTATTTCATATTTTCATCACTTCACAACCATTAGGATGGTTGTGATCTTCCAAAGGGATAACAACTATAAGTAATACTCTACAAATAAAGAGGATTTTTTGTTAAAAAATGACAATGATCCTCTACTAGATACGTATCCAGAAGACCAAAAATCACATTATAACAAAGATATTTATACCAGAATGTTTACTGCAGTCCAATTCATAATTGCTAAGTCATGGAAGAAGCCCAAGTGCCCACTGACCCATGAATGGATTAATAAATTGTGGTATATGTACACCATGGAATATTATGTAGCCTTAAAGAAAAATGGAGACTTTACCTCTTTCGTGTTTACACGGATGGAGCTGGAACATATTCTTCTTAGCAAACTATCTCAAGAATGAAAGAAAAAGTATCCAGTGTACTCAGCCCTACTATGAAACCAATTTACAGCTTTCATGTGAAAGCTATAACCCAACCATAGCCCAAGAATATGGGGAAAGGGGATGGGAAGAGGATGGATGGAGGAAGGGTAATTGGTGGGGCCACACCTATGGTGCATCTTACAAGGATACATGTGAAATTTACTAAATGTAGAATATAAATATCTTAACACAATAAGAAAATGTCATGGAGGCTATGTTAATCAGTTTGATGAAAATATTTCAAATTGTATATAAAACCAGCACATTGTACTCCATGATTGCATTAATGTACACAGCTATCATTTAATTGAAAAAAAATGACAACGAACAAACTATCCAATCAATAGGGTATTTCTGGGCACTTTCCTGGGGGTACTGACAATACTTTTATATAAACAAAACCCCAGGCTTTTGTCTTTAATGAAAAAATTCTTTGACAATTTGCTGTCTTAAACTTACGGATTGGCTTGGTGCCTGTGGCTCAAGCGGCTAAGGCACCAGCCACATATACCTGAGCTGGCAGGTTCAAATCCAGCCTGGGCCCACCTAACAACAATGATGACTGCAACCAAAAAATTGCTGGGCATTGTGGCGAGTGCCTGTAGTCCCAGCTACTTGGGAGGTGGAGGCAGGAAACTCCATTGAGCCCAGGAGTTGGAGATTGCTGTGAGCTGTGATGCCATGGCACTCTACCCAGGGTGACAGCTTGAGGCTCTGTCTCAAAAAAAAAAAAAAAAAAAAAAAACCTATGGATTTTTTGTTCTCCTTATCAGAAACAATGGACCTTAAATATAATTGAATTCAGGCAATAATTAAAAGAATCCAATGAGCCTATGTTATTCACAGGAGCAATCACAAAGAAAGTTACCTTTGAAAATATATTCTTTTTTCCATTAATGGATTTGTTTGAAATTTTATACTAAATGATTACTCAATAAAGCTTTTATTACAACTATACCTCAAGGCTACTAGCCTAAGGTTTTGCCCAAAGGAAATAACACAAAGACGTCAAGGTAAAAAAAAAAATTAAAGGCTCAGCGCCTGTGGCTCAAGTGGCTAAGGCGCCAGCCACATACACCTAAGGTGGCGGGTTT
>NW_003852403.1:21364841-21367378 GCF_000181295.1 Otolemur garnettii
AAAAAAAAAAAAAAAAAAAAAAAATGTTACACAAATACATGTCTGTAATCTAACAGGTGACTTTAAAAAATCACAATTGACCTTTAAGTTAAAGGAAAAATGGTTACACTAGTATGATCTATATTGATACAATTTATGCTCTTAGCAGAGTGGGAAGAAATAATATTTCTTTCCAGTTCAGAAATAATTGGTAAAATCAATATACTATTGTTTAGATATCTGTATGAGAACAATGGGTACTGAGAAAGTTGTACCCAACTTTTCCTTAAACGTGTCCTTGACCCTCTGTACTCTATAAACCCCAATCCCAGCGGTCAGCATTTTCAACCCACATGACAGTTCATTTTCAGAATTACAGGAGGCTCACACAGCAGATAGGAATTGCTTGAATACTCTGTAACTCCCTTCTATGTAGCTTGGTTGATAACCATAAAAAGCAATAAAGAAGGAAAAAAGATGTCTTTTTGATCCCTGACAACTGAATTACCCAACAAGGTGAAGATTACACCTTTAAGCACTAAGATGAGGACACACACCATGTCTTTGATTAATATTTCACATCAAACATAATTTACTCAACTCTTTAAGACTCAAATAGCATCATTAAAAATAACACTCATTTTCATGAGTGGTGATGGCTCACACTTGTAATCCTCCCACTCTGGGAGGCCGAGGAGGGTAGATTGCCTGAGCTCACAGGTTCAAGACCACCCTGAGCCAGAGTGAGACCGCATCTATCTCTAAAAATAGCTGGGTGTTGTGGTGGGTGCCTGTAGTTTCAGCCACTTGGGAGGCTGAGGCAAGAGAATTGCTTGAGCCCAAGAGTTTGAGGTTGCTATGAGCTGTGATGCTATGGCACTCTACTGAAGGCAACAAAATGAGACTGTCTCAAAAAACAAAAGAACAAGAAAACCACTCATTGATACAACTGTAAGCAAACCCGACCTATTTCATGTCATGGGAATAGAAAAATGAATATGATAGCTTTGTCCTCAAGGACTTAATATTTTCCCAGGCAGAAAAACAAGCATATAACTGTAATAAAAAAAGTTGTGCTGGGCTTACAGGTGTACCTACTCAGGAGGCTGAGGTGGGAGGATTGTTTCAGCCTAGAAGTTCAAGGCCAGCCTGGGCAAGATAGCTAAATTAGTCTTCTAAAAACAAACAAACAAAGTTCTGTTGTTCTTTCTACTTTAAATACCCTAGCTCCTAGTATGAGTTAACACCCTAACATTTTGAAGAAAGCTTACTAAAGAGATTATTTATAAACCTGTTTCTGTGGGAAACATTAAGGAAAACCAATTAAGGATAGTGGTGCAGGGGTGCGCCCCTGAGTTAGCAGCAGCAGGAACTGGTGTTATGCTTGGTTGAGGAGGCAGGGGAGGAAATGATTTCCTGGAGTCCAGAAAGGTAACCACAGTGGAGAGCTAAGCCTCATGTAGATGGTCACAGTCAACCTGTGGTGGTAGGCAGGGAGCTGGAGAGCAAGTGCTCTCCCCTCAGGTTCTTCCTATCTTCTGATCTCTGCCGGCCTCTTTCAGCAAACCCAAAGGGAGGCCAGTGATGGTCTAGGCTGTATGGATCAGCTTCCTGTGCAATGGCCAAGGCAGGGAAGTGAGGAAAATAGAGGGGAAACTCTGTTGGAGGGGCAAGTAGAAGGTCCCAGCACTAACTTGTGTTAGCTCTTGTGAACTAGGGCGGCACCTGTGGCTCAGTGGGTAGGGCACCAGCGCCATATACCGAGGGTGGCAGGTTTAAGCCCAGCCCCGGCCAAACAGCAACAACAACAACAAAATAGCCGGGCGTTGTGGCAGGCACCTGTGGTCCCAGCTACTCTGGAGGCTGAGGCAAGAGAATCGCCTAAGCCCAGGAGTTGGAGGTTGCTGTGAGCTGTGACACCACAGCACCCTACTGAGAGCAACAGAGACTCTGTCTCTAAAAAAAAAATAAACTGTGAACTAATATAAAATCCTAAGCTGTCTCCTCTCCTTGGCCAAGGGGACCCCAGAGAAACCTGAAAACTGAGTCCCCAGCCATGCGTCTTTATGTCCCTTCCTCCCTTGCTAACAGCCATGAGGTTTTTTCCTAAGAGCAACAGAACACAATCTCAGTGATCCAGACCAGCCTTCTTTCCAGATAAGACACACCAACCAGGAAGTGGCTGGAACCAGTCCACAGAGCATGCGCAGAGAGGGCTTTCAAGTCCTTGTTTCACCTGTTTAACCTAAGAGGGCGTCTATTTCTGAACATGTACCCCATAAAAGGGTGAAAAGCTCAATTGCGCAGGCATGCTTTTCTCCTTTCATAAATATTCATGATTTTTCTGATAGCTTGTTAAATATGTATGTTTGGCCATTCTGTTCAGTATGAATTTTTATTTCTGTTGTCCCTGTCTCAAAGCTTGTATTCCTGGTGTCAGACGGGGGTTCAGAGGCTTTCCAGAAGGTTGGAATGGCCACCCACAGGTTCCAACCCTTTATCAGAAATAAAGCTCTTGGCTTGGTGCCTATAGCTCAACCGGCTAAGGCGCCAGCCAC
>NW_003852403.1:21368567-21381679 GCF_000181295.1 Otolemur garnettii
GGGGATTCGAACCCGCCACCTTAGGTGTATGTGGCTGGCGCCTTAGCCGCTTGAGCCACAGGCGCCGAGCCAGTGTGCTCCTTTTCGTAGGAACTGCAAAAGGCTAGAAAGGAGATAGGAGATAAAAACATGATGAATAAACATAAACTGATCTTTTAAGTGATCCAGTGTTTTTCTTTTTTTTTAAGGGAAAGGGGAATAAAAAAAATAGCATGAGGCAGAATGAAAGCATGTTTATGTTCTCAAGGATTTAACGTTTTACTGGAGATATAATGAGATCCGAATTATGAGAAAGCAGGAATACTTAACGGAACAAGATCCTGGATGATATAGATAAGAATAAGAATAGGAACGTAGAGGGAAGGAAGAGTGGGCTGAAGAAAGAAGCAGGCATACATCTTCCTCTGGGATGGAAGAGAAGGAAAAAACAAGCGGCTGCATTGGGGAGAGTGGAAGGGTTCATAGGTGAAGCTCTCTCCTGCCACTCTGCAGTAGGAAGGCATGCCAGATGTCAGGGTGGGCATGGGTGGAAGGGCCAATACATCTGAGAAGGGCAATAAATGTTCACAGAAGTTGTTTTTGAGGATGACAGGGAGCTGCCTAGGGAAGAGCTGGAACAGACTATGTGACCAGTGATATCCTCACCTGCCCTGGGTTTCAGAGCAAGGGCCACAGTAAAAGGTCTATGCCTAGGACAATGAAATAATAGGTGTGGCGGCGACATACTGCTGTCCCTACAAAGGCATGATGACAGTCTGGGAGGTGGCCCACCAGGGCCTGTGCTCTTCAGCCTCCCTTGCAGGTAGGTAAGGCAGTGTTTAGTTGTCACCAGGAGAACACAAGGCAGGCTTCAGAAAAGTGGTGTGTCTCCTCCATCTGCTCTTCCTCCCTTCCTACTGGTTGGGATGACACAGAGCAGTGCAGCCTTAGGAGCTATGTGCTGTAGGCAGACAGAGTCTGAGTTCTGAACAGTTGCATGAGGCGAGGTGTTGAAACGAACACCTAGCCTGACTGTTATGTGAAAGGAAATACATTTCTATGTTCTTCTGGCACTGCCTTATTGTTGCATATTGTGATCTCAGCAGCTTAGTTAGTCCACTCGAATATGAGAGGTTACATTCCTGTCTGTGTGGGGACAGAGAGAGCAAGACCACAGATGCAATGGTTCTAGCATTAGGAAAGCACTGGCATAGCACTATCAACTGCCATCCGTGGCATGGCTGCTGTCCTGATCGGGGAATGGAGAAGAGGGGTACTATATTAAGAAACCCTGATTGAGATGCTCTCAGGGCAGTATTTTAGAAGAAACTGAAGGGCAGGAAAGATTGGTGTGCTTATGCAGCAGACTGGGCCAGAGCCGGAGGAATACCATTGTAAATTATTATAATCCCTTGGCAAATGTGGCTTCTCACTGTGTGAATTTATTAGCCATCATCAGCACTATCAGTATATAAGTCTTTAGCAGCAAGCCTCTTCTACGTTCACCAGGCCAAGAAATCAAACAAATAAGCTTATTAGAAACCAGCATGAAGTTGTAAGTAAATATATTCTGAGGGAGAGGCCAATAATGAAGTGTAAAGAAAAACTACATAAATGTGAGTGTGATGACTACATAAAAAAAGTCATCTGGTGTTCTATCTTGCTGATTTTGTTTTCTTTCCTAAGAGTATACCTATGCCTAGTATAGTCCCTGGCACAAAACAGATGCTCAAAAACATTTTATTAAAAGAATTAATGAACTGGGTTAATTTAACAAGCAAGACTGTAATTTCTATTTTTTCTAAATATTCAGTAATAAACTTCTCTTGAAAGTAGTCACAATGAAATGGCAACCATTTTTCAATTCTGGAGCACCTTACATACCATATTTTTTGTGGGTAGAGAAATGTGATGAATATTTTAGTTTAAAATAAAAAATGTAAAAGAATTTTTATTTTATGAATCCTCAAATGCAATCTAAAACTCATTTCAATATCAAAAAGAATTTATTTCCCAAGGAAACATACTCACAATTAGGCAAGTTCTTTTGAAGAATATGGAATCATCTGTGAAATAAAACCACAGAATCTAAAATTGCAGTCTGGTTTACATAGTGCATGGATCAGATTATCCTACTTAACAAGCCAGCACTTGCTTTATTATTACTCAAAATCTGTAAGGCTTTTGTAAAGCCTTAGCATTTCAGAAATCCAGACAGTCATGTGATGGAGTTCTTAGCTTTACCCTCTCAAAGGAATTAGAGGATATTTAAAGCCTGAGTGAATACTGCAAAATGAACATACCCATAGGCTAAATTTACTATCAAGAAGACCATGCTCTATTTAAAAGGGATGCCATTTACTTACCCTAATGCCAAAAGAAAAGTTAGCTTCAATTCATGATCTTTTAACATTTGTCAGTAAGTTTTTATGATTTATGTTCTTATGTAAAATTTTTATGAAATTGATTTAGATCCCAGGATAAACAAATAAAATAAACAAAAAGTCAGCTGCAACTGTAAGAAAACCCTCCTGATTTCCATCACAGATGCTGAGAGCAAGGCACAGGCTCCGAGTAGACAGGGGAATATGGTGCCCAGGTGGGAGGCACGCTGCTGTGGATTTATGAGAGTCATGAATAATAGCTGCAATGGCATATTAAGTAAAACCTATTTTTACTAATATATAACTCCTGTTATGCTATGACCAGTGTGATACAGTAGTGACAATAGTGACGTGATACAACTGAACTGATTTATACTTGCCCGATAAAAAAGAGAAATTAATGTGATATGTTAATTTGATAAATATTACTTAGGGTCTACTATAAACAAAGCCTTTGATAGGAAATAGTCATAAACTTTGATGTCCAGGTGCTCCTATACCCAAGCAATAAGAAGACATATAAAAAGGATAAGAATAGATGATTGGCAGTACAAAGTCTGATTCGATTACATATTAGATTACATACTATGTATTATTTACTGCCTTGTGTGAATGAAATTTCTTCCCTTCCAAAGGAAAGCCTTCTCTAATTACCCCTACCCTTTCCAAAGGTCATATATAAACTCTGTGCACTGTACTTGTCCTTTGTAGACTGTGTGGTTGGATTATGGGACACTTGCAACCAACAGGGACAGAAATTGTCTAACCCTTCATATCCCCAGCACTCAGCACCCTGTGCCTAAAGCAAACACAGTGACAGCCTGCACTGAACTATTCTAAACTTTAAAGCCAGGACTGATGCACGATTCCAACAAGTAACTCTGAACTTCTAGCAGCAGTTAATTGCACACAAAATGGTCTATTTTGTCAAAGTTGTTTTCAAAGTTATCAGAGATTAAACAACTTTCCAACTTCTCTTGATCACAGGTTCTTTGTACCATAAAGCTGTTAATATTGGTTTTTCAGAAAAAATGAAAAATTACATATGCCTAATGATTTCAATTATAACCACACAAAGGGAATCCAGAGCATAACATGCTAAAATGTATTTCACTAGAAAAAAAAAAAAAACAAACTTTGCTGAGTCTAAAATGAAATAAACACTGCTGAAGCTCAGACCACCCAAAGAGAACTTTATTTTCTGACCATTACTAGTTATCCACTTGAGTCAATTCACCCAAAACATTCCTTGTACACCACATTTCGGAGACAACAGAAAGAGCCTCTCATATAGACATTTTAAGAAATAGTATAGAGTTGAAAAGATTTCTCCTGTTTCATTAATATTAGGCAATAACTTGGTTACTTCATAATGATTCTTCCCCCATTAAAAACAAAGAGGAACAAAATGTGAGAAATCAAATAGAAAAACTCCCTCTTTTATCCAATCCAGATGGCCTGGTTATGGGATTTTTTCAGAGCTGTGCCAAGTTAGAAGCATGGTTGAAAGTAAGTTTACTTTAAGTTAAATCCAAAGCGAATAAACTGTAGCTAAAATCACTTTTTTTTTTTTTTTCAAGATGGCACATGCATTGGGGGTGAATAGGTTAGGTTAGGATTGAATTGGCTTCCTCAACCTTGGGGTACTTCTTCCCCCACTGTGCCATTTGAGAGCGAGCTAGCAGCTCTTGAGTACCCAGGTGACGTGGAATCACACTTTTGGATGCTGAACTTGCAACACCATTGTTTGCCTGCAGTTTCTAAATTGCCCAAATACTCACCTTTGCTCTGAAGGAGAAAGTCTCACATTTAGACGTATCTTGTGTTAAAGAGAATAAAAATGGGGAAGACTGTCAATAGAAACGCGTACCTCTGCCACAGTACCACATTATTCTATGTGCTCATGAATCACAGAAACCCCGTATATCTCCTCCCCGACCTCAGAGTTTGAGAAACTTGAGAAAAGGGAAATAACAGAAACGTTTAAAGACTAGATGAAATTAATTAAATAGAAGTGTTGAAAAGAAGTTGCAAAAAGCAGGAAGTGCTTAAGGGAACTGATCCCAGGAACAGAATTTAGGAAGGAATGACTTCTCAGTCCCAAAATAATTCTCTCTATCCACACTGCCTGAGAATTCACACTTCACTTTTTATATTATTTAAAGTTCTATTGATTTATTTGGGATAATAATGAGCATTTGCAAGAGACACATTGCCCTTTTAATAGGACCACACAGAATTTCTCAAGATTTGAGTATGGAAAAGAGACTATTCAGACAGAGAGGAGTCAACTAAATGGCCGTCCTGTTGGTTGTATTTGTTTCCATCCTGAATTGTCAGCCTACTTTGTTCTTTCTCTGGTGTTTCCAAAGTGTCTGCCTTTTACATTTGTTTTTTTGAGGCAATCCCAAGGGGTGTTCCTCATCTAACTTCTCAAAGCCAATTCTATCTTGCCAGAAGAGCTACCTTGGCCACTGAGAGATTTGCTTCCTTCTCTAGGTGACCGGCAAGGCTACGGCTAACGCAATCAATGAGAAAGTCCAATCTTCACTGGGGCTTATGTTTTAGTCTCACTGGCAAGTTTTTAACATATAGCAAGCATTCAAATAGCAAGAATACTAGGACCACATGGTCTTCCCGAGAAAGCAACGACTGAATAAAAATAAAAGAACAGAAGAATAAAAATTCCAGGAGGAATAAATCCCTGTCATGACTCAGAACAAACCCGTGTTATCAAATTACTGCTCTCCAAAAGCATGTGCAAGAATAAATCTCCGTCATGACTGAGAACAAACCTGTGTTATCAAATTACTTCCCTCCCAAAGCATGTGCAATCAACCACACAGAGAGAAGGTTCACGTTTGGGTGAGCGGAGGAGGATGGGGGAAAGCAAAAGAGCACAGGGCCCTCAGATAAGGAAGGATGGCCTGAGTACAGATAAGAGAGGAACAAAGTGGCGGCACGGAGGTGCAGGAAGGGTGGGTGATCCTAAATGGAAACCTCACTAACAAAGACATTTTGTCTAGGGCCAGCCATAAAACATGGAAACCGGTAGGAAGTCAGACTCTATTAATATCCTTACTACTTTGTATGTATATACCATTACTTTTTTTTTTTTTTTGAGACAGAGTCTCACTATGTTGCCCTTGGTAGTGCTGTGGCATCACTGCTCACAGCAACCACAACCTCAAACTGTTGGGCTTAAGCCATTTTCTTGCCTCAGCCTCCCCAGTAGCTGGGACTACAGGCACCTGTCACAACACCTGGCTATTTTTTTGGGTGTAGTTGTCATTCTTTAGCAGGCCTGGGCTGGGTTCGAACCTGCCAGCTTTGGTGTATGTGGCTGGCACCCTACTCACTGAGCTATGGGTGCTGAGCCTATACCATTAATTTTGTTAGAATATATTTTTCCATAATCCATCCCAAGTTGTTCATTTATATAAGACGTTGCTGAAACGAACTATTTGTTATTTAATGCCTGTCCACAAATGAAAATTTAATTTTTAAAAAAACTTGCCATGCGATGAAAGGCTTTGGCACAAGGCCACCTGAGTGCCACATAAAATACCACTTAACTAATGGTTTTCAACTTGGCTGTGGGTAAGAATCGCGTGGGAATTACAAACAATTACACAGATTCCTAGTCCTCATCATCACAAGGTGCAGAGAAGGGTAGCCGATGTTTAAAAGGCAATCTCCCCAAGTGATTCTGATGTGTAACCACAGTGAAAGCATGCATAAAATCCTGCTATTCATGCCATGGTCTGCAGACCAGCAGCAGCATAAGCATCACCTGGGAGCCTGTGGCATCCCAAATCTCAAACCCAGACCAGACTTAGGAAATCAGAATCTGCATTTTAACAAAATCACAGAGAGATTCATATGTACATTAAAGTCTGAGAAGCACTGCAGTTGAGAGGCTGCTCTGACAGTATCAACCAGAAGAAGGTGGTACCCTCAGCAAAGATAATGAAAGGAGAGCCTTGGGTTTAGAGGTAAGACAAATTTGGTACTGTGAGGTAATGTGTGGAACGTAAACCCTCAAAAGATAGCCTATATTCCCACCACTGTTTAGGCACATCACTATTTAAAAAAGAATACCAAAAACCTCAAAAAATAGGAACTGGGCCTTTAGCCCACCTGTCAGAGACACTGCTTATGATTATCAATTGAGCAAATAAAAGCTTTGGGCAAAGAATCCAGGGAAGGGTAGCCTGGTAGTCTCTTCTATCCCACAGTTCCATGAGGAATGTCTCTGTTGTCTACCCATCCTAAGAGCCCAGAACTATATGGACATAGATAACTTGGTAAGATTACCTCCTTCCCAAGAAGGAAATGCCCTCAGATTCTCCTAAGAATACATCTACAGCCTACAGGGAGGATGAGGAACCTTGACTAGTAAGCTGAAATTATGTTCAGCCATAGTGTCAATGGCAGATACCTCCTCAGTTGGCTCCAATAATTTTATTTTATTATTTTGACAGTCTTTTAAGGATATAATATAATAAAACTGAAACGTTAGATCTTCGTTGAAAGTGACCTGTTGAAAACCTTTGGAAGTTACTGCCAGCAATCCTCTTCCCTTGACCTTCCCAAGTGTAGGTGTGAGCCATTGTGCTCAGACTCAAGTGCTTTTCAAGTTACATGAGGTTTTAGGGGAGGATTTATTTCTCTTATTTAGCTAAAACTTTCAGGAACAGCTCTAGCTTTTATATTTTTAGGAGGGCCTTTCACAGTGCAATGGCAATCTGGTTGACAATCTGATTATTACAGATGTAGTTGAAATGCACTGTTTTTCTAAAATTACATAATGGAAAGATGATGTACATGTCTAAGCATTCCAAAGGCAGATCCCGGTATTGTATGAAATTTCACTGCATAAATACACGTAATGTAACCTTTAGCTGCAAAGAAAAAAAGAAGGACAGGTATATCAAATATTGTTACTATAGAAATACTCTATTTTGAAATTATAAACATCATAGTTGCTTTATCATTTAAATTTAGCACTGTTTGCCTAAACTCTTTTCTTGATTCTCATTTTGATAGTTCTTCTTCTAGTCTTCCATTTCTATTCTTTCTAGCTTAGCTGTTCCAAGTGTTTTGAGTTAATAAACTCATTCAAGGGAACACTGCTTAGACAATTACCCTGATTTTCTGTTTTTACTTTTTTTTGCCTTTATGTTTGCTTTATTCATCCTACATTTGTGAAAGTTTTAAAATTTTAATATTTTTCTTCCTTTGTGAGTTGAATGCTTCATTTTTCTTCCTTTTGGAAAAACAGAAGTTGTATTATTTTAATTTTTGAATTAGTTCATTAATGTACTTTTAGTTTCTCTTCTAGTCAAGGATTATTTCTCCTGTTTGAACTTACTGGGGTTTTCTTCAAAGCAATGAGGTTATGGTTTCTGAGCAGAGAATGGGAAGGCAAACACTGGCTGCCTTTGAATGCAGTTCTCCCTGCAATGAGGAGGGCGGTAGCAGCTGGCTTTTTGGTTCATGTAGCTTTTATGATTTTAAGCTGTTCCATCACTTTGGGATCAGGGTGGAGGTGGCTAGGCCTCCCTCCAATTTGCTTCTTAGCAACATTTCCTTTAATGGAAATAACTGTTTCTGTCTCTGTTTTAAAATTCCATTTCCATTGGCACTACAGTTGGGAAAATTCTTCCTAGGTTTTAGCAAAACCTGACTTAGTCTCTTAAGTTTGAGTGTCACTGTGAGAATTTTTTTTCCTATGTGTATGTTTTCCAAAGCATTTTCACTGGAAGCTAGAAAAGGACAGGCAGCTACATCTGGTTGGCCAGTTACATCTTCGCATGAAAATTGTGGAAATGCTTCCAATATACTTCATTAAGGTCAAGGGTTACTTTAATTCACATTCTAAAATTTTGGAAAGAACTATGTTAGGCTTTCTTTCTTTCTTTTTTTTTTTTTTTTTAAATAGGCTTTCTTTTTCTTTTTTGAGACAGAGTCTCACTATGTTGCCCTGGGTAGAGTGCTATGACATCACAGCTCACAGCAACCTCAAACTCTTGGGCTTAAGCCATTCTCTTGCTTCAGCCTCCCAAGCAGCTGGGACTAAAGGCACCCGCCACAATGCCCGGCTATTTTTTGTTGCAGTTGCCATTGTTGTTTTAGCTGGCCCAGGCTGGGTTCGAACGCAACAGCCTGGATGTATGTGGCTGACACAGTAACCACTGTGTTACAGGTACGGAGCTGAGGCTTTTGTTTTAAGACTCCCAATTATATAATCTTATTCAGATTTAACACTTGTTTCCTAAAGTTGGATCCTCTGTAATAATTCTGAGGTTTCATGAAGAAATTGTTTTTAGAAAACATAAGGAAAAGTATGAGTCACTTGATTATAATGGTATCAATTACTTCACTAATGAAGTTATATAGTATATATTATACTTAAAATAAGTAAGAATGATACACCAAAAATTAGGCTTATAAAGAACAATTATCACCTAGTTTACTTTAATTAAATTTTTTATTTTTATTTTTTTTGAGACAGAGTCTCATTATGTCACCCTGGGTAGAGTGTTGTGGTGTCATAACTCACAGCAACCTCAAACTCTTGGGCTTAAGTGATTCTCTTGCCTCAGCCTCCAGAGTAGCTGGGACTATAGGCGCCCGCCACAATGCCTGGCTATTTTTGGTTGCAGTTGTGATTATTATTTAGTAGGCCCAGGCAGGGCTTGAACCTGCCAGCTTCAGTGTATGTGGTCAGCGCCCTACTCACTGAGCTATGGGTGCTGAGCCTACTTTAATTAAATTTAATTCATTAAAGGGTAGTGAACTATTATTCCATATATATTTAAATAATGATTTTATTTATCAGAACTCAATTTACAAACAGCTATAACTTGAGACAAGGTATATAGGTATTTGTACATCAGCTAAAATTGAATTTTAAAATTATTTTCATTGTGATGGATATGTTACTTAGTTCAATGTAAGCATTTCACATTGTACATCAAAGCAGCACCCTGAAGCCCATAAATGCATCAATGTAAAAAGTTATGATTTAATAAAAAATAAATAAAATTCTTTCCAAGGACTGAAAAATATGACAACATGTATTACTTTAACTCTATCTCCTATATGAACAATTAAAAAAAAAAAGTTCATGATCACTGTACCGAGGGCAACAAAGTGACACTCTGTCTCTAAAAAAAAAAAGAAAAAAGTTATTAAGTCTTATTTGATATCACAGAATAATTCAACTATAATATCCCACTCACAAAGTCAATTTGGAAAACTGCATAACGATAGTAGATTGAACAAATACATTCAATTCTACTCCCTTTGCAAATCAATAGCATACAACAGCGAAGTGATTTTTTATTATAAAAAGGCAGAGATCCAAAAGAATACAGAAGAGAAAAAAAGAGCATGAAAATTTTGGAGCCAGGGGCCAGGGCACGGTGGCTTATGCCTATACTGCTAGCCCTCTGGGATTGCTTGAGTTTAGGAGTTCAAGACCGGCCTGAGCAAGAGTGAGACCAATCTGTTTCACTAAAAATAGAAAAAGTTAGCCAGGCATGTTGGCCCAAGTCCCAGCTATTTGGGATGCTGAGGCAAGAGGATTGCTTAAACCCAGGAATTTGAGGTTGCTGTGAGCTACGATGACACCACGGCACTCTACCCAGGGTGACAGTGTGAGACTCAGTCTTTGAAAAAAAATTTTTTTAGGGATAGTCAGGAAGGAAACAGGTGATAGTAACTGATATGGGAAACCTGAGAAAAGGAATATTAAGCTAGCAGTGGGAAAAACTAGGAAGGATGGCTATATGTTAGCGTATGGAGCAGGGAGGACCTGGGGGCCCTCCTACCCCAGCAGCCTGGCAATGTCCCTTCTTGCCCACGGGAATCCTGATGGTTATTCTCTGTGTAGGATGAATCTGAAGGTCTCTGGATTTGCAACCCTCTGATACAGTTGAGAGTGTAGCTAATATGGATTAAGTAAAAGTTTTCAAATTGAATGTTGAGAGCCCCCAAGCCTTCTTTTTCCACTAGGATGTTGAAAACTATGTATCTATTGGAATGGAAGTGTCTTCTCTGAAGAGTCTGACTGGCACAAGAGAAAATGCCTAAAGGTTGATAATGCCTAAACATTGATAATTTTCCAAGGAAAAGGCTATTAGGGATTGAATGGTATACCCGAAAAAGGTGTGTTAAGTTCTAATTGTGTGTCCCCAAAATTCACAGGTTGAAGCTACAACTCACAACGCCTGGGGTTAAGGACCTTTCGAGAGGCAATTACGGTTAGTGAGGTCCTAAGCATGGGGGCCCTAATTTCTTAAGGCTGGGGTCCTTTCATGAATGGGAAAAGGCAGGCTCTTTCCCTCCATGAAACCAGGGAGGAAAGGCCATCTTACAAGGCAGAGAGAGGCCTCACCAGAAATCCACCCTGATGGCCCCTTGTCTGGACTGCTGGCCTCTAGAATTGTGAGAAAATGACTTCTGTTGCTAAAGTCCCCTAGCCTGTGGTATTTTTCTATGGCAACATAAGCAGATTAACACAGGGTCCTAAACCACAGGATCTCAGAATGTGACCTTATTTGGAAATAGGGCCATTGATGATGTAAGTAGTTAAAATGAAGTTAAAGTGGAGTAGGGTGGGCCCTTAATCCAGTATGATTGGTATAATTTGTAAGAAGAGTAGACACACACAGAAAACAGAAGCACGGGGACACAAAGGAAGAACGCTGTGTGATGTGAAGGTAGGTGGAAGTACTGGCAACCATCTGAAGCTAGGAACCAGTAAGGAAGGGGTGTCGTCAACAGATTTCAGAGGGAGCATGGCCCTGCTGACATCTTGATTATGGACTTCTAGCCTCCAGAACTTGTGAGACAATAAATTTCTATTGTTTTAAGCCACAGTTTGTGGTGCATCTTTATAGAAGCCCTAAGAACATAATGGTCTAGTCCAAGGGTGTCTTTTTTCTCTGCCACACTTTGGAAGAATAAGAGTAGCCTTGGGCTACACATTAAATACATAAACACCAAAGAAAACTAATTACCAAAATAAAAAAAGTCCATGGATAATTTTTGTGATATCAGATACCACAGATAAGCAAAAAAAGTCCTCACAAAATCAGCACATGGCCCATGTGGACCAAGGTTGGACGTCCCTGGGTCAGAGCACCCTGCAGCCAGGATCACATTCCATAAGCCCATTTACAGGCACAGAGCTCCAATCAGCTTTCGATGTAACACTTAAATATGAGCAAAGAATCAAGAATCATCTGACATTTGAGGAAGTTACTCATGAAAAACCGAGGCTTAAACAAATAAAAAACAGAATTCAAAGGAAAAGTCTATACAGAAAGCCAGGCGCGGTGGCTCACACCTGTAATCCTAGCACTCTGGGAGGCCGAGGCGGGTGGATTGCTTGAGCTCACGAGTTCAAGACCAACCTGAGCAAAAGCAGGACCCCGTCTCTTCTAAAAAAAAGGAAAACTGAGGCAAGAGGATCCCTTAAGCCCAAGTTGGAGGTTGCTGTGAGCTATCATGCCACAGCACTCTACCCAGGGTGATAGCTTGAGATTCTGTCTAAAAAAAAAAAAAAACTACAGGTAAATTCTCATAAAAAAGAGAAGAATTTTTTTTTTCAGATTAATATGAGGGTACAAATAAGTAGGTTACAATGTTTACATTTGTTAGGCAAAATCTCTATTGTAGTGTCCTGCACCCAGAAGGAGAAGAAATTTTTGTAGTTTTTTTTTTTTTTTTTTGGCCAGAGCTAGGTTTGAACACACCACCTCTGGTACATGAGGCTGGCGCCCTACTCCTTTGAGCCACAGACGCCAATCCAAGAAATTTTTATTTTATTTTATTATTTATTTATTTATTTTTGAGACAGAGCCTCAAGCTGTCCCCCTGGGTAGAGTGCTGTTGCATCCCAGCTCACAGCAACCTCCAACTCCTGGGCTCAAGCGAGTCTCCTGCCTCAGCCTCCCAAGTAGCTGGGACCACGCGCGCCCGCCACAACGCTGGGCTATTTTTTTGGTCACAACCGTCATTGTTGTTTGGCAGGCCCAGGCTGGATTCGAACCCGCCACCCTTAGGTGTATGTGGCTGGCGCCTTAGCCGCTTGAGCCACAGGCGCCGAGCCAATCCAAGAAATTTTAAACATAAAATAAGAATGCAATGCTATAGACAAAGGAATGTTCACATAGTAAAAAGACTTCTTAGAATAGGAGCAGAAAGTCAAAGAGCACCTGAAGGTTTAGAAGATAAAAAGAGAAACTCTATGAGAATGTAGAGCAAAAACTCAAAGAGATGAGAAGGAGAAGGAAAAAGACATAAAAATTAGAGACCCAGACCAAGTGCCTTACAACCGAATTAAAGGATATCCGGACAAAACAAACAGTGAAAATGGAGTGGAGAATATCCTTAAAGAAATAATTTTAACCAAATTTTCCAGACGTGAAGGACAAAGGATTTCCAGATTAAAAAAAGATACTGAGGGTTTAGCAAAACTGATTATAACTGACTTATGCCAAAGCACATCATGGAAGTTTAAAACAACAGGGGATTTAAAAATATCACACGACTTCCTGAATGGGGGTGGGGAGGGAGAAACAGGTGAGAATTAGAATGGATTCAGGCTTGTCAACAGCAACACTCAAAAATGAAAGATGCCAGAGAAGAGTCTTTTTTTTTTTTTGAGACAGAGCCTCAAGCTGTCCCCCAGGGTAGAGTGTCGTGGCATTACAGCTCACAGCAACCTCCAACTCC
>NW_003852403.1:21382807-21385435 GCF_000181295.1 Otolemur garnettii
GGTGTTTGTGCCTGGCGCCTTAGCCACTTGGCCATAGGCGCCGAGCCAGGAAGTCAACTCTTGATATCCACCTGAACAATTAATAAATAGCAAAGTTAAGCATGTTATTTAGAATATGGAAATCAATGCTAAAAGACTGAGATGAAGGAGCTGGAAGCAGTTGCCCCTAAAGCAGTGGTTCTCAACCTGTGGGTCGCAACCCCTTTGGGGGTTGAATGACCCTTTCACAAGGGTCGCCTAATATATCCTGCGTATCAGATATTTATGTTATGATTCATAACAGTAGCAAAATTACAGTTATGAAGTAGCAACGAAAATAATTTTATGGTTGGGGGTCACCCATGAGGAACTGTATTAAAGGGTCATGGCATTGGGAAGGTTGAGAACCACTGCTCTAAAGAGTAGGGATGAAAGGGTGGGGAACTATTGTTTTTCATAATAAATCTTACAGAACTAATTGACTTTTAAAATTATAATCAAGTACAGCTTTGATAAAAGTAAAAACAACATGTACTTTTTTTTTTTTTTGTAGTTTTTGGCCAAGGCTGGGTTTGAACCTGCCACTTCTAGTATATGGGGCTGGCACCCTACTCCATCAGAATGGAGAATAAACAAATAAGCATGTGGCCTAACAAAACTAATTTTCAGTAAAAACCTCATTTGTATCAGTAGGCTAATTTTTAAACTTTCTAAATTATTAAAACCTTTCAATCAAATGAGTATTTTTAATCCAAAACATCAAAACATACTTAGGGAACAATTCTTGAGAATAAAGAAAGGTTCTTTGCTATGTTTTTTCCTCCTATTTCTACCCTAAAGCTAGTAGACCACTTCAGATTTTACTAATCAATAAGCTCTGGAGAACTGGCATGTGGTATATTTGTTCATTTTCATATCACCTAGATACTCAGAAAAAAATTAGGTCACTTTGAAAAACAAAGTTAACAGAGGACCATTTCTAGGCCTTTTAAAGAGTAATCTGTCAGAGTTTTCCCTGTTCTTTGTTCCTGAGCACAGTAAATCTTTAGAACCAAACGTGATTTTGATTTTGAAGTGCTGTTAGCCAATCTTTTCATTGCCGCTTTCTCCAACATTCTTTGAACAAGAAAACTGGTTTCCTAGAAAAGCTGCAGCAATTACACTTGACTTAGAAGTAAACACTCTATTTTCAAGTCATGAGATGGAATGAGTCTGAAAAAATTTGCAAAACCATACTAATTCTTCACTAAGTTTACATTTCAATTACTGCAATACTGAAGTCTTTAAGTAGGCCATATCAGCCACACTATACAGGAAATTATATCCTAGGAAAGCTCTGTTTTTAAATAGGCAAAGGCAGAAAGGAAGGTTGCCAAAATACACAGTACTTTCCATTTGTTTTCATTTGAACACAGCATCTGTTTTATCAGGTGCAATCTACCATTTGCAGGCTTAAGGGGAATGGTAGTAGTTAGGGTGGGAAGAAGTAAATTAACCGAAAATGTTTGCTTTCTGAGAACAGTTTTGAAGTAGATAGCAGTGGAATTTAGGTCATAACCAAATACAGAAAGAAACTGGGCTTTGTGATGTGTTAAGACTAGACTGTATACTCTCTAACCCAGCAGAATCAGAGCTGGCACGCTAGATGAATCCAATTAAGAAATGCGCATGCTCTTAAGCACAATTTAAGATTTGATGTATGTATATTACCCTTATTATTATTTTATTTATTAAAAAAATTGAGTATCTCTTATTTACTATGCACTTTTCTAGGTATGGGAATATACCAACCAATAAAACAAGACCCCTCCCTGTGGGGCTTATTCTGGTAGGGGAAACATACATACCAATAGAAAACATAATAGCATAAAGTGTCATTAAAAATAAGTTAACAGGGCAATTTAAGAAGGTTAATTTTACCAAGATACTACCATACATGAAACAAAGCAAATTTAGATACGATTACCATACAGGAAATATTTATCAGGCCAGAGTTCTGACAAAACTGTTGAGTCAGAGTTTAACATTGGATGAGACTCAGCCTCTTTTCACAAGTGGGTGCAAGAAAATAATATTCAGAATTTTGTCAGAGTAAATTAGAACAGAAATACTTAAAGGACTACCAAGATTTTACAGAATTTTCAAAAACTTCTAGTTTCAGTTTTAACCTCTTAGTTCACAGTTGATTTAGATGCTTATGGGTCCTATCCTACTTCTGGTTAAGCTGCCGCATTGCTCTTCCTGGAAAATATCTATATGGTTTTGGTCCCTGAAGGCCTACCTTTGAATTAATCAGATACACATTCACTGGCTGGCTGTGAAAGCTGCTTCAACTTTTTCATGAAGCTAGGATCTTTACCTAAGTTTTTAAAGACAGCATGGTAGAAGAGAAAGAATAAAATATTAGAAACAGAAGATTTTCCATCTACCAGTCCTGTCTTTATAATCTATATATTTTGAGTAGGTTAATTCACTTCTCTGAGCCTGTAATATTGAAATATTTTCCACGCATACTTTATAGGGTTGTAGGAAGGAAAAATAAGGTTGTAGATGAAAGTAAGTTTGCTCGGCTCAGCGCCTGTGGCTCAAGCGGCTAAGGCGCCAGCCACATACACCTAAGGTGGCGGGTTCGAATCCCCAGCCTGGGCC
>NW_003852403.1:21386105-21387915 GCF_000181295.1 Otolemur garnettii
CAAGCGAGTCTCCTGCCTCAGCCTCCCAAGCAGCTGGGACCACAGGTGCCCACCACAACGCCCAGCTATTTTTTGGTTGCAGCTGTCATTGTTGTTTGGTGGCCTGGGGCTGGATTTGAACCCGGCACCTTAGGTGTATGTGGCTGGCACCTTAGCCACTTGAGCCACAGGCACTGAGCCAAGAGTATGATAATTTCTTACAGGAGCAATTGGAAACAACAGACAAGTATTTTGACATTGGTAGGAAGCTATATAAATGTAATGTATTACTCTTCCAAGATGACATCTTCAGTTAGTCTCTCTAGCAGCCTTGATGGCAGACAACTTAGTTACTGGGAGATTTTCAGAGTTGTATTTCCCCGTCAAAGGCAGATGCCTACCCCTCCCGTTTCAGTGCCTGAAACATTTTGCTTTTGTTCTCATTTTATTTGTGAAGCAGAGTTGATTACCAGGTAATTATCAAACCATCTCCAAACACCTGCCTCTCACCTTTCCTACTTTCTCTTCAATTACTTATCACTTTATTCTTCTCAAAGGCACAGGAGAATACTGTTTTCAGAGTCACAGTATTACACCTACAGTGTACTATATACAGATAATTCCAACTTGGTTAATGAGTTATCCTCTAAAAACTATGCAAAGCGATATGCTAAGTATATATCTATACACATATATGTACATATCTCAACACATATCAAGTTTAAGTTTTCCAAACTTGAGTTTGAATGTTAATGGATTCTCTTCCATAGGTTAAACTATTTTTAATTTATGAAGTAGACTCAAAATTTCAGGGCTAGAGCATCCTTATTAATCCCAAATTTACAAAAGAACCTAGTAATAAAAATCTGAGTAGCAATAAAGGTAATAAAACACACAAATTCATATTTTTAAGTCTTTAAAAATTAACATTGACCAAGTTAAAATTACATAGCGTTTATGAATGGTCTAATCTTTTATAATGGTTCTTAAGCCAAACCCTAAGTATCTTTTTTTGCTCTCTTAGCATTCATTTACACATAATAGGGCTATTCCTTGTTACAGTTTATTTAGTTTTTGAGACAGGGTTTCACTTTGTTGCCCAGGCTAGAGTGCAGCGTTATCACAGCTCACTGTACCTCAAACTCCTGGGCTCCAGCAATCCTGCCTCAGCTTCCCAAGAAGCTGGGACTAGAGATGTGTACCACCTCACAGAGCTAATTTTTAAATTTTTTGTAGAGAAGGGGTCTTGCTCTTGCTCAGGCTGGTCTCAAACTCCTGGCCTCAAGCAATCCTCCCACCTAGGCCCCCCACAGTGCCAGGATTACAGGTGTGAGCTACCACACACCTAGCTCTTGTTACACGTTAGTTAATGCCTCTGTATTTATTTTCTTTTTGCTATTCTCTTACTTTTTTTTTTTTTTTTAGGGGATAGTATTCCGGTGCTTGCTGTTATCCTCAAATTATTAGAGCTTCTCATCTAAACATCATTTTCAATTTGTATTTAACTCCTCCCCCCTCACAAAATCAAGCAGTTTAGTAAGGGAGATGGGAGTCTATGTTAAGCACAAATATATACACAAAGACACACACAGAGGCACATCAATTATCGCATATGCTGGGTTTCTGGAATATGTTCTAGGTGAAATGACACTGATGTTGAGATGCATAACACCCTGTACTTCAACTGCACAGGTAATTAGATCGCATTTAATCATAGTATTAAAAACATCCCAATAGGCTCAGCGCCTATAGCTCAACCGGCTAAGGCGCCAGCCACGTACACCTAAGGTGGCGGGTTCGAATCCCCAGCCCGGACCCGCCAAACAACAAT
>NW_003852403.1:21389941-21393449 GCF_000181295.1 Otolemur garnettii
CTCCAACTCCTGGGCTCAAGCAAGTCTCCTGCCTCAGCCTCCCAAGTAGCTGGGACTACAGGCGCCCGCCACAACGCCCGGCCATTTTTTGGTTGTAGCCATCATTGTTGTTTGGCGGGCCCGGGCTGGGGATTCGAACCCTCCATCTCAGGTGTATGTGGCTGGCGCCTTAGCCGCTTGAGCCACAGGCCCCGAGCCAGGCCATTGACTATTAAACAGTATGGATAAATTTGGGAATGAGGACAACTTATAGAAATAATAAAAACAATTAGTGAAAGCAGACTGAGTGTGGTGGCTCATGCCAGTAATCCTAGCACTCTGGGAGGACAAAGTGGGAGGTTTGCTTGAGATGAGGAGTTCAATACCAGCCTGAGCAACGACGAGACTCTATCTCTATAAAAAACAGAAAAATTAGCCAGGCATGGTGGTGTATGCTTGTAGTCCCAGCTACTCTAGAGGCTGAGGCAGAAGGACCACTTGAGTCCAGCAGTTTGGAGGCTGCAGTGAAGTAGGGGTATACCACTGTACTCTAATCCAGGCAACAGAGCCAGACTCTTTCTCAAAAAAAAAAAAAAAAAAGGAAAACAAAATTAGGGAAAAGGAAACTGAAAGAAGAAACTAAAAATGAAATAACTGCAAATAGAGTATGATTTAAGAAGAAAAAATGATTTTAATGAAGTATCTCCATATTTAAATCAATTAGAAAGTGATGAAATACCTATGAAAGAAGAAAAAGGCTTTGGGACCAGAGGTACATATTCTCAATGTACCTATAAATTCATTGTACCTATAGGTTCAATGTACCTATAAATTTATAAGGCAAAAAAACCTCACAACTCCTTCCCCCCAACAAAAGTCAAACAAGAAGTTCTCCAACCCCTCATGATAATTAAGACCTATCTGAGTAATCATCTTAGGAACCATACACTTAATTAAATGCCACTTGACAGTAAACTATTTTTGAAACTACACTTTGGGGCTTTCTTCAAAATTAGTTTAAATAGAATAATTTCACTACTTCACACTGATATCACATTTTATCCCAAAACATTACTCCAGCTGTTTAAAAGAAAAAAAGACAGTTTTTCTAGCCTTACCTATCAATGATACATTAAACTAGAAATAATAACTCATAAAACTATACTTACATATTCCTTCACGTTTTTTGTTTTCACAGCTTTATATGAATAATAAGCAGGATAAAGCATTCCAAACACCAGCCTAAAAGGAAAAGATATAAGAAAACTAATCAAATACAACAATGCTATTAACAGCTCATGAAAATTTAACCTAATACTATGTAGAAAGTAACTACATAGAAAACACATAACTGGGGCCAGGCTTGGTGGCTCATGTGTGTAATCCTCGCACTCTGAGAGGCTAGGCAGCCTGAGGCAAAAGGATTGCTTGAGCATAGGAGTTTGAGGTTGCTGTGAGCTATAACACCCTGGGTGACAAAGTGAGACTCTGTCTCAAAAAACAAAACAAAACAAAACAAAAAACAAAAGAAAACACATAAATGTAAATTTGTGTAAATACAAATTTATGCATAAATTAAATCCACTCGGAGAAACAAAGTAAAAGTGCATTTTTGAACAAAAGATGATTTTAATATTTTAGATAGCAGTTTCATAGAAATATTTATTTTTTTGAGAAAGCTGACTTTTAAAACATTTTCTCATCACAAAAAATATTCTGTGGTTCCTTAAATACTTGGAAAATGTAGGAAATCACCTGAAATAAAATTAAAATGGCCCCAATCCTACCAGTTAGATAACCACAGGCAATATTAAATGTGTTATTGTACACAAATTCCATTTTTTACCTGTGTATAGTATGCTAAAACATAAACACACACACACAATTTGTGGTAACAAAAACTTGGTCTTTTACTAGTTTGAGAAGCATTGGATTCTAATTACACATACAATAATAGAGCCATAAAATAATAGTTGATGTATTAATTATAAGATGTATTAAAGTAATTCTTTAAGTAGTTACAACTTTCAATCACTAACAGGAGTTAATTTAATGCTATTTGTTAAGATCACCAAATCCCAGATCTAAGAGGTATGTGCAAACATACAGACACAGTTGATACACAGTTGATATTTGCACGTAACATATGATGGAATATTTTTGTCTTCACATGTTACTCTATGGTATTATTCTTAATGTATGCATCGTATTGCATATTGAAATTCCCACTTTTTATTTAAACAGACTCATACTTACAAGCTTTTAGTTAACTTCTGAGTTTTTGCTATTGTACATAATAGTGCAAAAACTGATTATCAACTTGGATAATCATTTCCTGGTTGTGATGTTGCAACTTCAAAGGGTATACACATTTTTACCTACTACAAAAATTCTCTCCAGAAAGGCTGTTCCATTTTACATTTCTATACTTTACCAATCACAGACACCTTTTTTTGGAGACAGTCTCACTCTGTTGCCCTGGATAGAGTACCTTAGCATTGCAGCTCACAGCAACATCAAACTCTTGGGCTCAAGTGATCCTCTTGCCTCAGTCTCCTAGGTAGCTGGGCCTACAGGCGCCTGCCACATCTGGCTATATTCTTAGAGATGGAGTTTAGATGGGCTTATTGCTACTGGAGTGTTGTTCATTCTAGATCCTTCTTTGGGTATTTTAATCAATATTTTTTGAAGTTACCATTACCATTGGCTTTTGTTTATGATCTGTGCTGAGATGCATGCATATTAAGTTACTTTGCTAGGGCTACCATAACAAAATGTCATAGATTTGGTAGTTTACACAACCGACCTGGACTTGGGAGACCAAAGCAAGGGGATCTCTTGAGCCTAAGATTTTGAGGTTGCTGTGAGCTATGTCCCCTGACACTCTACCTGGGGCACATAGTGAGAATAACTCCAAAAAAAAGGGCGGTGCCTGTGGCTCAAAGGAGTAGGGTGGCGGCCCCATATGCTGGAGGTGGTGGGTTCAAACCTAGCCCTGGCCAAAAACTGCCAAAAAAAAAGAAATGGTAGTGTCAAAGTATCTGGTCACTGATGGTAACCATTTAATTTAGGTACCTCTTGTAATTACAGAAGTCAAAGACTAGTATTCATCTTTTGTTATGGTATATATGGAGTATTACAACTTTAATACATTTTTTTTCTTAAAATGCGTGTACAAATTTTTTACACCCTCTGTAGTTATTTATTTATTTTTTGGTGGAGATGGCAGTAAACTTCTGTTGACTCTTTTTTTTAGCTATCCATCATGAATTACCTGGTAACTTGTTTATAGAGGTTTGGGGTGTATGTATGTCACTATTTCAAAGAGGCAATACCAAGTCTTCTACTGGGAATTTTATCCTTACCAAATAGAGGCCACATCATTATGAATCTCTGCCTTACTTAATAGTACTAACCTGTGGATGGAATTTCATCAGAAGTGCCAAACTCTGGCTCAGCGCCTGTGGCTCAAGAGGCTAAGGCGCCAGCCACATACACCTAAGGTGGCGGGTTCGAATCCCCAGCCCAG
>NW_003852403.1:21393640-21402398 GCF_000181295.1 Otolemur garnettii
GCCAACTCTGGACTCGGGATATGAAATTTTTAGATATGCCACAGTCCTGGGATTTTTCAATTCAACTTACCACCCCACCGTTGTTCCTGGCAAAGGGGCTTTCCAGTTCAGAGAATTTTTAAGAAAGCAACTAACTAGGGTGTAAATGAGAACATAATTCCCAGGTCTGCTGTGTGTTCATCCTCACTACTGGCACTAGGTTAGCCATAGTTAGCCATCATAATTATACTTTACATATTGAAGTCAATAATTTCAATTCAGGATTGGTGCCTGTAGCTCAGTGAATAGGGCGCCAGCCACATAAACCGAAGGGAGTGGATTCGAGCCGGCCTGGGCCTGTTAAACAACAATGAGAACTGCAACCAAAAAATAGCCGAGTGTTGTGGTAGGCACCTGTAGCCCTGGCTACTTGGGAGGCTGAGGCAAGAGAGTCGCTTAAGCCCAAGATTTTGAGGTTGCTGTGACCTGTGATGCCACGGCACTCTACCAAGGGCAACATAGTAAGACTCTTGTCTCAAAAAAAAAAAAAAATGATAATAATTTCAATTCATTTGCATTTTTCTTTAGAACTTGGGCACAAAGCCTTTACACACACACACACAAACACATATATATTTTTTTGAACACAAAATCTTATCTTCCATATTCCTATATAGTCTAGTACCACCAGATTAAAATGCAGCACAAGATCTCCATTTCTCTGACTGCACAGGCCTATGACTGCTCGTTCTCCTGGAAAGGGATCACTCATCCAATACGTAATCCCGTTTTGGTGGCTCTTCCTTGGTGAGAGTACAGGCATCCACCCTCTTATTTTATTTTCAGACTCATATCAAATAATACATTTGGGTTCAGGTCACCTCAGTGGACTTCTTAAATAGTTTCTCAACACATTCTTCTCTGTCTCACTGTCCAATCAATCTTATTAATATACTTGTGGCACTCCCTTGCTTAAAGCTTTCCAACAGCTGGCCTCCTCACACCCTTGCCGACCAGCTCCTGTGGGGGCGCATCAGAAGATGATATGAAAAGCACTGCCTTACATAAACCATCTGTTCCAACATGGTTTCCTCATTACGCCTCTTTTATCTCTACTTTAATTATGGAGTGTATGTTTCTTGCCTGCCTCCCTTCTTTCTTTTCTTCCCCTCTTCCCATCCTTTCCTTCTTTCCTTGTTTTCCTCTTTAATGAAATCCCATATTTTTCTTGTAGATTCAACTTTCCTCCATAAACTTCTAAGTAACTTTTATTTTTAATTTTAGAAGAATTTGTTAGGACTAGTCACTTTGCATTTAGTTTATTCTATTTTTGATTGACATCTTTTTAATGTATATAACTGGCTTCCAAAGTAGATAGTGTTCTCCCACTATCATAAGGATTTGGTACTAGTTGTTTCTATACATACAGGTGCTTTGCCTTTACTTTTTCCCCCTTTTTTTGAGAAAGAGTCTCACTTTGTTGCCCTGGGTAGAGTGCCAGGGCATCACAGTTCACAGCAACCTCAAATTTCTGGGCTCAAGTGATTCTCTTGCCTTGGCCTCCCAAGTAGCTGGGACTATAGGTGCCTGCCACAATGCCCAGTTATTTTTAGAGACAGGATCTCGCTCTGGCTTAGGCTGGTCTTGAACCTGTGAGCTCAGGCAATCTACGTGCCTTGGCCTCCCAGAGTACTGGGATTACTGGCATTAACCACCACACCCAGACTCTTTGCCTTTACTTTTTTAACCTTTGTGTTGAATAAATTCAAACAAATAAAGAGAAAACCCATAACACTTCTCTCTTGTAAGAGGAGAAAATAATAATGTATTTCACTTGGAACATGAGAAAGGATAAATGTCTTAAGCAATACTGGGACAATTTTTAAGAATCGCCACTATTAAAATTATAATTTATTGCTATTCTACTGAGAATATTATTGAGTTATTTATTATTAGCATCTATAATATTTTCTAGGTTGTTTTCTTTACCACTGGGGTCTACTGTAGATGTGTGCAACCTGGGAGGTTGGGCACAAAGCCAAAGTATGAGCATAATGTATAAAATCAAATAAAGTATGCTGTAGAAGGCCACCTACAAGATAGATGCAGGGCTCATAAAGGAAATATTTGCTTTATTCACCCATAAATTTGAATATTATTGCAGTTATAGAAGCAGAAAGAGTTACTCATTTCCTCTTTGTTTTATTTCTGTCTAAAGAGGGAGAACTCTGCCAAAATACTCAAGATACCCTTCACCCTCTGAAAGGTAACGTAAGGTTGCCTTCTGAAATGTGTGAATGATGGCTATGTTGAAAAATCTATGCTATTTTAAAAATGGGGGGAAAAACTCAACAAAAACCAAACCATTTATGAGAGTGCATTATGGGGAGATGGTCTTTGTATCATTTTTCATATATGGAAAATACTTAAAATAGCTATTTTCCAGACAGATGTTAAAATACAACACATTCTTTACCAAATTGTTTTAGAAAACTGTGGCATGTTTAAAGGTAAGTCTCAAAAGCAACTGGCAAGAATGGCAAGAATACTAGAAATCTTAATATTAAAACATAAAAGTCACCATCATTTCATTAAAAAAAAAAACTGATTAAAACTTTTTTCTGGGCTGGCACAGTGGCTCACTCCTATAATCCTAGCACTCTGGGAGGACAAGGCAGGTAAGCTCATGGGTTCGAGACCAGCCTGAGCCAGTGCAAGACCCCCGTCTCTAAAAAATACCCAGGCATTGTGGCAGGCACCCGTAGTCCCAGCTACTTGGGAAGCTGAGGCAAGAGGATGATTTAAGCCCAAGAATTTGAGGTTGCTGTGAGTTGTGATGCCACAGCACTCTACCAAGGGTGACATAGTGAGACTGTCTCCAAACAAACAAACAAACAAACAAACAAACCCCCCCCCAAAAACCCAAAACCCATCATTTAACAATTACATGGCATAGTACTGCTTCATACAAATGAAAATCATTCAAATCCTTTCCTTTTTGTCTACTATTTCAGCTAATGCTATTGTGACCTTTCTATGATTACTATTATAAAAACAGTAATTATAATAGAACTACTACCATAGGGAGATGACCACCTCCCTACACTGACTACCTTCCTTAAGTTGACCTAATTTTCACAGACTAGACACGCACCACGTATGTATGAGTACTAGGCTTCCTTATGTTCATCACTTCTGTATGTTGACCAGTGTGCTACAGTCCCTTGGGTGGCCTACTTACAGGGGTTCTACTGTATTGATACTTCATAAAAGTTAAGCACTTTATGACTATCACTCCATTAATTTTCATGACACCTGGAGTTAGGTGCTATTTTAAAATTTATGGTACAGATGCAAAAATTGAGGCTTAGAGAAGAAACTGACCAATGTCATACAACTTATGGGTTTGTTGGCTGGATTTAAAGTCAGGCCCGCTCACTCCAGAATCTACACTTAATAATTTCTGCTCATTTCCTAATGACATTTTTCAAGAAGTGGAATAACTGGGTATAAGGGTCTGAAATTTTTAATGTTTTTGATATACATATTGCCAAACTGGTCTTTAGAAGGGTAAGCCAATTTATATTCTTACTAGGAATGTACAAAAATGCCCTTTTAAGGACTATTCTTTCTAAATAGAATAAGAAGTCAACAGGTGAATAAAGAAGAAGAATTAGTAGACAGCAGGCACTTTTTTCAAAAGATGATCATGCAATGTATAAATCGTTCCTAAAAGAAAAAGATCCCTAAATACTATAATTACTAGTGTTAACATTTAATTTCTAAACTAGTTAAAATCTCCCCTAAAATTTTCTAAAAATTTTACATTTACAAATTCCTTCTTTAATACTATAAAAGAATTTAAAATTGTAGCTCGTTAGGAATAAATGTAACAAATAATTCATTGCTGATAATAATCTACATATTACTAATATATAATATGACCATACTCATACAGAATTACTTGGCAAATTCTACTTATTTTGCTGCTTTCAGAATGAAGCTCACAAACAAAAATAATTGTAATTATGATTCTTTATTAAAGGACAAAAAAAAATCTCAGTGAGACTAGAGATTAACTAAACTTGTATAGCTATATTACAAACAAAATAAATTGTAGGATCAAATATCAGAATGACGGAAGGCAGATGTATTAGGATCCCTAGGATGAATTAGTCACAATTAACATAAATATGTCTCATATATACTCTCTGAAGAGCAACACAAAATACACTACTCCAGGTGCTTGTCAAAGAATATAAACTCCATTTCTAATTTAGTTTACATAAGAGATGCTGCCTAAAACCATCCTGTAGTAAGGATGGCAAACACATGGAAGTAACTACTATTCCCCATTTTTATGAGCAAGACAGAGCCTGCTAATCATTCACTACATTTGTTGCTGACTCTGGATCTCAGACACCTTGTCAAACTCACACCAACAAAGGACAGGAGCTAACAGACTTATCTGTCATCTTTGCCATTCTTTTCTTTTGAGACAGAGTTTCACTATGTCACCCTCGGTAGAGTGCCTGCGATTACAGGCACCTGCCACAATGCCTGGCTATTTTTTGGTTGCAATTGTCATAGTTGTTTGGCAGGCCCAGGCTGGATGTGAACCTGTCAGCTGTGTGTATGTGGCTGGCGCCCTTTCAGCTGAGCTATAGGTGCTGACCCAATCTTTGCCATTCTTGTTCTAAATCTTTACTCTTCTAGGTGATATCATCCTAAATTTGGATCAAGATTGATCACCAGGTTATGTTCCTAAACTATTTTACCTATCTCCTTTCGGGAAAAAGTCATACTACATTCTTGATTTTTTTTTGGAAGTATATAATAAGAAACCACTATATGAAACCTCTAAGTAGTAGAGAAATATGGCATTATTATAGTAGTAGTATCTCAATAAATGAAATTTCATGTGATATTTACTTTGGAATTCAGTACAATGCAATGTTTAGCTTTCTTTGACAAAATGATGCCCACTTTTCTATCTGAAAACAATTATATTGTTCTTTTTCTTTTTAATTCATAGATCTCCAGGAAACTAAGTCAAATTTGTTGTTCAACTCTATCAGTTATGGTGGTCCTCAGGACTGGCTTATTTATATTTGTATGATCAGATTTTAACTTTCCTGATTTTTCTAGTCTCAAGTATCTTGCTTTTCTTTACAATTTAACATATCTTGGCTCGGCGCCTGTGGCTCAAGAGGCTAAGGCGCCAGCCACATACACCTAAGGTGGCAGGTTCAAATCCAGCCCGGGCCCGCCAAACAACAATGATGGCTGCAACCAAAAAAATAGCCGGGCATTGTGGCAGGCGCCTGTAGTCCCAGCCACTTGGGAGGCTGAGGCAGGAGACTTGCATGAGCCCAGGAGTTGGAGGTTGCTGTGAGCCGCAATGCCACGGCACTCTACCCGGGGGATGGCTTGAGGCTCTGTCTCAAAAAAAAAAAAAATTAAAAAAATAAATTAAATTTAACATATCCAGTTGATTAAAAAAATCCTCAAATTATTTGAAAAAAGATAATGTAACAGACATAGTTAATGTCTGTTAGTTACATAGTTAATGTGGTAGTCAGTGCAATTAAAGCACAAAATTCAGTTTAATGTGTCACACAACCAAGAAAGACAACTTTCAGTTTAGGTGGCTGTGACAGAGAAACACCAGTGGTCTCCCAACTTAGCCACACATCAAAATCATCTGGCAAGCTTTTTTAATACCAGTTTTTTTTTTTATAATTTTAACATAGATAATTAATTTAAACAATAGAATAAGATAGAAAATGTAAAGTGAAAATCTCCTATTTTGAAACAATGATTTTCCCCACAGAATAAGGATACAGTTTGTTGTATATCCTTACCAGTAAATAATTTATAGATATAAAATATGCTAAAAACAAAGAAATGTCAAAACTCAAAAACTTACCATTTCCTAATTTTACTACTAATTATTTTGCTACATTTTATGGAGGCCTTGAAGTTCTGTAATATCTGTATGGTACAAATATTAAGTATGCTGTTCCATCGCTTATCAGCTCCACATTTAGTGAGGTCACATTAGTAGGTTGAAATAGGCTATTGTAAGAACTATTTTACGTCATGGAAATTAGCAAATTATATGTATCAGTCTCCTTTCCCCCAGTCATTAGAAATTACCAGCACATCACTGCTTACATGCGTTTTAGCCAAGGAAAACTATAGTACGTTTCTATCAGGAGGACCATAGAACACTGTACATGGGGAGAAATATACAGAATCTAGTGAAATCAGAAAGGCAGCCCATCATGACAACCAAATTTAACAATGGCTTCATGCAAGATTACGAAAGAGAAAGAGGGCAACATTTTCTATAGTTCACTCCAATTCTGTTTGAATATTAGTTTTCTAACATTAATACAGAACTAATTTTAAACAATAACAATCAGCATCTTAATGAGGAATCCTGCAAATAGTCTATTTTATAACATTGGTTTGCTGACTTTTTTCAAGGTAGTATTTTTCTCCCCCAGAGGAAATCTTTCTTAGGGAACTCATACATAAAAGATAAATGGGATTAATAAGTGCCTGAGACAATTTTAGTTCCCAGATCTATGTAAGAAACAACTGGGAAGGAGAATCTTTGGCAATAGGCCCAAGAATCTGAATTTCTAAGTTCTGCATTTTCAACAAACTAAGGTGTAATGACATTATGCTTACTTTCGCTCTGGATTAAAACAGATTATGATAAAGCAAAATGTATTCAGTATGGTAAACTGGTTTCAGTCTAACCGGATTTTTAAAGGCAACCTGAAAGTGATTATACTATGTAGGTTATATTGACTTTTTGCCAAATTCTAACCTTTACTTGGATACTAAAACAAAAGAGATCATGAAAAAGAAAAAGCTTTAAACAGAGTAAACTAAAATGACAACAATTTAATACATCTTTGAAAATAATCAACTTGTGCCTGCCTAAGGCCAAAGGATTAAAAGCATTATAATGTCTAATGCTGACCAACTTATCTCCATATATTCCTCATGTGATAAACTTCCTACATGACTCATTTTGACAGTTTAAGCAGGTAGCAAAAGTTCATGCATGATCACTGGTAAAATAATACGTAATTTTTTTCTTATACAAATATTAAGAAAAGATTTGTTGTTAAAAATCTCTGCTAGCAGACAGTTCCATTTAGTAAACAATGGCTAAGTGGCTATAACCTTAAAGAAAAATATGAAAATTACAAACAGGAAGAAAAGGTCAAATGCATTTAAAAAACCCAAATCCTGAATTCTAAACATAGTAACTAAGTGTACAAGTTTAAAACCACCAAGGAGAGAAAAAGACAGTGAGGATTCCTTTGAAAGACTTTATAGATGTTTTCGTAATAGTCACCAAGAGCTATGTATGAAGCTTGGAATTTTCATGTTGTCAGAGCTAACCTTCTAATTTTACTCCAGAGCTTCTAATTTCTACTCCAAAAGGAAAGCTAAAGATAAAACTATGGGAAAAATCAAACCATAGCAATTCAGATTGAACTTCCTCATCCCTTTTACTTTCTCCCTAGCCATGCCCTACTCAATCCTACCACAAGGGCCTACTATGTGGTATACCCCAACCACAGAAAAATATTTAAAGAAATGCTGAACTTGGTACAAAGTACACTGTAGAATCAAGGGCTACAAACCCTCTAAAACTCAAGTAACTCAGCACCCTATGGGTAGAGTTCTAGAGAATGGCTCATATAGTTAAAAAAAACAACGGTCCCTATAATCTATAGCATTCCACAGTTCACCAGCTGCCACATTTGCATTCTGATCATCACTACAAACAAGGAATTCATAGGTGGGGTAGGTGTTACTGTTCTATTTCTATAGGTGACAAAAGTAAGGCTCAGTGCGATTAAGATTTTATGAATTATGTACTCAGCAAGTATCATAATAAGCATAGAACTTTGAATTTCAAGACTTGCACTCTTTCCTTTATACCAGAAAAAGCTCCCCCCCCAAACAAAACTTGTACTTTGTACATAATACAAGGTAAAGCTTATAGCAGATCTCCAGTATTAAGCTGAATGAGGGTAACATTCAGACATTAACCTAGTAATTGTAATTGTGACCCACTTGCAACTGTCATATATAAAAAAGATATCTGAGGCCCATTTTTTGTCAACATGAAGGAATATCTATATCTTTAATCAACATTCATTACACTCTCCAATTCTTATTGAACTGTTTAAGTAGCTATATTCCAAGGAGTTAAGAATTACTGGTATCATCTGACCAACTCTTGGCTCCCAAGTAACACTTAACTCAGAGGAACTATTTACTTTTTTTAGCCTCTTAAGCACAGGCTTTGTAAAACCTGAACTTACTGTTAGCCCTATTGACTTAAAGATAATTTGAGAGTTCAATTGTAATCTAAGGGTTTTTTTTTTAATCTTCTGGTGAAGAAAAATCACATGCAAGCCAATTTGGATATTTCTTCTCCTAAAATATGTTCCTATACACAAACTAAAGGGGGGATGAGTAAGGAAAGCCAGAGACAAGGATTCATCCCATTCTGTGAAATTCATTCAGAACCACATGACCATGAAATTAACTTCCCAGAACTGAACTCTTACCTAAAATTTCTGCCAAGTCCTTCCATAGGACATTCATGCCCACTGTCCCTACTGTGCAATCTAAGATACAGTCACCTATAGTCACTGCACAAATGAGCACCACAACCCTTTTTTTTTTTTTTTTTTTTTTTAGACAGAGCTGCAATCGATCTCCCTGCATTGATTTCCCAAAG
>NW_003852403.1:21402499-21409506 GCF_000181295.1 Otolemur garnettii
CATTGTTGTTTGGCGGGTCCGGGCTGGGGATTCGAACCCGCCACCTTAGGTGTACGTGGCTGGCGCCTTAGCCGGTTGAGCTATAGGCGCCGAGCCACCACAACCCTTTAGTAGGTGAATTTAAAAATCTGTTTCCAAACAATCTTTTAATTCTTCTAAATTAAACAAAAAGAGGTATCCCGATGGCACTATGTGCCAAGGCACTTTTTTCTATCCTTAGGGATACATTGATGAACTCAAATTGCCTTTATTAAAACTAAATTCGTGGTAATTTGGGAACTGAAACAGTCTATTTTCTTTTTTCTTAAACCACTTCCCTCATTTCATTCATTCAGATCATTCTAGTACTTCCAGTATCTCCACTCAGTAATTTCTTCCCATGCCACACCCTACAGCCAGAACAATCTCTCTCTTTATGTTAAGAGTTCTCCCTCCTCTCATAGGCACCCTGCATGTTACAGTCTTTAAAATGAGGCTAAAAAGGAAGTTTGGTCTCCTTATTTTGTAGAGCAAACGACGACAGGAATTATATTACAACTAGAGCATAAAAGTTAAGCATTGTAAAAGCATTTAAAAAATATTCCCCATGTTCTCTCGAGATGGTCAAAACTGATATAGCAATCTTTTTCTTAGTATAAGAAAATCAAAAAAGTGGGAACTTTATTTCTATATTGGACAACTAAACAGAAAAAGAAACGAACACGTGCCATAAGAACTACACCACGACCTAATTTAGTTCTGACATCAGTAATTACAGCACAAAAGCTACATGTTGACTGGCTGGCTGGCACTACCGAGCCCCTTGTCTTTTAGGAAGAATCATCCATTTCATGACAGGCAGGATTTGCTTGATTGGACTTGAGAAAGGGTAAAGTCTCAACTCATCTTGACTTTGCTATATTTTTTCTGCTCTAATATATAAAGTGATTAAGTGAAGAGTAGTGCATCTATCAATTGAAAAGAAGCGGCATTAAAATCCAGCATCTTGAGAGAAAGAATCGTTCTGTGTTAGACTAAAAAGAGATCACAATTAAGTGCAGTGTTACCTGGTTGGATTCTGCATTAAAAACAACAATGCAGTTACATAAGGCATTCCTGGGGTAACTCAGGCACTTTGGATATGAACTGTACTTTTGGAGTTAATATTTTATCAATGTTATATTTATAAGGTTATATTTGTCTTGTGGCTATATTACATCTCTCTGTATAAATAGCTCTCTATAGAGGAAGAATGTCTTGTTTAGAAGATATAAAAATTGGGGCTGACATGTCACAAAGCCTATAACATTTTTAAAATAAAATTTTTATTTTAGTATAGTTTTGCAGAAAAATTATTAAGGTAGTATAGATAGTTCCCATACTCACCATACCATTTCCACTATTATTGTCACAACTAATGAACGAATAATAGATCACTATAATTAAAGTTCATATATTATTCAGATTTGCTTGGTATTCACATAATGTCTCATTTCTATTCTAGGATCCTATCCATTTACCACATTTCATTTCATCATCATGTCTTCCCAGGTTCCTCAGAAATGTTCTCAAGCCTGTCTGATTATTAATAGCCTTGATAGGTTTGAGGAGTGCTAGTTAGGTATTTTTTATTATGTCTCTAAATTAGAGTTTATCTGATTGTCTTTCTTATAATTAGACAACAGGACATGGGTTTTTTTTTTTTTTTTTTGAGATAGAGCCTCAAGCTGTCCCCCTGGGCAGAGTGCTGTGGCATCACAGCTCATAGCAACCTCCAACTCCTGGGCTCAAGTGAGTCTCTTGCCTCTGCCTCCCAAGTAGCTGGGACCACAGGTGCCCGCCACAATGCCCGGCTATTTTTTTGGCTGCAACCATCATTGTTGCTTGGCGGGTCTGGGCTGGATTCGAACCTGCCACCCTAGGTGTATGTGGCTGGCGCCCTAGCCGCTTGAGCCACAGGCGCCGAGCCAGGACATGGGTTTTTGGGAGGATTATCACAAAGATGATTTACCAATCTCATCACACATGAAGGGTATGTATTATCAACATAATTTATCACTGTTGATATTAACCTGGATCACCTGGCTGAAGTAGGATATGTCAGGTGAAGTGATCAATACCCTTCCCAGCTTTCCATTCCATATTTTTTGACAGGAAGTCACTATACCTAACAAGTGAAGAGTTATGATCCACTTCCTAGAAGGCACAGTATCAATGTAAATTATTTGAATTTTTTCTGCATTAGAGATTTGCCTATTCTTCTACTCATTTATTTGATTATTTATTTATTTGAGATAGAGTCTTACTCTGTTGCCCCATGCTAGAGTGCCATGGCATCATGGCTCACATCAACCTCAAATTCCTGGGTTCAAGCAATCCTCTTGTCTCAGCCTTCCAACTAGCTGGTACTACAGGTGCCTGCCATGATGTTCGGCTATTTTTTTCTATTTTTAGTAGAGACGAGGTCTTGTTTTTTACTCAGGCTGGCCAATCATTTATTTATATCAGTTTGAACTCATGAATATTTATTTTATACTTTGCATTATAATCCAGTACTACTTTACTTTGCAGCTCAAATTGCTCCAGACTTGATCATAGAGATCCTTTTCATTTGGCTCCTTTGTCCCTTTGACATACCTCCATTATTGTTTTTTTATTCTGATGTGGGCATTTCTTAACTTTCTGGCACTGTAAGATGTTCCAGGCTCATCTTCCACATTTCCTGTCCCACTCCTAGACTCATCCATTTCTCCAAGGAGCCCTTGTTCCTTTTTTTGGAAAATGGTATTTGAAACCAAGATCTAGACATGAACTTTTCTTGTTCTGGAGTAGTAGTCCTTCTTGTCTATTTTATAGTTAACTAATATTTTTGTAGGCTACCATGGTTTCTTTCCAGGTGTTTGTTGTTTTGAGACAGTGTCTTGCTGTATCAGCCAAGCTAGTCTTGAACTCTTGGGATCACACATGGGAACTCTAGGATTACAGATGGGAACCACTGTGCTAATTTTTTTTTTTTGCAGTTTTTTGCCGGGGACGAGTTTGAACCCACTACCTCCAGCATATGGGGCCGGCAATCTACTCCTTTGAGCCACAGGCACTGCCCCACCGTGCTAATTTTTAATTTTTTCTTTTTTTAAGAGATGGGGTCTCACCATGTTGTCCAGAATGGTAACTGTAACTCTTTGATTTTATTTATCAAGTTTGCTGAAATGTACATATGTATATTTGTGAAATTTTATATTCAAGAACTTTGTATTTCTATTAATCCTTCCCTACACTGAGAGCAAGTAAATGCCTGTATTTCTCTATACTTTTAGTTCATTTATAGCATATTTATTCATTTTCTTTTGATGGAAAAGACAGTAGATACCTGGTGATTCGGTATCCCTTAGGGTTGGCCAACCTGCTGCCCACTACCTTTTCTTTTTTGCTCATAAACTTTTGTTAGTGTTTTGCATATTTAAAGTGTGACCAAATGCAACCCTTATTCTTCTAGTTTGTGGCAAGAAGAAAAAAGGTGGGACATCCCTGCTTACATCCTTATCCTTCTTTAATCCTGTTTGTGGCTTATGTCACCAAGTCTTCTTCTGGTGGGGATTTTATCCTCACATTAAGAAGCCACAACACTAACATCTACCTTCCCTAATAATACTACCCTGTGAATACTGCTTCACCAGAAGTGGCAGCTGAGTATGGGATTTTCAGCTGTGCCATAGAGCCTAAGGCTTCTTGATTTAACTTACCTCCCACCACCTTATAGGCCTCTAAAAAAACAACTAACCTTAAAAACTGAGGTGTAAACTAGAACATGATTCCCAGGTCTGCTGTGTGTTCGTCCTCATTGTTGGCATTACTATAATTCCATAGTTAGCTATCATCATTCTATTTTACATTTTAATTCATTTGTATTTCCTTTTAGAACTTATGCAGTCTTATCTTCTATATTCCCATACAATTTAGTACCACCAGATTTAAATTCAACATGACATTCTTCCTTTCCCTCATGGGATGGGTCTTTGATGCCTCCTTTCCCTTGAAGGCAGCATTCATTCAAGGTGTAACTCACTCCTGTTAGCTCTTCCTTGATCAGAGTACATGCAGCCATCCTCCCCTTTTATTTTTAAACACATGGCCAATAAAACATTTGGGCTCATGCCACCTTACTGGGCTTACTGAATAGTTTCCCAACACATTCCTCTTTGTCCACTGCCAGACCAATCTTTTTAATATACCTGCAACACTCCCTTGCTTAAAGCTTTCCAACAGCTGGCCTCCTCACACCCTTGCCGACCAGCTCCTGTGGGGGCGCATCAGAAGATGATATGAAAAGCATTGCCTTACATAAACCATCTGTTCCAACATGGTTTCCTCATTATGCCTCTTATACTTCTATTTCCATCCTGGGATATGCTTCTTGTCTGGAATGCCTCCCTCACTCATCTTTCCTTTTCCCCACACGAATCATTCCATCTTCCTCCCCTTACTTATCTGTAACCTCCCATTCCCACAATGAGAAATTTTACTCAATTATTCAATTCCAGTATGCATGTTTAGTGGTTTCAGAATTAAGTTCCACCTCCATGGGATGCAACTTTATCAACTAGAGTACAGTGTTAAGATACAGCTCTGCTTGCCTTTAATCTGATAGATTCTCATCATTTCTGAAGTAACTTAATCAGTAAAATTTTCCTCTAGATAATGTTTCACACATTTGTAATACAGTTAAATTCTTTCGTTACATTCTACATTCCATCCTGGATCCCCCAAGCTTTTCTGATTTCTAAAAATTTGCATATACTGTGGTTTCATTCTTTGTGTTGTAAAGTTGTATGGGTTTTGACAGAAGTATGTCATTTACCCACTATTATAGAATCAAATGGAATAATTTTACTGCTCTAACAAAAAACTGCTCTGTACTTCAAGTATTTTTTTTTTTTTTTTTGAGACAGAGTCTCACTATGTTGCCCTAGGTAGAGTGCTGTGGTGTCACAGCTCACAGCAACCTCAAACTCTCAGGCTTAAGTGATTCTCTTGCCTCAGCCTCCCAAGTAGCTGGGACTATAGGCACTTGTCACAACGCCTGGCTATTTATTTAGTTGTTATTATTATTATTTAAAAAAATTTTTTTTAATTTCAACTTTATTACTTTGAAGGTTTTTAAAAAAAAAAATTTTTTTTTTTATTACTTCTTCCTCCTGTAGTGTTTTCTTGCCCCCCATGGAGCTGGGATCACAAAGTCCAGCTGTCTCGTTGTCCTGTTGTTGTTGTAAAGACAGGGTCTCACTCTGGCTCATCTGGCTCAGGGAGGTCTTGGCTGGTCTCGAACTTCTGAGCACAGGTGATTCACCCGCCTCGGCCTCCTACAGCGCTGGGACAACAGGCGTGAGCCACCACGCCCGGCCTTTTGTTATTATTGCAGTTGTCATTGTTGTTTAGCTGGCCAGGACCAGGTTCGAACCTGTCAGCCCAGTGTTTGTGGCTGATGCCATAACCACTGTACTACGGGTGCCGAGCTGCTTCCAGTATTTATTCCTCCTCCCCAACTGCTGTATAAAATCTTTATAGTTTAATATTGACCAGAACGGCACATAACTAGAATCAGATAATAGGTAGCCTCTTACTTTTACATAAGTACCATGCTATTTTGGTTAGGATAATCTTGTATTACAAATTATTCTAAGGCGATGTGATGACTCCAGGTTTGTTTGTTTTGCTTTAGATTTCTTGGGGTATTTGGGCTCTTTTTTGGTTCCAAAATGAAGTTTAGGATTATTTTTTCTAGATCTGTGAAATATGATGCTAGCATTTTGATGGGGATTGTTTTCAATCTATGAATCATTTTGGACGGTAAGAACATTTTAATGATGTTGATTACACTAATCCATAAGCAGGAGATGTTTTTCCATATGTGTCAGCTTCAATTTCTTTCATCAGTGTTTTATAGTTCTCCTTATAGAGATCACTCACCTCCTTGGCTAACTATATTTATAGGTATTTTATTTTCTTTGTAGCTATTGTGAATGGTACTGAGTCCTTGATTTGACTTTCCACTTGACTGTTATTGGTGTAAAGGAATGCTACTGATTTGTGTACACTGATTGTGTACCCTGAGACTTTGCTGAATTTATCTATCAATTCCAAGAGTCTTTTGGTGGAGTCTTTAGGGTTATTTAGATACAAGATCATATCATCACCAAGATAGTTTGACCTCCTCCTTCCTGATTTGAATGTTGTTAATTTCCTTTTCTTCCCTAATTCCTCTGGCTAGGACTTCCAAACTATGGTGACATAATCTTGTCTCATTTTAGTTCTCTGGAGGAAAACCTTCAATTTTTCACCATTCTCTATAATGTTAGTTGTTGGTCTGTCATATACAGCTTTTATACTTTTGAGGTATGTTCCTTCTATGCCTAGTTTGTTGGGGGGTGTTTATCATGAAAGGGTGCTAGATTTAGCTGAATGCCTTTTCTGGGTCTAGTGAGATGATCATACGGTCTCTAGTTTCGTTTCTGCTTATGTGGTGAATCATATTTATTGATTTGTGCATGTTAAACCATCCTTGGAACCCTGGGGTGAAACACACTTGATCACGGTGAATTATCTTTTTAATGTGCTATTGAATTCAGTTTGGTAATATTTTATAGAGAATTTTTATGTCTAATAATTTATAAGAGATATTGGTGGGCAGTTTTCTTTTTTGTTTTGTCCTTTCCTGTGTTTGTTATCAGAGTGATACTGAATTAACAGAATGAGTTAGAGTGGATTTCCTTCTTCTCTTTATAATGAAATAGTTTTTGTAGGATTGCTCCCAGTTCTTTGTAGGTCTGGTATGTGTAGTTCAGCTGTGAATGTTTCTGGTCTGGGGCTTTTTTTTTTCCTTAGGATTTTTTTTTGTTGCTGTTGTTGGGACAGAGCCTCAAGCTGTCCCCCTCGGTAGAGTGCTGTGGCATCACAGCTCACAGCAACCTCCAACTCCTGGGCTCACGTGAGTCTCCTGCCTCAGCCTCCCAAGTAGCTGGGACCACAGG
>NW_003852403.1:21410570-21441137 GCF_000181295.1 Otolemur garnettii
CCTGGTGTCATAGCTAACAGTAACTTCAAACTCTTGGGCCTAAATGATCTTGCCTCACACTCCCAAGTAGCCAGGATTTCAGGCACCTGCCACAACACTGAGCTAGTTTTTCTATTTTTAGTAGAGATGGGGTCTTGCTCTTGCTCAGGCTGGTCTTGAATTCCTGAACTCAAGCAATCTACCTCTCTCAGCTTCCCAGAGTGCTAGCATTATAGGTGTGAGCCACTAAGTCCGGCTAGAAAACAAGATTTCTGGAAAGAAAAAGGATCTTTTACCTATCCCTTAGTGCAGGCATCCTCAAACTACCGCCCATGGGCCACATGCAGCCCATCTAGGACATTTATCCGGCCCGCTGGGTGTTTTTGCCACTGCTGCCTGTCCGGCTTAGCAGCCGACTTGTCCCGGGGCCCATAGTCCAGCCCTCCAACAGTCTGAGGAATAGTGAACTGGCCCCCTGTTTAAAGAGTTTGAGGACCCCTGCCTTAGTGTATAGCTTATTTATTTAAGTTCTGTTATAGCCTTTCCGATGTTGTCTCTATAGTTTCAGCAAGTTTTTTCTATTTTTCATTCATGTCTTGAAATTTTTTCTTACTTCTTAGTGTTAGTTTACAACTTTCACTTCAATTCTACTCATCTAGTTTTCCATTCATATTCTGAATTGACACTTTAACAATTTCCTTTTGGTTGGGGTCCCTGCTGTGGATCCTGTGATCATTTTGTCAAATTAGCTTGTTTTCTAGTGTTGCCAGTATTTTTTATTTTTATTTTTTTTGCTGGTTTCTTCTTATTTCAAACCTCTTCACCTTAGGGCTGACAGATTTGCAGCACACCTATTCTCCTTTTGCTGGGAACTCTCTTACTTGGTGGGAAGGAGGAGAGGCCCCTAGACAACACTTGTGTGTCTTGCTCTGGAGGACTGATCTTATGGGGTAAGGGCAGATGCACTGAATGTCTCTAACACTGCCATTCTTCTGCACTGTCTTGATGCTCTGTGGTTGTCACAGTCTAAGTTGGTGGTGTGAGATATTCATTTGGACTAGTGGGTTGGTCTCCAGGCCACACTGTTGGAAGCTCAGCCACTGGGCTTGCAAATACCTCTCTATCAATGCAGGTGGCATCTGGAAGGGTCACAGGACTGTATCCAGTGGCAAGGCTGGTTGCTGGACCTTGCCCAGTGCCTGGGTAGGTTACAGGACCTGAGCCAATGCTGGTGGACATTCATGTGGCATGATGGATTGGTCCACCGGTTGCTGTTGGAAGCTCGGACAGGGGGCTGGGTGAGACTTTCTCCACTGAGGCAGGTGTCGTGGAAGCTTGATCTGCCCAGGTCTCCCTGTAGCGCATGCAGTGGGTGTTTGGTGAGGCTAGGCAGTGGCCACAGGTATGAGGGTGTGGGTATTTGTTCCATTCCAGTCTAGGTGTAATGGTGATGTGCACTGGGGTGTGGCTCGTGGCTAGTGTGTATGTGGTGGAGAGCTAGACTGCAGATGTGGCGTTGTTCAGTGCCATAGCCTGCCAGCTGGTGCACAAAACAAAGAACTTGTTCTGCAGGTTGACAATGGGGGCCGTTAGGGTGCAGACTGCCAGCCAGCAACCAAACACATAGCCTGATGCAGGGCATGCAGGTCTGCCTAGCTGTGGCCTGTAGGTACCAATACCAGGTGACAGGGCCTATGGGTCTATGGGGATGTGGCCTGTTGCACAGGCCACAGCTCCAGGGGTGTGGACCTTGGTTTAGCATGCAGGTCTGCAAAGCGGGTGAACAATACAGGAAGCCTGTTCCACTGGTGGGTTCACAGATGCTGGGCTGCTGGATGGCTGGGGCTACCTGCTCATACAAGTCCTGCTGAGGCTGCTACATCTTGAGCTCTGTTTGTGTTCCTTGGTGGGTGGTAGTGTGACGCTCAGCCATGGACATGAGAGAACATCTGCTCTTCTTGCTCCCTCACTGGCCTGGCAAGGGGCAATGTTGGGCCAGCTGCAGGGAGGCCAATTCTGGTGTACACTGGGTGCTCCAGTCTGAGAGCTCAAAGGGTGATGTCAGCTGCAACCATCAGGAACTGAGTCCTCGTGAGTCCCTGCTAAGCCTTTTCTCCGATATAGCTTTACAATACCATCTCCAAATAGTTCCCTGATCACTACAGAGCCCTACACCCCTAACAGCTCCATTTCAGTATCTGCTCAGGGAGCATGGGCCCTGGTTTTGTCTTTTATCACTTCTGCACGTGCAGAAATCTCCTGATCTTGGTGAGTGGATCTCTCAGCCCTGTCTTCTTCACTCTGAGTATCTCCCATCAATTCTCTGATGATTTACGATGCTCTCTCCAAGAGGGTCCATCCATAGGCAGGATCTGGTCCTCTGCTAGAGAGCAGCATGAGCAAGCTGATCTGTTTGCAATCTTAGCCCTCCCTCCTCTTTCTCTGCCTTCCATGAAATGAAAAGGCATAGTTCTTTATTTCTTTGGTTTCTTGCTTTATGTTATTATACTATTTACATTTGGTCAGTCCTTGGTGTTGTTTCCTGCCCATGAGAACATGAAAACCCCAAAGTCAAGGTCATCAGGTTTCAGGAAATGTCCTGCTAGCTTTAGTGGTCCCTTTACCTTGCTGGGCTGTTGGCTGCTGAACAACCTGTACTTTCTAATCAGCTCAATGGTACTTTTTAAAAAAGTAACTTAGAAGGCCTTTGTTTTGACTGTTAGAGGAGATTATCATCAAACATTTCCAATTCTGAGGGCTGAGAAGCTCTTATATTTAGTAACAGTAAATTATTTATGTAATATTCATTGGTTCTAAGGTTTTTGAGACTATGTTACCAACTAGTATTTGACTTTCATTTTCTTTATAAGAATACTCATGGTCTGACTGGCTTCTATCACTGGTGAATTTTAAAAATGTTATTAAAGAAATAGTTTAGGGGCCACATGCAGTGGCTCACACCTATAATCCTAGCACTCTGGGAGGCCAAGGCAGGTAGTCTGCTTAAACTTCAAAGTTCTAGACCAGCCTGAGCAAGAATGAGACCCTATCTCTCTCCTGACCAAGCATGGTGGCACATGCCTGTAGTCCTGGCTACGTGGGAGGCTGAGGCAAGAGGATTGCTTGAGACCAGGAGTTTGAGATTGCTTTGAGTTATGATGATGCCATGACACTCTACCCAGGGTAACAGAGTGAGATTCCATCTCAAAAAAAAAAAAAAAAAAAAGGTGGTGCCTGTGGCTCAGTGAGTAGGACTCCGGCCCCATATACTGAAGGTGGCAGTTTCAAACCCAGTTCTGGCAACAAAAAAATAGCCGGCACAGCTATAATTTAATAATAATAAAAAAAAACAGCTGGGCATTGTGTGCCTATAGTCCTAGCTACTCGGGAGGCTAAGGCAAGAGAATTGTATAAGCCCAAGAGCTGAAGGTTGCTGTGAGCTGTGACGTAATAGCATTCTACCAAGGGCAACAAAGTGAGACTCCATCTCTAAAAAACAAACAAACAAACAAAAAACAAGAAAGAAACAGTTTAATTAGCATTTTTAATTTTTTCCCCAATGGCAGGGTCCATCATAATTATATTTTTGTCAATTTTTCCTTAAAATGAAACTCTAAACTAATCTTTATATTTACATTTTCAGAAACTTTGTTCTAGAAAAGGACAATCAGATAAATCCACAAGGTGAACGGAAATCAGTGTCTCAATAGGCACTTCTAGGATGGGAAGAAATAAAGTACAGATATAGGAGTTCCCTATACCTGATGTGAATTATGTAAAGCAGTCACCTAAGATATGGCTTATGCAAGAGAGTGCCCACTGTTCTTAGATGCTTATGGTAAAAGAGCTTTTCTTAAAACAGTAATCTCATAGTCAAGAATAGATTTTTTTTTTCCTTTAAATGTACTACCATTTAATTTTTAGGTCGAATTTGAAAAATGTCAATTTCCATTCAATCCTAAAAGATTTAATAGTATAAAATAAAAGCCCAGGAAGCTCTAATTCTTTCCCCAAAGATATATAAAGAGAATAGAAACGTGGTTCGGCATTACATAATGTTCTACCCACTCCAGAAACAGACATGAGTGCCTAGCAACAGTAAAGGGTCAGCTCAGGAGAGTGCTGATTGCTCATTGGAGCATTCTAAACACAGATGCTTTTCTATCCTTATCACTTCCAGTCCCTGCTGAACACATGCTGGTTACCTTGGATCCCAATGCCATCTCGTGAAAATCTTCCTCTTATGAGAACCAATAACAGACGCTCAGGGAAGCCTCTACCTTTAGGTTACAATCTTGGGGGAAGAAAGTCAAAACAAATTTTGAAACATTAGAAGGAAATAGGTGTTCCGTGCAAAACTCTGCGTTCTTTCCCCTAGTCGTTTTTCTTTTAAAATATGAAATGTTAGTTTTCTTGGTGGTATTTTTCTGACCTCATCTTTCATCCCACAAGTTTCAGCAGCAAGGCTGAAGCATCTGATTCTCACTGAAGAGGTTATGTCTAATACCATTTGACGTTTACGGTAGAAGAGCTTTACTTAAAATAGTGATCTCATATTCAAGAATGGATTTTTATTTTCTTTAAATGTACAGCCATTCAAATTTTAGGCTAAATTTGAGCCTTCTCAATTCCTGTTCAATCCTAAAGGTGTAGTAGCACAAATAGAGACCCAGGAAGCTCTTAGTTCCCCAAAGATATAAAAAGAGGATAGAAATGTAGTTCAGCATTATACAATGTTGCACTACCCCAGAAAAAGAAGTGAGAGCACCTTTTCTAATGTTTCTTGCCTATCCGCATGCCATTTCCACCACTTTTTTAGTGTTTAGAACCTTAGCCATTTTTCTTTATATATTCTAAATATGGACCATTTGTCACTTTTATATGTGACAAATATTTTCTCCTTTTCTGGCTCCTTTATTAACACTTAATGTTATCTTTTGAGGAATGAAAGTGCTCAATTTTAGTTTATTCCAGTTTGTCATTATTAGTCTTTTTCTTATTTCTGATTAATGCTTCTCTGTCCTATTTAAGTTTGTTTTTCTTTATGTGAAAGCCATGAAGATATTTTCCTTTAATATCCTCAAGGTATTTTATTGTTTCATTTTCATCTGCAGTCAGATTTGAATCTACTGCTTATTTATGGTCTAAAGTAGGTAGCTATGATTATATAAAAGTATCGATGTCCAATTAACCCACAATCATTGTTGCAAATAACAGTCACTCCCCACCTCTGTCGTAAAATAAGCGACTCTCTTCCTAGACTCTAATCAGTGGTTGTCAACCTTCCTAAGGCTGCGATGTATTTTCATTGTTACAAAGGGGTTGTGACCCACAGGTTGAGAACTGCTGCTCTATATGCTTTTGATGGCTCTATTTCCCCAATACTACGCTGTCTTAATTAATACAGCTTTAAAATAAATTTTGATATATAATTAAGTAACTCATCCCACTAATACGATAGATCAAAGTTGTTGTACCACCACTTTTGTTCTTTGCTCTTCCACTTCAAGATTGTCTTGGTCCTTCATATTTTCATATACATTTTTGGAAAAAATTTGTTAGTTTTGCTCTTTTCTTTAGGTATACTCACTCCCTACTTCATTAATTCATGAAGTTTCTTTCTTTGAATATCCACAGCCATCCTATAGATTATATCTTTAAATAAACCTAGAATCTGACCACTGATACCAGTCTGATACAAGTCACCACCAATGTCTTACTGGTTTATTAATATAGCACATCTGTAATACTAGCATTCTGTGAGGCTGAGGCAGGAGGACTGTTTGAGCTTAGGAGTTAGAGACCAGCCTAAGCAAGAGCAAGACATGTTTTTACTAAAAATAGAAAAAAATTAACCAGGCATGGTAGAGTGCAGTTGGAGTCCCAGCTACTTGAGATAATGAGGAAGGTGGATTGCTTGAGCCCAGGAGATGGAGACTAGAGAGCTATAATAATGTCACTGCACTCTAGTCAGGATGACAGAGTGAGACGCTGCCTCTAATAAAACAAAACCAACCAACAAAAAAAATGAAACAAACAAAAACCCTTCCAATGGCTTCCCACCTCTCAGGCAATTTCAATGTCTTTAATAATGGCCTATCTGCACATCTGGCCACATTACTCCTCTGTTCCACCACACTGACTGCTTGAGAGCTTATAGTATGGTTGGCTGGCTTCCTTCCTAGAACTTTCTTCCCTTTCCTCAGCATCTGTGTGGCTAATGCCCTCATTTCCTTCAAATCCTTGTTCAAATGTCAACTTCTCAGAGGCATTCCCTAGTTACTATATTGAAATTGCAAGTCACCCCTTGGGACTAAACAAAACTCAAATTACAAATAAAATATTTTATCTTTCAACAGTAATACAGAACCAAAAAGTAGTATCCATAATAATGAAAAGCAAATTCAAAAGCAAAGTTTCATTTCATTCTAACAGCCAATTCTGTCTTTCTTGGATTTGTTAAAAATGAGACTGCCGGTTGGACTGCAGACTAATACAATCTCCACGGAAGGAAATATGAAGAATTCTCAAAGATCTAAAAGTCAACCTTTTATTTGATCCTACAATCCTATTACCAGGTATATACCCACATTTGTACCAGAATGTTTATTGGAGCTCAATTTGCAATTGCCAAAACTTGGAAGCAACCCCAGTGTGCACCTACCCATGAATGTATTAACAAACTGAGGCAAATGTGTACAATGGAGTACCATTCAACCATAATAAAAGATTGAGTGTTTACATCTTTTGTGTTTACCTGGATAGAATTGAAACACATTCTTCTTAGTAAAGATCTCCAGAATGGAAAAAAAAAATAGCCAATGTACTCAATACTAACATGAAACCAATATACATACAAACAACTACATGCCTACACAAAAGAAAAAACACAAGTATAGTCTAGCAAGGGGGAGGGAAGAGGATAGAGTGGGGGGGAGGGAGGAAAAAGGCAGAAGAGGGAAAGCCATTGGCAGGAGGAAGGAGGGCAACTGGCCAGATCTCACCTAAAATGCACAATGTGAGGGTGTTCAGCATGCCCCTTGGGTGAAAGGTTCAATTACAACTTGAACTTTACCTTAGAATTGAAAACAACATAACCTAAATGTCTGTACCCTCATATTAATTTGTAATAAAAAAGACAGCCATACAGATTAATCCAACAGACGATTAATACTATAGAATAGTAGATGATAGCCTCTTCTTCTGGCCATAGATCTTATATTCTTTTGTTCATTTTTTATTTTAATGTATGAAGAAGAGCTATAAATCAAATAGTCTTTACAACTTAACCAGAAAGAATTAGAAATCCTGAATAGACCTGTATCAATCACTGAAAAAGCACCAATAATATGAAATTTCCCAAAAAAAGAAAAGTCCATGACCAGATGAATTCACATCCAAATTCTATCAAATCTTTCAAGAGGAACTAGTACCTATATTATACAACCTTTCCAAGGCACAGAAAAAGAAGGGATACTTCCCAAGACATTCTATGGAGCAAATATCATCCTGATTCCCAAACCAAGAAAGGATCCAACGAAGAAAGAAAATGATAGACCAATATCATTAATGAATATCGATGCAAAAATATTCAATAAGATATTAGCAAACAGAATTCCAAAACACATCAAAAAAATTATACACCATGATCAAGTTGGTTTTATTACAGGGTTACAGGGTTGGTTCAACATATGCAAATCTAGAAATATAATACATCACATCAGTAAAATAAACAAAGACCATATGATTCTCTCAATTGACACAAAAAAAACCTTTGATAATATCCAGGATACTTTCATAATCAGAACACTTAAGAAAACAGGCATAGAAGGACATTTCTTAAACTGATAGAGGCCATCTATAGCAAACTCACAGCCAACAGCATATTGAATGGTGTAAAATTAAAAACATTTCCACTCAGATCAGGAACGAGGCAAGGATGCCCCTGTCTCCATAGCTATTCAACATAGTAATGGAAGTCTTAGCCATCACAATCAGGGAAGAGAAAGCAATCAAATCCAAATGGGGTCAGAGGAGATCGAACTCTCACTCTTTGCTGATGATATGATCCTATACCCGGAAAATCCCAGGGACTCAACTTCAAAACTCTTAGAAGTGATGAAGGAATACAGCAGTGTCTCAGGATACAAAATCAATACTTAAAAGTTAGTAGCTTTTATGTGCCAACAATAGTCAAGCTGAGAATACAGTCAAGGACTCTATTCCTTTTACAATAGTGCCAAAGAAGATGAAATATCTGGGAATTTACTTAACAAAGGATGTGAAAGATCTCTATAAAAAGAACTATGAAACTCTGAGCAAAGAAATAGCTGAAGATGTTAACAAATGGAAAAACATACCATGCTCATGGCTGGGAAGAAACAACATTGTTACAATGTTCATACTACCCAAACAATCTACAGATTTAATGCAATCCCTATTAAAGTGCCATTGTCACATTTTAAAGAACTTGAAAAGATGGTACTTCATTTTATATGGAATCACAAAAAACCTCAAATAGCAAATACATTACTCACAAATAAAAACAAATCAGGAAGTATCACATTACCAGACTTCAGGCCAGGGGTCCTCAAACTTTTTAAACAGGGGGCCAGTTCACTGTCCCTCAGACCATTGGAGCCGGACTGGGGGCTCTGGGATGAGCTGGCTGCTAAGCAGGACAGGCAGTGGCAGCAAAAACACCCGGTGGGCCAGATAAATGTCCTCGGCGGGCCACATGTGGCCCGCAGGCCAGGCTGTAGTGGAGGGTGCCTGCTTCAGGCTACACTATAAATCTATAGTGATCAAAACAGCATGATACTGGCACAAAACAGAGCAATAGATTTATGGAACAGAATAGAGAACCATGAGATGAACCCAGTTACTTATCATCATTTGATCTTCAACAAGCCTATCAAAAATATTCAGTGGGGGAAAGACTCCCTATGTAACAAATATGATGCTGGTTGAACAAGTTGGTGACCTGTAGAAGACTGAAATTGGACTCCCACCGTTCACCGTTAATAAAAATCGATTCTCACTGGACAAAAGATTTAAATTTAACACATGAAACTATAAAAATACTAGAAGAAAATGAAGGGAAAACACTTGAAGAAATTGGCCTGGAAGAATATTTTATGAGGAGCCCCACCCCCCGGCAATCGAAGCAACACCAAAAATACATTACTGGGATTTGATCAAACTAAAAATCTTTTGAACAGCCAAGAGCACAGTAAGCAAAGCAAACAAACAACCTTCAGAATGGGAGAAGATTTTTGCAGGTTATGCTTCTGACAAAGGTCTGATAACTAGAATCTACAGAGAACTCAAACTAATCAATAAGAAAAGAATAAATAACCTCATTTCTATGTGGGCAAGAGACTTGAACAAAAACTTCTCTGATGAAGACAGGCGCACGGCCTACAAACATATGAAAAAATGCTCATCATCCCTAATCATCAGAGAAATGCAAATGAAAACCACTTTGAGATATCATCTAACTCCAGTAGGATTAGCCCACATCACAAAATCCCAAATCTACAGATGATGGCGTAGATGCAGAGAGAAGGGAACACTTCTACACTGCTGGTGGGAATACAAACTAATAAGACCTTTTTGGAAAGAAGTTTGGAGAAAACTCAAGGAACTAAAAGTAGACCTATCGTTCAATCCTGCAATTCCTCTACTAGGTATATGCCCAGATGATCAAAAATTATTTTACAACAAAGACATTTGCACTAGAATGTTTATTTTCAGCCCAATTCATAACAGCCAAGACATGGAAATAGCCCAAGTGCCCACTGACCCATGAATGGATAAACAAATTGTGGTATGTACACCATGGAATACTGTGCAGCCATAAAAAGATGGAGCCTTCACATCTTTTATGTTTTACCTGGATGGAGCTGGAACATATTCTTCTTAGTAAAGTATCTCAAGAATGGAAAAAAAAAGTATCCAATGTACTCAATACTACTATGAAATCAATATGTAATCACCTATACACTCATATGAATGGTAAAACATAACTATAGTCCAGAAAGTAGAAGAGCAGAGGAGAGAAAGAGGAGGGAGGGGGATATGAGAGGAGGTATTTTGGGGGACCTCACCTAATGCACATGATGCAATGGTACAATTCAAAACTATTGGCTCGGTGCCTATGGCTCAAGAGGCTAAGGCGCCAGCCACATACACCTGAGCTGGTGGGTTCAAATCCAGCCCAGGCCCGCCAAACAACAATGATGGCTGCAACCAAAAAAATAGCCAGGAGTTGTGGTAGGCGCCTGTGGTCCCAGCTATTTGGGAGGCTGAGGCTGAGACTCGCTTGAGCCTAGGAGTTGGAGGTTGCTGTGAGCTGTGATGCCACAGCTCTCTACCCAGGGGGCGACAGTTTGAGGCTCTGTCTCAAAAAAAAAAGAAAACAACCAAAAACCAAAAAACAATTCAAAACTATTAAGAAATGAGTATAATGTGTTACTTAGTTCAATGTAAGCTTTTCACACTGTATATCAGAGCAGTACCCTGAACCCCATAAATGCATCAATGTATCAAGTTATGATTTAATAAAAAATAAAACAAAATCAAAAACAAATAGTCTTTGCTTTTGTGTCATTTACTGAATCTCTAACGCATATACATATGGGGAAAAAATTAGGTCATTTTTTTCAAAATGTATCTAATATATTTGAAAAGTATATTAGGGGACTTTTTTTTTTAAGGATACTTTTTTCATAGCAGTTTTACCAAATGTTACTTTAAAAATTCAATGTATAAAAAAAAAAAAAATTCAATGTATACACCTGTAGTCCCAGCTCCTTGGGAGTCTAAGGCAAGAGAATTGCTTAAGCGCAGGAGTTTGAGGTTGCTGGGAGCTGGGACGCCATAACACTCTACCGAGGGAGACAGCTTGAGACTCTGTCTCAAAAAAAAAAAAAAATCCATGTATAATATATGACATACACTAGAGAATATATGTAATATATATACAAGTTATGAAGTCTAAGAACAAAATGATCACACGTAAACCCAATGTCCAACTTAAAACAAGAACATGACCACAATATCCCATGTACCTCTGGTCACTCTTTTCCCTTAGTTCAACACCTTGCATTTGCTATTATTAAGCTCATCATTCTCTCTCTAAACCTGTTCTTCCTCTCATGTTTCCCATCTCATACTTTTCTACTCAAGTAATCCAGGCCAGAAATCTGAAACACTTTCCTCCTCCTCATACCCAATCACCAAGTTTTGTCCAATTCCCCCACCTCCCCTAAACCTCTCTCCTATCTGCTCCAATGTCCCAAACACTTACTTTGGCTGTAATTCTGACCCTTTTTACTTTTCACGATGACTGGTTGCCCTCATTCACTTTCCTTAGGTCCCTTGTTCACATCATTACTTAAAATTTTTCAGCAGCTTTTCCTTGCCTTCTCAATAAAAACAAAAACAAAACAAAACCTCTCCATCAGGCTATGCAAGTTAGACCTAATTGATCTAATTCCTCTGACTTCTCCAGTCCTCTCTTTTGCATCTCTGTACCCCAATAATACTGAACTACTTGCTGTTTCTGAAAAGAGTCATATTGTTTTCCTATGCCTTGGCATATTTTGTTCCCCTCTGAATGGGGCCTCTTCTCAAGGAGGACAACTTCAAAGATGAAGTGGAGAGGTCATTTTCCTCTCGGAAGATTTCCTGCTTCCTTTAGATGAGGAATCCTTCCTCCATGTTCTCACAGCATCTTGTACATATTTGAAGTAGCAGTGTGATTTTGGGCAAGTTGTTAACTTTCCTTTGTCTATTTGCTTTTCTGGAAAAGATAATAATAATAGCAACTACCCTGCCGTGTTAAGTAAGTTAAACAATGCCAGGCACATGGTACATATAAGTACTACCAATATTACTATTGTCACACAATAGTATGTTCACTGTTTCCCATCTATGATATGTATGTTGAATATTCCTTTAGAACAGAAATTGTGCCATATTTAACTGAGCATCCCAAGACTTAGAATGCTTTCTGATACATAGTAAGTGCTTAATAAATATCTGCAGAATGAATAGAAGGAAAAAAAATCTTTACTGTGGATAAAAAAGCAGAACTGAATCTTTTGTACACATCATCTATAATACAAATATAGTCAATTGAGGGCAGGAAAAGAGATCAAAGAAATAGACAAACTGCTAAATCTGTCAGTTATTTAATCTGACAGTTCTATTACTTTCTTTTATGGCCTTTAAAGGAATGTGATGATGGCAAGGCACAATGGCACATGCCTGTAATCCTAGCACTTTGGAGGCCAAGGGGGTTACTAGGGCTTGGAGTCAGAGATCAACCTGAGGAAGAGTAAGACCTTATTTTCATTAAAATGGAAAAAAAAAAAAAAAGGAAAAACTAGCTAGGGAGAGTGGTGTACACTACTCAGGAGTCCAAGGCAGGAAGAACACTTGAGCCCAGGAGTTTGAGGTTGCAATGAGCTATGATGATTCAACTAAACAAACAAATAAAATAAAGCATATCCCCCTGGGGAGAGTGCTGTGACATCACAGCTCACAGCAACCTCCAACTCCTGGGTTCAATGGAGTCTCCTGCCTCAGCCTCCCAAGTAGCTGGGACCACAGGCACTCGACACAATGCCCAACTATTTTTTGGTTGCAGCTGTCATTGTTGTTTGGTGGGCCTGGGCTGGATTCGAACCTGCCACCTTAGGTATATGTAGCTGGCACCTTAGCCACTTGAGCCACAGGCGCTGACCCAGCAATTTTAATTCTCAAAATGTTATCTTTTTATTGAACCATAAAGCTAAAAATGCAGTAACAAAAGTCTAATTTCCTTCAGTAGCAGAAGTGTGAGTGTCAACATACATATAGAAATGGACATGTTTCCCGATGTTATATTCATTGATTGATGTTTGCTTTCCTCATCTCTGATTCATTCTTATTTTATGGAGAATGTCTACTCTCAATTCATTTAAAATATCTTTCCTTCATTAAAAATAATTCTTTTCACAGAATGTTTTTTATTTATGGCCAAAGATTTACCTTTTCTTTATTTTCCTTTTTCTTTTTTTCCACAGCAATACACTGAACTATATTTTAAATACCACAGAGCATAGCATTTCTCAGGGTTTAGGGAAAGGTCATATAATAGGAATTAGACAAATTTCAACAAGTTCTTTTTAAAACTTACACACAAGCCAGGCATTATAGCAGGTGCCTGTAGTCTCAACCACTCAGGAGGCTGAGGCAGGATGTTAGCTTGAGCCCAAGAGTTTGAGGTTGCTGTGAGCTAGGCTGATGCCAGGGCACTCTACCCTGGGAGACAGAGAGAGACTCTGTCTCAAAAGAATAATGATAAAAAGGAAGTAGCCCACTTAAAAGAAACATATATACACACATATATCAGCTATATAAAAATAGGATTGCTCATACTACTAAAAATTAGCTATCAACTGTCAACCATCAATCTTTAGTAGATTGAGTCAGTAATTATTACCTGTTTTCTTAACTTAGAATCAGTTTTACTTTTTCTTTTTTTTTTTTTTTTTGAGACTCATTTGTTGCCCTCAGTAGAGTGTCCTGGCGTCACAGCTCACAGCAACCTCAAACTCTTGGTTCAAGCAGTTCTCTTCTCTCAGCCTCCTGAGGAGCTGGGACTATAGGCACCTGCCACAATGCCCAGCTAAATTTAAATCATACTTCTTAAAATTTGAGTTAGTTTGTAAGAATGAGAGCAAAAATAGAAAAAAGTATAATTTCAAAGAGAAAACACTGTTAAATACTTCAAGATGATGCCTGCAAATTTTGTTATTCTATGGCTAAATTTAATATTTAGGTCTACTAGTACTAGAAAAAAGTTGAATGCAGCCAAATTCTTCTAATGCATGAAATGGCTTTAAAAAAATAATTCCAGGGAGTTGGGCACAGGTAATCCTAGCACTCTGGGGAATCTGAAACCAGCCTGAGCAAGAGCAAGACCCCATCTCTAAAAATAGCCAGGAGCTGTGGTGGGTACCTGTAGTCCCAGCTACTTGGGAGGCTGAGGCAAGAGGATCACTTGAACCTAAGAGTTTGAGGCTGCTGTGAGCTATGATGCCAGAGCACTCTACTGGGGCAAGAAAGTGAGACTGTCTCAATAACTAACTAACTAACTAACTAACTAACTAAATAATTCCAGGCTTGGAGCAGTAGTGCACATTTATAGTCCTAACTACCTCTGAGTTTAGCAGGAGGATGCTTGTGCCCAGTTCAAGTCATGCCTGGGCAACACAGTAAGACTTTGTCTCTAAAGTGATGATGATGATGATGATGATGATGATGATGATAAAGTAATTTTAAACAAGTTTACCTTGTAATCATAACATTAGAAAGATTTAAAAGAGCCAATTTCCTTTTTCATGTAGAACAGACTATGAGATATAATAAAATGGTTATTTTAAGCCACTAAGTTTCAGAGTGGTTTGTTACACAGCCAATAGATAAGTGAAAACAGCAAGGAACTCCAGGTGGCTTTGGTGGCTGTGAGCCCAGACTCTGGAGGGCACAGAAGCTGGGGCAAATCACGATTGCATGAGGGATGGCTGTGGAGGAGCACCAGGAGGTGTAAAAAAGCATAGAGAAAGGTGGCAGCAACGTGACACAAGGCAGAGCTGGAAGAGAGAGCTGCAAGGCGGTAGGTTGGTACTGTGATGATACCCATGTATTTGTGGCATCCTGCAGCTTCAGTGTGCCCAGAGAGAGAGTGGAGAGCTGAGGTCTTCAAGTTAGACAGGTTAGAATCACTCATCTATTAGACTCAGGATCAAACGGTTGAAATCACCTTACTTAAGATCCATGAGTTGGTGAATAGAAGATAAAACAAAACAAAATATAAAAATTTCAGAAGCTCTTTTTTCTCATTTTTCATTTTTTTATAATTGTAATAATGTTCTTACAAAATGGTTCCAAGTCAGACATACTTATTTAGTGCCATGTTGTAATACAAATGGACTGTTTTAAAGGAACAAGGAGTGATAATACATTTCTGTATAAGCCTTATAGGTAAAAGATAGTCACACAGAGTATTGCACTTGTGCCTTTCAGCAGCAATCTCTGTGAGTTGGTCAATAACAGAATTTTCTCCATTTTAGAGATGTAGTAAAGTCATATAACTCCTAAGAAGTATGACTAGGCTGGGCGGGGCGGGGCGGCTTATGCCTGTAATTCTAGCACTCTGGGAGCCAGAGGCTAGAGAATCGCTTGAGGTCAGGAGTTCAAGACCAGCCTGAAGAAGAGTGAAAACCCATCCTTACTAAAAATAGAAAAATTAGCTGAGTGTGGTGGGTGGTGTGTGACTGTAGTACAGCTAATCAGGAGGATGAGACAGGAGAATTGCTCCAGACCAAGAGTTTGAGGTTGCTGTGAGCTTGGCTGACCCCATGGCACTCTAGCCTGAGGCAACCAGAGAGAGAGGGTCTCAAAAAAAAGAAAAAGAAAAAGAAAAAGAAAAAAGAAAAGATGTAGAAATTTCACTTGTACTGACTCTAATTAGGATAATGATGATATATGATTAATTTTATGAAACTCTAAATTCTATATACTGGAAATAATGACATAAAAACATTGATAAGTTTTATGTTATATAAAAAAATTGAGATAATATGAATCTTACAGGTCATTATATTTAATACTTCCATAAAAATAATTTCAAAGTTGGCTGGAAGAAGGAATTGAATACTGGTTTTATTCTATTGCCTCAGCCAATGCCAATTTAGCTGGGTAAAAGAATTATCATCTATCCTTTGTTGAGATATCTTTACTATGACATCATGAAGAATTTAAACAGCATGTAAAATGTTAGTGAGTGGTTGAACTTTATTTTTTATTTTTTTTGAGACAGAGCCTCCAATTGTCGCCCTGGGTAGAGTGCCGTAGTATCATAGCTCACAGCAACATCCAACTCCTGGGACTAAGCAATTCTCCTGCCTCAGCCTCCCAAGCAGCTGGGACTACAGGCGCCTGCCAAAACGCCTAGCTATTTTTCGGCTGTAGTTGTTATTGTTCTTTGGCAGGCCCAGGCTGGATTCAAATCCGCCAGCTCTGGTGTATGTGGCCAGTGCTTTAGCCATTTGAGCTACAGGTGCTGAGTCAATGTGGCTGAACTTTAAAAAACAAACTAAGCACTCTCTCCTTAATGTAAGTGAAGAGTTTATGAACCTTTTAAAATACTTCTCTGGATAGAACAAAGACCATCAATTTCTGTTATGTGCCGTATACAGCAACAAGTAGTCATACTTCTCTAGCTAATAAATACTTATTTGAGGCAGAGCACAGTGGCTCATGCCTGTAATCGTAGCACTCTGGGAAGGCTGAGGTGGGTGGAATGCTTGAGCTCAGGAGTTTAAGAACAGCCTGAGCAAGAGTGAGACCTCTGTCTCTAGTAAACACAGAAAAACTAGCCAGACATTGTGGCTGGTACCTGTGGTCCCAGCTACTTGGGGGGCTAAGGCAAGAGGATTGCTCAAGCCCAAGAGTTGAGGTTGCTATAAGCTAAAGAATGAGATTCTGTTTCAAAAACAAAAACAAACCCCAAACTTAAATTTGAGTTTAAATGCTACCATTGTGTTTTTGTTCTAATACAGAATAGATGAAAAATTTATTTTTTATACTGTCTTATTTTCATCTGATTGTATAAGAAAAATGAACTCTACCTAGCAAACTCTAGGGTACTATGGCAAATCTAGAGTCATCTGAACTACCTGAAAGGAGGCAATTATACCCCTTTCCCTCCCATAACCTTCTTCAGGTTAAGGTCATATGTTTATACATATATATATTATACATATACATATTCATATTCATATACAGATGTTATACATATACATATTCCCTCCCGATCATACCCCTTTCCCTCCCTTAACCTTCTTCAGGTTAAGGTCATATGTTTATACATATATGCTAATATTTCAGTCTGTTCTGTACAACTAGCCATTCTACAACCAGTACTTAAAAGATTTTAATCATGGTCGGTATGAAAAGTTGAGACTACAAAATAAAAGCATTTGTTATCCTGAGGAGAAAATGAATTATAACTAGCCTTTTATATAATTATATATGATTTTACAAAGGAGTATGTTTAGTTGTTTAAAAATAAATGTTTTTGAAGTAGAAATGATTAATATTTAATATAAGAACACTGCTAGAAAGAACAAAGGAATCTAAAACTCTCTCCCAGATTCACTGCCCAGAAGTAATTAATGATAACATTGGACTATTCAATTTTGAGGAGGAAGATTGATGGGGTATACAGAAATGGGGTCTTATATGCTATTTAATATAACAACCTTTATATTACATTTTGCTTTAATTTAACAGATGATAAGTAAAACAGAAGGAATATATAAAATCGTACCTCAACAGTAGAAATGTCAGGGTCTAATGTAATCCTTTGATTTTAAGAACAGGATTATGAAAGGCTGGTGTTTCAATTCTAAACAGCATCTGTGTTTCTGCTAAGGAGGATACAATTTGCCCCCAGGCTTCCTACCACCCCCATGTCCCATTGTCTCTCCTCTCCAGATTTTTTTTACATATTATTTTTTAACCAAGATGTAGAACACATTCTAGTTTATAGTCTTAATACTGTGGACACTTTTAAAGGCATAACATAATTTTCATGAATTTAAAAACAAACATAAAGTTCCACATGGACAGATTTTACAAATGATCTTTTTAAAGGCAGCATAAGGGCGTGCTGCTACGAATGTGCTGTGTAGCAATCTCCCAAATGTGGTATTTTGCTAGACTTTGTTCTCATATTCTATTAGCTGAGAATATGAAATGCATTTGCAAGTTGAATTACAGAATGTTGTAATAAAATCCAGACATTCCATTTACTACATTCCTTTCTTCTAATACTTCTGTAATTCAATCTAAAAAGACCAAACAAGTTTGTCTAGAAATCCTACTTCTTTGTAGACCACTGATGTTGCTTACTATTAAGCTTCAGATACTTTTTAGGTACTCAAATTTCCATGTTTTAATATCATCCAATCACTGAAAATTAACAAAGGATATTTTACAGTTTCTGTTTTCTTTTTTTAAAATGTTAAAATTTATCAGCTCAATTCTCTGATAGTTTTCTGACACTACTGTTGCTCCAAGAAATCATCACTAGGCTTTCTGTCTCATATCCTCCTCCAACATAACGCTTTTCAAACCTGGCTGTACATTCCAATCACCTAGGGAGCTTTAATTTTAAAACACAGATATGTTTAGGCTCCATCCCAGACCAATTAAATCAGAATCTTGGGAATGGGGTCTAGGAAAAGGGTTTGTAAAGTAAGCTTTTAAATATGGCATATCATTTTGTGAGCTCTAATGGCAATTTTTTTTCTTTTTTTGAGTCAGGGTCTCCCTCTGTCTCCAGGGCTAGGGTGCTGTGTCTTCATTATAGCTCAAGCCATCCTCCTGCCTCCAGAGTAGCTGGGACTACAGGCAAATACCACCACTCCTGGATGATTTCCCCATTTTTGGTAGAAACAGGGTCTTGTTCTTGCTCAGGCTGATCTCAAACTCCTAGATTCAAGCAATCCTCCCTCCTCAGCCTCCCATAGTGCTAGGATTCCAGGCTTGAGTCACTGTATTCAGCCTGTGAACTCTAATTCTAAATGAAGAATCTAAAGCATTGCTATGAAAATGGATACAGTTAATTTACAATGTGTCCTGTAAAAGCATAAATTAAAAAAAAAAACTTTTTTAAAAAAAGAGACTGGGTCATGCTATCTTGCCCTGGTTGTGAACTCCTGGGCTAGTGATCCTCCCACCTCAAGCTTGCTGAGCAGCTGGGACTATAGTCCTGTGTCACTTGTGCCTGATGTCTTAAGATTTTTTAAGCGTTTAAAGTTATATGAAAAAAAGTTTATGATCTATCATCATATTTCTCCAATTAAATGACAACATCACATTTTAACACTTATAAAGCTATAGAACTGCTTTTCTGGCTTGAATTTGTAATTTTAAATTACCCCATTTTACAAAATTCTCTTTTAAAGGGTGAATGAGCTTAGAAAATTTTGTCTGCTTATTAGAAAGTTTTCGGATTGGCTTGGGGGTTAAATGTTAGTAAAACCTAGGACTCTCATAAATCTACATCATAACAAGAATCTGGCTAGTAGTGAAAAGAAGTCAATGGCCACTGATTTTAGGGCCCATTTATAGACTAGTATTGTTTATAATTAAGAAAAGTGTTATTTAAGCTAAAGTTGGCAATCCGTTGGTACTTCTGGGAGCCTGCTAAAGTACGGAGGTAAAGTTATATCTAGTAAATTAATTTATTTTGCATTCTTGAACTAGAAATCTTTGCAGACAGATCTGCAAATCTACTAGCTAATGTCTCATCAGCATGTTTGTGAGGTACTGTGAAGCTCTGAAGTCCTCTATTGATTAAGTGAGCACAGCAGCACATGGAATGACAAGGGAGCAAGGGGACAGCCTCACAGGCCAAGTAAATACTGGCCTTCAGTGGGTGACAGATGTCTTAGCCATATCATCCCTACAGCAATGCTTAACCACAAGGAAAACACACAACTCTCCAGTTAAAATTTTCTAGGTTCCTCCTTTTCTAAATGACTTTCATTGTGCAAAAGGAATCAGCTATACAACAAATATAAAATGTTACTTATCTCCCATTCACAGGTTCATACTCTTCCCAGATTCTGGGGCTAATGTTACCTTCTTTCTAATCAACAGAAACTGTTCTAAAATAGGCAACTTAAATTATCCTTAGGCAGGCACTAGCAGAGTTTCAAACAATGGCAACATTTTTTCCTTTTTTGAGACAGAATCTCACTATGTCTCCCTTGGTAGAGTGCCATGGCATTACAGCAACTTCAAACTCTTGGGCTTAAGCCAGTGGTTCTCAACCTGTGTGTTATGACCCCTTTGGGAGTCACCTAAATAAATCCTAAATATCAGATATTTACATTACAATTCATAACAGTAGCAAAATTACAGTTAGGAAGTAGCAACAAAAATAATTTTAGGGTTGGGGGGTCACCACAACATAAGGAACTATAGTAAAGGGTTCCAGCATTAGGAAGGTTGAGAACCACTGGTAAGGGATTCTCTTGCCTCAGCTTCCCAGGCAGCTGGGACTAAAGGTGCCTGCCACAGTGCCTGGCTATTTTTTTGTTGTAGTTGTCATTGCTGCTTAGCAGGCCCAGGCCTGGTTCGAACTCACCAGCCCTGGTGCACATGGCAGGCACCCAAGCCAACAGCTGAACTAGCAACACAGATAAGCAATATCATTGAAGCGGAAGCTTTTGAGGGAAGAATAATATTCTACATTTCAATATTAATACTCTCTCTTAGGTCTGCCTTAATCTGGAAGGAACTATAGTGAAGAAACATTAATTTACACACTTTTTAGATGTTAGAGTTACTTTTTATAGCAATAGCCTATATATAAAATGGATAGACAAGAAAACTGTCATCTGAAAATGAGAAAAATAAAAAAGAAAGCTTTTAAGTGGCTATCCTTGTGCATACTTCTAGAACCTCAAAAATCCCTTGAATAAACAAGAAATTGGACATTCTTCACTGGACTCAGACCAAGCTGTGAGAAAAAGAAAGGACAAGAGACAGCCTGCCTGGCGATTTCAGAGGCTCTGGCCTTCTGTTCACATATTCACCATGACAGGTGCAACCCTTTCCCTGCCTCCATCTGTGGCCTGGCTCAGCACTAAAACTGGCCTCCATACCACGGAAAAACATATGGGCTACGACAGGATCAGTATCTCCTTTCTGTTGGTATCTGTCCCTGCTTGTCTTAGCTTGTCCTTTTTTATCTTGGTCCTGACTCACTCCAAGTGTTAAACATGTTCACAACATAATACTTGGTTTAAAGGAAAGAATATATGATACTTCTAAGTTATGAAGCATAAAATGAATGCTGAGTGTCCATTATCCAACTTAAGAAGTAGAATACCACCAATACCATTGTTCGGGATCCTTTTCCTCTGCCATCATCTCAGAGGTAACTCCTATCAAGTTTGTGCTTATCATTCTTTTTGCTTTTTGAAAAATAGGTCTGCCAAATATATACGTGTATATATATGGGGTGTGTGTGTGTATGTATGTCTCACTGAACTAAATATCATTTAATTTTGCCTGTGCTGGGACCTTTAAAATGTTAGTATATAAAATTCAGTCATATCTGGCTTTTTTTTCTTTTTTGAGAAGAGTTTCACTTTGTCACCCGCGGTAGAGTGTCCAAGTGTCATAGCTCACGGTAACCTCTAACTCTTGGGCTCAAGTGATTCTCTTGCATCAGCTTCCCAAGTAGCTGGGACTACAGGTGCCTGCCACAATGCCATGCTATTCTTTGTTTTTTAGAGACAGGGTCTCACTCTAGCTCAGGCTGGTCTCAAACTCGTGCGATCCGTCTACCTTGGCCTCCCAAAGTCCTGGGATTACAGGCGTGAGCCACCACACCCAGCCCGACGCTAGCTTGGTTTTCAGAAGACACAATATTATTTTTGTGACATTCAATCATGTTGATACTTCTAAGTGGTAGTTCATTCAATGTTACTGTTGTATAATATTCCACCATATAATATACCAATATTTATTTAACCATTGTCCTGTCCATGTAGATTAGTATTTTGGGTAGATATTTGCTTTAAGAACTTTCCTATAAATACCCTTGCAAATGTCTCTTGATGCATGTGCCAAATTTCTTTTATGGTACATAGCTAGTTGTGGAGTTGCTGGGTTATAGGGTATGTGAATGATTAACACTATAAGTTAGGTCCAAATTGTTTTCCAAAGCAGTTCCAGCATCTTACTCTCCTATTGGCATCATAAAAAGGATCCTGTTGCTCTATTCATCTTTGCCAACACTTGGTATTTTCAGACTTCTTCATTTTTTCAATCTTGTAAGTGTGAAATGGAATTTCAATTTGCTCTTAATTTACATTTTTTGAAAACTAATGAGTTTTGTCTATCTTTTTATATGTCTAGTTGCCAATGGTTTCTTCTTCTATGAGATGCCAGTTAACTTGTCCATTTTCCTTTAGATTGTCTTTTTTCTTATGGATTTTAAAGAATTCTTTAGATCTTCTGACTGCTATACTGGTAGTTATATAAGCTACAACACCAGCTGCATTTTTTATTCCCATAAGGCCACAATTCTAGTGGTGGCTTCTCCCATCGCCATCACACTCTTTTCCCTTGCCCCAAGTTAGATGTCGATTGACAAAATAGCATTATGAGTTTCAAATTCTATAACCTAGGGATATGTAAAATAACTGGGTACGTTTTACATAGGCAAAGATAAAGTTATTGTTAAGAATGGTGAATACAGGTGGTGCCCATAGCTCAGAGGGTAGGGCGCCGGCCACATACACCCAGGCTGACGGGTTCAAACCCAGCCCGGGTCAGCTAAATAATGACAACTCCAACAACAACAACAAAATAGCCAGACATTGTGGTGTATGCCTGTAGTCTCAGTTATCTGGGAGGTTGAGGCAAGAGAATTGCTTAAGCCTGAGAGTTTGAAGTTGCTGTGAGCTGTGACACCACAGCACTCTAGGGAGGGTGACATAGTGAGACTCTGTCTCAAAATAAAAAAAAGGGCAGCGCCTGCGGCTCAGTGAGTAGGGTGCCAGCCCCATATACTAAGGGTGATGGGTCCAAATCCAGCTCCAGCCTAACTGCAACAAAAAAATAGCTGGGCCTTAAAGCGGGCACCTGTAGTCCCAGCTACTTGGGAGGCTGAGGCGGGAGAATCACCTAAGCCTAAGGAGTTGGAGGTTGCTGTGAGCTGTGACTTCACAGCACTCTACTGAGGGTTAATAAGTGAAACTCTGTCTAAAAAAAAAAAAAAAAAAGCCAGCTCGGCTCCTGTAGCACAATAGTTATAGTGCCAGCCACAGACACAGAGGCTGGTGGGTTTGAACCTCACCTGGACCAGCTAAACAACAATGACAACTGCAACAAAAAATAGTCAGGTGTTGTGGTGGGTGCCTGTAGTCCCAGCTACGTGGGAGGCTGAGGCAAGAGAATTGCTTAAGACCAAGAGTTGGGGTGGTGCCAGTGGCTCAAAGGAGTAGGGCGCTGGCCCCATATACCGGAGGTGGCGGGTTCAAACCCAGCTCCAGCCAAAAAATGGCAAAACAAACAAACAAACAAACAAACCCCAAGAGTTGGAGGTTGCTGTGACGCCACGGCAATCTACTGAGGGCAACATAGTGAGACTCTGTCTCAAAAAAAAAAAAGAGTATTTTCTACTATGCATTTGTGATCCAATAAATGGATCCATTATGATCCATTAAGTTTTTCTATTTGCAAAATTAACTTAGGTATACAAAATGAAAAATCACAAATTCCCATATTTCAGAAAATCAGAAAAAAAGCTAAGATTGATGAAAACTAATAATACAATGTGAATAAACAAACACTGGATGAACTTGGAGGTCTGTTTGGCAATAGTAACACTGTTCAGTGCCCCCAACACAAAACAAAGACCAAAGGCACAAAGCAGTGAAGAACTGTTCAAGACAATAATGATATCCTTTAGGCAAATACTATCAAATTTGTTCTATTTTATTCCCACATCTGCACTTTAAGTTGACACTTAAGAATGCCTATGCTCTTTGTTCCTGTGACCATCTCTAAAGTTAAACAAAGAAAAGAGTTTATCCACTTCACAATTTGGGTGAAAGTGCATTCCAAATTTTATCAATGATTCTTCATGGGAAGCATACAAGCAGTAGTCAACATCTTCAACTGGGATTCTAGCCTGCCTTTCAGGCCTCCAGTGAAGGCAAACACATTGCTATCAGTGTCAATGTTGAACAATTCTAGATAGTATAAGGTTTTCCTTTATATATTGAATAAAATTGGCTTCCCTGTAAGATCCGCCTAAGGTCTCTATCTGTAGATTCACAATGACATAGAAAAATCTGTATCCCTCTCCTAAGTGATGATTCTTAAATTATAAGATAGCTATTTTATTAATTATATTTTTCTCCTTTTCTAATCCAATCTCTAAAACTGTTCCTTGGCATACATTAATTTTCCCTGGGATACGCAAAGAAGATAATTATGGGTTGAATTGTGCTCCCCACCACAAAGTATGTTGAAACCTCACCTACACTAATTCAGAATATGACCTTGTATTTACAGAGATAGCAATCAAGCTAAATCAAGATTATCAGGGCAGGCTGTAATCCAATATAACCTGTGTCCTTATAAAAGAGGAAAAATTTGGACACAGAGAGAAGTACAAAGAGAGGATGCTGTGTGAAGATGAAGGGAGAGATCAGAGTGATGCATCTAACAAGCCGAAGATAGCCTGTTTTTAACAGAAAACAGGAGATAGGCAAGGAAGAGATTCTCCCTCATAGCCCTTAGAAGAAACCACACTTTGATCTGGGACTTTTGGTCTCCAGAACCATAAGACAATAAATTTCTGTCATTTAAGTGACCTAGTTTATGGTACTTTGCTTTATCAGCCCAGAAAACTAAGGCATTTCTCAGAAATGTGACATGATAAAAGGTTAATGAAAATTTCTACAGCAAAATGCTTCAGAATGTCATTATTAAATTATTTTCAGTGTATTAGTAATTTCATAAATTGATAGTCTCTGTAAATATGGAATAGACATTTTGAAAAAGTAAAAAAAAAAAATTATGACTACAGTGCTTTATATAGTGTACTACTTTACAGAGAAAACTCTTAAGCCAGAGCTATCCTGGGACATTTGTGAATTTTCAAGTATCAGAATGGAAATTATAGTTTCCCTCATAAGATAGATAGAAGCAACAAACAGAAAACAACATGGTCATTTTCAGCTAGGGATGCTCAGCAAACTGCATCTCGTAGAGCAGTGTTTTTCAACCTTTTTTTTATCTCATGGTACACTTGAACCTATAGCTGAACTTCTGTGGCACACTTAACTTATGTTGACCAAAAATAGAGTTAAAAAAAATTTACTTACTGTGCTTTGAACTTCTTTTGAGAATAATTTAATTAACGATCTTTAAACATTTTTGTGGCACACCTAAGACCCTTTCACAGCACACCAGTTGAAAATCATGGTTGTAGGGGATCATTTCGACAGAACTTTCTATAATGATTGGAAGGTTCTATTTCTGCACTGTCAAATAAGGTAGCACAGAATAAGTACTTGAGTTGATATTGAGTACTTGAAATGTACCTAGCATGACCGAGAAACTGAATTTTTAATTTAATTCATTTTAAATAATTTAAGGTTTTTTTTTTTTTTGAGACAGAGTCTCACTATGTCGCCCTCGGTAGTGGCATCACAACTCACAGCAACCTCAAACTCTTGGGCTTAAGTGATTCTCTTGCCTCAGCCTCACAAGTATCTGGGACTACAGGTGCCTGTCACAACACCTGGCTAGACTACAGGCAGCTGCCACAATGCCCGGCTATTTTTTGGTTGTAGTTGTCAGTGTTGTTTAGCAGACCCGGGCTGGATTTGAACCCACCAGCTCTGGTGTATGTGGCTGGTGCTCTAGCTGCTGAGCTACAGGCACCGAGTCATAATTTAAGTTTAAATAGCCACATGTAACCATATGAGACAGAATACTTCTAGCATCAGTCCTTCTCATATATTTTTTCCCCCTTTATACTTTACTAGTGGTTTTCAACATGTGGTAATTTTGCTTATTAGGTGACATATGTTAGTACCATATCTGGAACTGTTTTTGGCTGTAATAACTGCATCCTATAATGCACAGGACAATCTCCCAAAACAAAGAGTTATCCAGTCCAAAGTATCAATAGTGCTGGGGTTAGGTAATCCTGCCATAGTAAAAGGATCTTCAAATGAAATGAAAAATACTTTGAAAATCATTATGAATGGCTGTATAATATTCTAACATTAGCTGGTTTGCTCATTACCTAAACCAATTTTTGACCTGCTGGTCAGTAATTCCATTCTGATCCCTCCTACTTTCTCTGTTCAGTTATCTTAGTGAATAAGCCATCCTACTTGATTTTCAGTCACAGTGGCCTCTGCTAAACATAACATGACTGAAACTGGTAAGTTTACTTTAGTACAGGCGTTAAGTATACATAAACCTTAACAGCCAGTTAGTTTTATAAACATAAAGTCTTTTGAACAATTTTTGTCTTGAACTTCTCGTTTATCTCAAAAAAGGGTATGAAAGGGGTAGTTTAGTGCAAATGCATAATCAATGACCTAAAAATAAGCTTTTGTTCTGCTACCAGAGAATTGGCAGTCATTATTTTTCATGTGATGATCAAGACAATAATATATTTATTCTGAGATATTTAAATTGACCATTTCTGCCAATGTTATTGTTGAAATATACCACTTATTTGAACAGCTTCATCTATCCTGGAATTAGATAATATAAAAATCTCCATCCTAAAAGTGTTCAAAATCTAGCGGAAAAAGAATTAGCTAATACAAAAGCAGTGACAAAAAGAGGACAAAAGCCAACTGTTTCTGAAATGAAGGCTAATAAAGAAATCTTGTTAGAAGTTCTTGGCCTATGCAGTGAAAACAAGACTCTATGGTTTTGAATAGTTCTGAATGAAGGAAAACAGAAAAGATGACCTCTTATGGAGGGTACATTGTTAAGATTTCAACCTTTCAATTTTTTAGAAAATATCATTGCTCCTATTTACCTAATTTCTCATTGTCTAAAAACATTGTATTCTTAGATATAACTCATGAACAAGGAAGTTGTTCATATGTTAATCACATCAGAAAATGGCAAAGATAAAATCTACCTTAATCTAATTGAGAGAAAAATTTTTTAAACTATCACTGAGATTTTCTTTCTTTCTTTTCTTTTTGAGATGGGGCGTTGTCTTGCTGTGTTCCCAGTTAGACTCCAACTCCTAGGCTTGTGTGATCCTCCTCTCTCAGCCTCCTGAGTAGCTGGGAGTACAAGCTTGAGCCACTGCACTTGGCAATTAAAAATTTTAAAGCACATATAAAGGAAGAAGAATATCACTTGTGAATTGTAACTGCCCTCAAACTTTCATAAGGATCTAAAAATTACTCAGGATTTTTCATTAATTCTATCATAATCTTGCTATATTATACCAAAAATGAACATAAGAATGACATGCATTTCCAGTCACATTATTCTATTTTCTTTCCTATCTTTATTAAGGTATACAATCAATCCTACTTCTCTGTCTACTCCCAATACAATTTTAGCTAGGTTACCAAGGTTTAAAGAGGTTGTGTTTTTAGTGACAATACAGGTACAGAGCCTTTCTTCTTTATCTAGAAAGAGACTTAGCAGAAAAAATTTTCTATTGAACACTGATATCCTTAGTTTTTTTTTTTTCCAAATAATTCATTGTCTCCAGCTTTCACGAGAAAATTTGTAAAGTAAACATTGGAGGAGGGAAAAAATAAGATAGTCCCTGAATTCATGTACTATGTTTACTGTTAATTCTGTATTTCATATTATTTTCATTCTCTTACTGGAGAAAACGAGTATTTATTGACGGCTGGTCACTGTGGCTCACACCTGTAATCCTACCACTTGGGGAGACCGAGGTAGCATTCCAAAGCCAGCAATCCTGCCCCCACTGTTAGGCTGTAGGACCTGGGACAGAGTGCTTGGGTATACAGGGAGATCTGATTATGAAGGCACTTTTTTTTTTTTGGAGACAGAGTCTCACTATGTAGCCCTTGGTAGTCTCGTGGTGTCACAGCTCATAGCAACCTCTAACTCTTGGGTTCTTTTGCCTCAGTCTCCCGAATAGCTGGGACTATAATCACCCACCAAAACGCCCAGATATTTTTGGTTGCAGTTGTCATTGTTGTTTAGCAGGCCTGGGCCAGGCAAGCTCACCAGGCTTCCGTGTATGTGGCTGGCACCCTACACACTGAGCTACAGGTGCTGAGCCAATTATGGAGGCTCTTGCCCAGGCCACCAGAGGTTTACGTTGAGAAGACTATCTGATCTTGGTTAGGAGGAGCTGTTTCAGGGGGGTTAAAGAGAATATAAGTAAATTCTACCTCTTGGTTTGAAAAAGTCTCTAAGCTTGTGTGGTTTCTAGGATTGCTTTTGTGTTTAGAGACAGGGAAAATGAGGAGCAAAGGGGAAAAATAGAATGATGCTTATCTTCTCTGACAAGCGTGCTTTCTAAGTTGCCAGTGTTTCAATGGTTCATGCAATAACATTTCTTAACACTTGAAAACTACATGTCTTTACATGACCTTTTTCTCTTCCTCACATTTTCCGATTCCTTTCCTTTGCTTCAAACCTTAAATTCTTGGGCTCTAGCACTGTAGGCTTTACTTGCCTCTTTCTAGTTAGGAAGCCTAAGACCTAAGTCTTCAAGATCTCTCCATTGCTAACCATTTTACACAACAAGGGCAGAGAATCCTCCAAACCACAGCTCTTGCTACATTATAAAATTGGTTCCTCCTTCCCCCTTGAAAACAGGCTACAGACTTTTTGGGTTTTTTTTTTTTTCTTTTTCCTCTCCAGTCCTTCACGCCCACTGTAACTAATCTGGGCTTTCTCTCCTCTGGGCTTTGGCTCACACTGATTCCTATATCTGGAATCCTTTTCCTTTCCATCTTTGGCTGCCTAGATTTGGTCCATTCTTTAAGGCCCAACTTGAATGTAATCTCTCCCTTGTCTTTTCTGATTCTCTAACCAGGTATAATTCCTTTCTTATCTAACACTGAGCATTACACTGGGTGCAACTCTTACAAGATTTGACGTTCTAATCTGTACTGCAGATATAGCTGTGTATCTCAACTGTCAGTTCCATTAAGATCAACTTCGTGTAACTGACCTTTGTGTCAGAGGTAGCACCTGGAACAAACATTCTTATTCACGGTCAATGGTAAAAAACAAAAAGTCTGGTTTGAGTAATGCAAACTAAATCAAAGGGTGTCAAAATTTTCTACCAGTTGAAGAACTGGTCAAAGGAACCCAGCAAGTTGAAGAGAAAAAAGTACAGCTTCTTAATGGGGCAATGGATTTTCTAGGTGCAGACACAACTACTGATAGACATCTACTAGGTCAAGAAAGGTATGCCCGAATGATGTGAATCACAGACTCAAAGAGAGGCCTGGAGAAGGCTAAAAAAACATCCGAAGGCACCTGTTGTATACTTTTGTTTATTTCTTGTTTTTATTTTGTTTCGCAAAGAGGAACAGAGGAAGCTTTGGGGCTTTAAAATTAGAAATGGTTTGTCATTTAATCAAACGATTAATTTTAAATGCTATATCGCAAATCAGGTTCAGTAGGGCTACTAAGTGATTCACTTCTGAAGAAAATAAAACCAACTCAGAAAACTTAGCTCCTCCTTCCTAGTTAAAGTAGAAATAAAAAAATCCGGCAATGTTATTTTCCCCAAATTCTAAAGCTCATCAGAGAAGCCTGCCGCCTCACACGCAAATTGGTAAAGATAATACTACTACAGAGATCATGAATAATGAATCCAAGGGTCCCTAGCTATGACTCTGTCATTGTTGTTTACTTGGTGACGTTTTTCTTTTTTAAGGAGAAACGAGTACGATGGGGAGGATGAGAGAAAATCAGTTTAAACTGTATTCAAATACCTTTATAGAGTTAACACCACAACTCAAAGAATCTGTTTTTACAGACCTGTAGTACTTGTTGGTAAAAACAACGAACTAATACTTGGAACAAAGGCAACAGACAACTACAGCCTTTCAATCACTTAACAGATATTTCCGCCAAGACAGGGCCAAACTCGGGTATCTGGGCTAGCAGGTGGCTGTCAGCTTTCAATAATAGGCTCTTTTCTCGGTAAGCTGCAAATCTTGGGACAACTGAGACCCTTCTGAGGAATCCTGAGCTGGGAGCAGTCTCCGGTTTTTGGGTAAATCTCTCCTCCTACCACACGTGACCAAATGGCAATCAGTCGCCAAGAAAGACACCGCAAACCGTCAGCCCCCGGTTTGCAAAGGCTCGGCATTGCCGCCTCAACCTCGGGAGGATCGCGTAGCCTCCTGCGCTCGGCGTCTGCGGAGCCTGCGCAGGGCGCCGCCGGGAGGCGCGCCGCTCCGGGGCCCGCAGGGCGGTGCCGCGCAGCGCCGGGAGCAGGAGCGGGGAGCGCGCGCCGCCTGCCCTGCGCGCCTGCCCACCCAGCGCCGCTGGAGCAGGGGCGCGGAGCCGCACGCAGCAGAGCCGAGCCGCGCCGCGCCGCAGCCGCAGCCGCAGCCGCAACCGGGTCCTCGCTCGCCGCAGGGACCCCGCAGCGACGTGGATCGGGTGAGAAGGCCGAGGGCCCGAAGCCGGGCTACCCCACCCCTGCGTAGGCCCAGGCTTCCCTTTCCTCCCAGCCCCCTCCGCTCCTCACCCCTCCCCAGAACCTCGCACAGGCTGCGGGGCGTCGTGAGCGGCACTTACACCACGGCTCTGGAGATTATCCAGGACACCATCTTCCCGGGGGCTTGGGCCCCACCTTTGGAGCGGGTGGGCGCTGAGCGCCGCGGACCAGGCCGCCAACGGCAGGCCGCGCGCTCGCCGACTCCTCGCGCTCCCCGGGGCCGCGCTGGCGCCCTCGGGAGCCAGGCCGGGTGTCTGAGCGCCGCGGCCCGAGTTGCGCGG
>NW_003852403.1:21441246-21458789 GCF_000181295.1 Otolemur garnettii
CCAGGACCTGGCGGCCGAGCTCCTGGGGCTTGACGGGCGGGACCCCGGCCCGCGCTGGTCGGCCTCGCGCCCTCAACCCTGACCCCTGCGCTCCACCTTCTGATCCTCCTCTTCTGTGTCTTTGGGACGCCCACTTGGTGGTGAGAGGCGGGCAGGAGGCTGAAGAAGGGAACTGGGGGTTGGGATGGTCTATGCGTGTGTGAAAAATAAGGTACTGGCAGGAACTCTGCTCGACAGAACCCTCTGGACTAGGCCCTAGATTCTGGAGAGCCAAGATTTTGAGGTGTGCTTGGCCACATCCGGTCGCCTGTTTAGTGAGGCACAGCACCAAGGGCATACTTAACAGTACTGCATTTTAAGGGAAATGGCAGGAGGTCCTTGCAAGGCCTGAGTGTACCTAGAATCTCATGATGTATGGTGCATTGCAGGGAAGGGCACAAGAGCAGAACATTGGATTTGGCGTTTACAGTAGTGGGTGTAGTGATACCACTGTTGTGGGTCTCTTAAAACACCTTTTCATTAGAGCATCTGCAAAGCTGTTTTACAGACACAAATCTCCATTATTTTCCTGAGCCTGCCAGATATTCAAAGTAAAAGCTGGGCCTAGGATTCCTGACCGTCCTGCTGTCTATTTTGGGAGAACTTGGTTTACTGCTAACACCTTGTAGTTCTTGCAAATGTCATTATTTCAAGAGTAGGATTTTAAAACTGATTTTTTGGTGACACTACCAAATTGGGTAAAGTTTAGTCTTGGTCTTTTCCATTTAACGACAGTAGTAAAAGATATTCTAGCATTCAGGTGGTGCAAAGAATGAAAGATGAAATGTGAGTCTGCAGCCTTTAATTAAAGTCCTAAAAAACATAATGGCTTATTTCGTCGCAGTACTGTAATTTATTTGTTTTGTTTCTCAGTTAAAAGAGACTAATAACACTGTAGCCTGCTTTTTGCTATTCAAGGGCAATGTGAGGCATCGGTAAATAACATGTTTAGGAAGTGCTCTGATTGGTTTGGAAGAAAATTGAGACGTGTAGTTTATCCTGGGTTCTTTTCACTTGTCAGGGTCAATAAATTTGGTAATATTTCAGTTATTTAAAAAGCAAACTCAGAAACTGTTTTCTGCTCTTGGGTTAGGTTCTACTTATTCATGTTGAGAGTATGTATTTTTATTTTAGGAATTTTGATAATTTGCATTCATTCTGAACCTTATTTTTTGACCATTATTCAGCATTATTGGGCATCAGGTGAGCCATATAAGCAGCAATTTTCTGGAGAACTCTCTGGTTTAATTTTTACTGCCTTTATCCACAACCACTGATGTATCCTTTCCCTGCTTTTTTCTGAACCAAGCTATATTTTTATGCTTAGTGCTTTTGCATGGATTTCATTTTTCCTTTAATGCTTTGATCTCCATTCTCTACCTATTGTAATCCTTGTTTTTCAATGTCTTATGCTATGAGGATGCTCAAACTTATAAAAATTTCAGCTGTGTGCAGTGGAAATCTCTTAAATATGTCTTTGCCTTTTTAGGGGTCGTCATTGTGAATACCGACTATTCATTGAATCATGATGTATTTGTGTCTTCAGAGGTTGCTGAGATAGGCCGGCTGTTCTCTGAAATGTTAGGGATACTGCTGTGTATTAAATTTCATTTTGCATGCTTGTTAGATCCTCTGCCTCTTCCACATTATGCTACTTCCTTTTTGCTGCTTTCATTCAGTTTGCCTGAAATAGTTCCTTTTTTCACGTCGTCATAGGCTATGTGTTGGAAACCACCTACTGGGTGTGCTACACATGTGATTGTCATCCATCCGAGACTTTAAAGCACTAGATAATATTTATTCCCTTTTGATACCTGGAAGCTGAGATTTAGAGATGTTAGTTCACTGGGCAATGATCATGTAGGTCAGTGCTAGCAAAATTGGAAATCTAATTCATGTTTCCCAAACTTCTTTACATTATTTTGTGATAGCAGAAATGTTTCTTGTTCAGATGGGAATTATCCTCCAGTGGGAAATTAAGAAGCACTTTTTTGGTTGTTATAATGATTGGGACTAGCCACTAGAATTTGATGGGTGGGCCAGGGTTGCTGTACTTTTTGGAATATGTGGAACAGTCCTGAACAAAGCATGTCCCTGTGTCCTGTAGGAGTTAGGAATATTTTGACTGACATTCATATAATCTTTATAATTGTCTGAGCTTAGAACCTCCATTTTACATATAAAATAATAGCTTCAACTCAGATTGAATTTTCCACTGTTTCCACATCCAACTGTTGTGTAAACTGAAGGAAGATTTATTTTGCTTACTGCCTTGGATAATTTCATCACAAATAGCTTTGCATTCGTAGTTATCATACTCAGCTATTAATTATTTTTGTAAGTCATCTATCGTAGTTTTGCCTGAGCATTGAAATACATATTTTATTATTATAAATTAGTTTTACTTTTTTTATTTTTCATTTTATTGAGGGTATATGGATTTGTTTGAAATTATCTGTAGGAAGATTATTATTAATTTCAGGATGGTAAAGCAAAAGAAAGTATTTTATGGAAGGGGCATATTGAGTCTGATGTGGTTGAGAACAATCCGTATAAAATAAAAGCAGCTTTGTCTCAGGAGAATTTTTCTTGAAAAGTTCCCAGATTTTAGTGGTGGGTGTTTTTAATTTCTGTGTATTGGACTATGACTCAGTTGAGATCTGCTAATAAGTGGCAATTAGATAAGTACATCACTGTGTAAGGTTTCTGATCAGAAGATAGAAAATTATTTCTTAGGTATGGAACTTAATTGTTTTGTTTTCATACATGTTAGTATTCATGCTTTGTGCTGTGGATTACTTCGCTGTGTTCTGCAAAGACTTCTCTTGTTATTGAGTTAAATCATGGTGGGAGGTAGCATATGTAGGGCAAAGGACATTCTCTCAGGAGACATTTCTACCACTACTAATGTGACATTTGCTGAGTCATACTGTTTCTTGTGGAATAGGAGTGATTATGTTATGATGAACAAATGTAAGTGATTTTAAAACATAAGGGTAATTAATTAGACTCCAGTAAAAACATTGCTTTTTCTTCTACATCTTAGTTTTCCTGGGATATATGTGCCTCTTTTGCATATTAAAGGAGTTCATTTATTAGCAAATCAGCAGAGAATGGGAAAGTACCTCGGAGAGGAGGTGGTGAGAGCAGAGTTATAGGGTACAGAGGTAATACCTAATCCATATAATAGGTCACCTTTCCATTTCTAGTGGGAGAGTATTTTCAATAGCTTAAAAATATTTGTATTTGGAGAAAGGCTAAAATTAGTAAATGTTTCTCTTTAAGAGCTGTTTAGGGAGAATATCTTAAAAAGACTGAATTAACAGGAGAAAAGTGTTCTTTCCTCATCTTCTAGGTGAATATCTTTTTTCTCTCAGGCTATCTGCTTATGGTTTATGGTTAAGACAGGTCAAGTTTGGCATTTGACATTGAAATTGAATTATAAAGAAATGATACTGAAAATACAATGATCAGATTGCCGTAGAATAGAAAGATGAGAATCTGATTATGTATTCACTATAGGTATTAATAGATAAAGATAGGTACTAGCTAACCATCAGTGACAAAAGCAGCTGACTGTAGTGGCTCACGCCTATAATCCCAGCACTCTGGGAGGCTGAGGAGGGTAGATTGCTTGAACTCAGGGGTTTGAGACTAGCCTGAACAAGACTGAGACCACACCCCATCTCTTCTTGTGGCAGGTGCCTGTGGTCCCAGCTACTCTGGAGGCTAAGGCAAGAGAATCACTTGACCCCAAGAGTTTGAGGTTTCTGTGAGCTGTGACGCCATGGCACTCTACTGAGGGCTACAAAGTGAGACTCTAAAAAAAAAAGACAAAAGCAAAGTACAGGGTGTCCCAAAAGTTGTCATATATAGGGAAAATTGCATAGCAACAAGTGTCAGAATGTGTTCACCATGAGTAGGAGAGGACTTCATGGGTGTGTATAGAAAGAGGTGGTCAACGCATAGAGAATATTTTGTAAATAAAAGTACATTTAGCTGCTATTTCCCATTTCTCCCTACATACAGGGACACTCTGTACATCTGTGATGGCTAGATCTAGGGACAACATGCAGTAAGGAATTGACCTTATCTATGGTTTATGGATTTAAGGTAGTAGCCTTAACTATAATGCTTAAGGATTTAGACTGAAAAAAGAATTTTTTTTCCTTCAGGGTAAAAGATTTTATTTGTTGTTGTTTGTTTGTTTTTGAGATAGAGTCTCTCTTTGTTGCCCTTGATAAGAGTGTCATGGTGTCAGAGTTCATGGCAACTTCAAGCTCTTGGGCTCAAGTGGTCTTCTTGCTTCTGCCTCTTCAGTAGCTGGGATTACAGGCACCTCCTATTTACAGAATTACAACACCTGGCTATTTTTTAGAAGCAGGGTTTCCTTCTTGCTCAGTCTTGTGTCAAACTCCTGACCTCAATCAATCCACTTGCCTCAGCCTCCCAGAGTGCTAGGATTGCACACATGAGCTACCGTGCCAAGCTTAAAAGATAGTTTTGTGTATATTTGAGGTACTTTCATTATTCATTTAAAATAAAATTGATTAAAATGATTTTAAACTCAAAATAGGTTTATGATTTCAGGTATTCAGGTACATATGGGGTTTATAGTATAATTTCCTAAATATGAAATATTTGATGACCCCGCTATGTCTGGTAAGCAGAACTTTAAAATTTTTTTCATTTATGTTTTAAGCGTTAATTTAAAGCACACAGAATAAAGTTCAAAAAGCAAACAGTGAAAAATTAGTCCTTTTTTTCTTCCCTGTCGCTGACTACCCAGTTCCCTTCACAAACTCTCTTCCTAGTTTTTTTTTTTTTTTTTCACCTTCAAAGTAAAGTCCAGAAACAGACCAAATAGGTGTTTAATCTAGATAAAGGTGGCATTTTACAGTTTTTGGAACATGATGGAATTATCCAGTAAATGATGTCATAACTAGCCAGCCATGTAATAAAAACTGAAGAAAAATAATTTCTGATGGATAAGAAATGTAATACAGGGTGTCCATAAAGTCTGTGTGCAAGTTAAAATAGCACAAACTTTATGGACATCCTATATATTAAAAACTGAAAGTACCACGAAAGTACAGAAAGAAAGCATAGATGAAAATTGTACAGTTTGGCTTGGCGACTGTGGCTCAAGCAGCTAAGGCACTAGCTACATACACCTGAGCTGGCGGGTTTGAATCCAGCCTGGGCCCACCAAACAACAATGACAGCTGCAACCAAAAAATAGCCAGGCATTGTGGCGGGTGCCTGTAGTCCCAGCTACTTGGGAGGCAGAGGCAGGAGACTCGCTTGAGCCCAGGAGTTGGAGGTTGCTGTGAGCTGTGATGCCATAGCACTCTACACAAGGTAACAGCTTGAGGCTCTGTCTCACGAAAAAAAAAAAAAGAAAGAAAAAGAAAATTGTACAATTTTTTTTTTTTTGAGACAGAGTCTTATTTTGTCACCCTCGGTAGAGTACTGTGGCGTCACAACTCATAGCAACCTCCAACTCTTGGGCTTAAGCTATTCTCTTGCCTCAGCCTCCCAAGTAGCTGGGATTACAGGCGCCCACCACAACCCCCAGCTATTTTTTGGTTGTAGTTGTCATTGTTTTGATAGGCCTGGGCTGGATTTGAACCCCCCAGCTCCAGTGTATGTGGCTGGCGCCTTAGCTGCTTGAGCTACAGGCACTGAGCCTATAATCTTGATAGTGAAAAGACCTCTGTCAGTAAGTCAGAAGCCGTAATTATAGATTGAATAACAGAAGCCAGAGGAGGGGAAAACACCTTAACTATTGAGGAGTGAAGATTGCATCCAACTATTCCTCAGAAACTGTGTAAGCAAGAAGAGAGAAAAGTGAAATGTTTAGTGTGAAGAGAAAATAACCACCAACCTAGAATTATGTCCCTTGTCATATTGTCCTTCCAAAGTGAAGAAGATATAAAAACTTTCTCAAACAAAGACAAATTAAAGGACTTTGTTGCCAATAGACCTGCTTGCAAGAAATATGTAGAAAAGTTCATCAGAAAGAAAGAAAACAATATAACCCAGAAACTTGGATCTTTTCTTTTTCTTTCTTTCTTTCTTTCTTTTTTTTTTGAGACAGAGCCTTAAGCTATTGCCCGGGGTAGAGTGCAGTGGTGTCACAGCTCACAGCAACCTCCAACTCTTGGGCTTAAGTGATTCTCTTAAGTGATTCTCTATTTTTTGGTTGTAGTTGTCACAGTTTGGCAGGCCTGGGCTGGATTCGAACCTGCCAGCTCTGGTGTGTGTGGCTGGGGCCTTAGCCGCTTGAGCTACAGGCGCTGAGCCAGAAACTTGGATCTTGAAAACTTTTTTTTCCTTTTTCTTAATCAATCTAACATGTAACAATTTGTTTAAAATAATAAATGCAAAAGTATATTTGATTATGTATGCTTGTGTGTGCTTGTGTGTGTGTGTGTATACATATATACATATGTGAAATGAATGACAACAGTGATACAAGGGATAGGAGAAAAGAATTAGGACTATTTTGTTATTAAAAGATACTCAGACTACCCTACTTGGGAAGTGGTATAGTATTGTTTGAAAATGGACTTGAATTAGGTTATTGTAAACCTCAGGACAACCACTAAAAGAAGAAGAAGAAAAGTACAGTCATAAGTCCATTATCAGATACATCTTTTGCAAATATTTTTCTCTGAGTCTGTGGCTCTTCTTTTGTTCTCTTGATACTGTCTCAGTATACATGGGGGATTGACTCCAGGACCTTTGAGTATACCAAAATTGGTACATACTCAAGTACTTCAGTCAGCCCTGCAGAACTTGGTTTATGTAAAGTTGGCCTTCCATGTATAGGTTTTGTGCCTATTAAATACTATATTTTCCATTTGTGCATGGTTGAAAAAAATCCACATATAAATAGACTCATGCAGTTAAAACCCATGTTGTTTAAGGGTCAAAAGTATAATCGATATGTCAAGAAAAGAGAGAAAATAAAATATATATAAAATGTTTAATTAAGGGCTGGGCGCAGTGACTCATGGCTATAACCCTAGCACTTCTAGGAGTATAAAGTGAGAGGATCACCTGAGGCCAGGAGTTAAGAGACCATCCTGGAAAGCATGTCAAGACTCCATCTCTACACAAAAAGCAAAAAAGTATTAGTTAAGTATAGTGGCATGTGCCTGTGGTCCTAACTACTGGGGAGGCTGAAGCAGGAGGATTGCTTGAGGCCAGGAGTTTGAGGTTGTGTTGAGCTGTGATAATGCCATTGTACTACATTCCAGGCAACAGGTGAGACTCTGTCTCAAAATTTTTTTTTTTTCAATTAAAACCATGAGTTTAAATTAATACCTCAGGATCAGCCCCCCTAGAACAGTGGTTACTGCGCCAGCCACGTATACTGAAGTTGGCGAGTTCAAACCCTTCCCGTGCTGGCTAAAAAACAATGACAACTGCAACAAAAAATAGCTGGGCATTGTAGCAGGTGCCTGTAGTCCTAGCCACTTGGGAGGTTGAGGCAAGAGAATCACTTAAGCCCAAGAGATGGAGGTTGCGGTGAGCTGTGATGCCATGGCACTCTACCAAGGGTGACAGTGAGACTCTGTATCAAAAAAAAAAAAAAAAAATACCTCTATCAGAAATGCAGTAAGGACAAAGTTGAAGTCAATAGCACTATCAATCAACTACATAATCGACATCTATAAGACTATTTATCCAAATAACAGGTTACATTTTCTTTTCAAGATCACATGGAACATTCAAGATAGACCTCATTTAGGGGTTATACAACAAACTTTAACAAACTTTAAAGAATACAAATTATAAAATATCTGCTCTCAGACCCCAATAAAAATAAATTAGAAACCAGTATCCAAAGGATAACTGGAAAATCCCAAAATACTTGAAGAGTAAACAACATACTTCTAAATGATAGGAGGGTCAAAGAAGAAATCTCAAGAAAATTTAAAAAATACAGTATTTTGAAGAAAATGAAAATACAGCTTTGTATTGTATTGAAAATTTGTGGGATGCAGTGAAACCATTGCTTAGAGAGAAATTTATAGGCTTGAATGGATCTATTAGAAGAGGGGAAAGATCAGAAATAAATAGTCTAAGGTTCCACCTTCGGAAACTAGAGAAAGGAGAAAATTCAATCCAAAGTAAGACGAAAAGAAGTAATAAAAATTAGAGGAGAAATCATTGAAATGGAAATCAGAAAATCAATAGAGAAAAAAAACTAAAGGCGATTGATTTCTTAAAAAGATAAAGTCACTTATCCTTTAGTTAGAATAACTTTAAAAAGAGAGGATAATAATTATTATCAGAAATGAAAGAGGGGACATCAGCACAGATCTCATGGACATTGAAAGGATAATAAAAGAATTATGACCAACTCTGTGCCCACAAATTTGATAACCTAGGTGAAATGGACCAATTTTTTGAAAGCTACAATCTGCCAAAACTCATACAAGAAGAAATAGGCAATCTGAGTAGACCTGTATCTGGCAAAGAAGTTAAATCTGATTAATAATTTTCTAAAACAGAAAGCACCAGGCCCAGTTGGGTAAAGCGTTAGGAAGTCATTCGTTGCTGGTAGGAAGGCAAAATGGCACAGCCACTTTGAAAGACCACTTGGCAGTTTCTAACAAAATTAAATACACTCTTAACCATCCAGCAATTGCACTTTCCAGTATTTATCCAAATGAAATGAAACTTAGGTCCACGTAAAACCTGCACACAGATGTTGATAGCAGCTTTATTTATAATTGCCAGAACTTGGAAGTAACCAAAAATGTCTTTCATGGGTAAAAATGGGTAAAAATTACACCACCTTTAGACGAGGGAATATTAGTGCTAGAAAAAAAATGAGATAAAGTCGTGAAAAAGACATGGAAGAAACTTAAATTCTTACCATTGAAGCCACTCTGAAAAAGCTACATATTGTATAATTTTGACTATATGACATCTGTGAATAGGCAAAACTGGAAACCAGAAGTTTCAGGGTTACCATAGGTTATGGGGAGGGAGTGGTGAATAGGCAGAGAGAACAGAGGATTTTTAGGGCAGTGAAAATATTCTGCACAAAGGTGGATCCATGTCATTATAGGCATGTCAGTGTGTGGAGAGAGGTAGGATGTACACCACCGGAAGTGAACCTTAATGCTAACTAGGGACTTTGGAAGATAGTAATGTGTGTTTGTACATATGTATTTATTTTTACTTTTTTTTTTTTTTTTGAGACAGAGTCTCACTATGTCACTCTTAGTAGAGTGCTGTAGCATCACAGCTCACAGCAACCTCAAACTCTTGGGCTTAAGTGATTGTCTTACCTCAGCCTCCCAAGTAGCTGGGACTACAGGCACCCACCACAACGCCCAACTATTTTTTGGTTGCAGTTGTCATTGTTGTTTAGCAGGCCCTGGGCTGCGCTGAACCTGCCAGCCTCTGTGTATGTGGCAGGCACCCTACTTACTGAGCTACAAGTTCAGAGCTGATAATATGTATCCATCTAGGTACATTGATGGTAACATATGTACCATTCTTATGTGGGATATTGATGTTGCGGGAGGTTGTGCCTGTGTGAGGACAAGGTAAATGGGATTCTACTTTCTCTCAGTTCTGCTGTGAACCTACAATTGCCTTAAAAAATAAATTTTATTTAAAAATAAATAAATTTCAGTAGGAAAAAATGCGCAAAGAATATCAACAGGCAATTTACAAAAGCCGTACTAATGGGGCCAGGACATAACTGTAGCTAATTCAGACATATGCATGGTCTAAGTTAGAATTGAGTCTTGATCTGAAGCATAGTTTAACACCAGAAGTAACTAAAAAGGAATTCTTTTATTCTTCAAAGAGTATTTAAGGGAATTTAATTCACAACTACATTAATATTTGTCCTCCCTATTTCTTTTGCTGCTCTGTAGCTCCTCACTTGTCAAATTTTCTTTCTAAATCACAGCCAACAGGATTGCTTCCCATCAACATTTCTTTTCTTGTTTTTGTTTCTTTTTGAGACAGAGTGCTATTATGTCACCCTCGGTAGAGTGCTATGGCATCACAGCTCACAGCAACCTCAAACTCTAGGGCTTAAACGATTCTCTTGCCTCAGCCTCCCAAGTAGCTGGGACAACAGACACCTGCCACAACACCCGGCTGTTTTTTTTTGTTGTTGCAGTTGTCATTGTTTAGCTGGCCTGGGCCAGGTTCAAACCTACCACCCCTTGGTGTATGTGGCTGGCGCCATAACCCCTGTGCTATGGGTGCTGAGCCCCTATCAAATTCTTGCTTTATTCCTTTATTATGTTGATCAACTTACTTTCAGCAAAACTTTATAGGAAGGGCAAAATGAGTAGAGGGAGGAAGACTGTACACTTGCATGTTAATTTTTCCATATCACACAAAGAAAATAGTGTTGTTCTCACTGAGTATTAAGGAAATTCAGATAAAAAGTTCCTTCCCTTCAATGTAGCAACTATTAAATAGAAGGATATTGGTGTATTGGTGGGAATGTGTGGATTCCTGAAAATTTCTGTTGGAGAGAATAAAGACTAAGTTAATTTTTTCAGGAAAGAAATTGTATACATTTTCACAGATGGCAGGCGTTGGATGCTGCAAGACCTTATCTCAGGCCTGTTGTTTCAGACTATGTATGTGTCTTGGGGGAGGCAATCTAGTGTGGGTGTGTATCCCATTTCTTTTGTATTCTTAAAATTGACTTTATACCATATATCTGAAAATTGTTTGTCCAACTTATGGTGCTGCTTAAATGAATAGGTAGATTCTCAGTTTCTACCTCAGACCAACTAAATCAGAATCTCTGGGTAGAACCCAGTAATTTTTCAAACAAGCTTACCACAATTTATATTATTCAATATAAATAATATTATGTATTATTTAATAATAACACAATATTATTTGATAATCAGAGCAGTTATTATAGACTCTGAAGTCTGTTATTTTCTGCTGAAGCTTTCCCACCTAGCTCAAACCCTGAAAAGACTTGATCAAAATACTTGTCCAGCTCCAAATTCATGAATTTTTATTCTCTTTACTTTGAAATTTCTTTTATATCTTTTACCATCTTCCTCTTTTTTTGTTCCTAGATCTAAGGAAGAGTGTACCCCTTGCTAAAAATCACTCAAAGAAGCTCTTGATCCTTCTTTAACACCTCTTTCTAGACATTCTGTGCTTTTCCCTTCCTTTACTTAATACTATATAAATATTTTTATTTGAAACAGAATCTCACTGTGTTACCTGTGCTGTACTGCGGTGGCATCATCTTGGCTTACCGCAACCTCTAACTCCTGGGCTCAAGCAGTCCTTCTGCCTCAACTTTCCAAGTAGCTGGTGACTACAGCTGATAGATCTCCCACACCCCCTTGTTCTTGTTTTTTTGGACAGATGAGGTCTTTTCGCTCTTGCCCAGGCTGGTCTCTAACTCCTGGCCTCAAACGATCCTCCTCCTTTGCCTACCAGAGTGCTAGGATTACAGGCATGACCCACTGCCTGGACTTAATACTGTATTTTTGAGATTTTACTTGTAATTGTAATTCCTTGATTTCCACTTCTAGGTAATATTCCATTATCCTTACATACCTTAACTTATTTTCTATTCTTTTTAAGGATATTTTGGAAGTCTTGCATTTTTTTTTTTTTTGCTTTAGCTGCATATGTGAAGGTTTATTTATGGTATATATTATATCACTCTCTTGAAAACTTAATTTTCTACAAACCTCTTATTTCACAAAATACAACTGTTGATAAACTAAATACATAGCCAGGTTGTGACATGAAAATGACCTGAAAAACATCTGAACAGGGCGGCTCCCGTAGCTTAGTGGCTAGGGTGCCAACCACATACAACCAGGCTGGCGGGGTTGAACCCGGCCTCGGCCAGCTAAACAGCAATGACAACTGCAACAAAAAAATAGCTGGGCATTGTGGTGGGCACCTGTAGTCCTAGCTACGTGGGAGGTGGAGGCAAGAGAATCACTTAAGAGTTTGAGTTTGCTGGGAGCTGTGACACCACGACTTTAGTGAGGGTGACATAGTGAGCCTCTGTCTTAAAAAGAAAAAAAAAAAGCACATCTGAACAACTTGATGGAAATAAATATGAATCGATAAGAAAGTTTACCTCAAGAATCCTTAGTTTTTATTTAGACAATTTTAATTTGGTATATCCTTGAGAAGTCTTTTTAAATATTGTGTCACTTTTGTATCTCATTCCGCAGACAGAAATAATAATCTCTAGTAAACTGGGAAATATTTAGTAAGTTTTTACAAGAAGCTTTCATTTCAGAGGTCTGGACTAATAGGAACAATGTACAATAATTAGAAATCCTAGCGGAAATAGAGAAAAGCAGTTACCTTTTTAAAAATTAAGGAATTGATGTAATTCTATTCTAGAGCTTGTGGCATTACAATGAAAAATCTTTCAATAATAGGGTTATATTGGTAGTATGTTGTAAAGCTTCTTGAAGGACACTATCAGGCTTTGTATTCATCTATCTTGGACTTGGCATATTGGCTTTGGTTCACACTGCATCTCAACCAAGAGGGCTGGGATTTATGATTCCAGCTTCAGCTCGATAAATGATTAGATCTGGGCAGAAATCAGTTTATTTTGCTGGTCTTTTCTTCCCTCATTTGAAAATTAAGTAATCTATTAGATTGCTTGTCTTTATGGAATCATTCAGAGAATTAAACACGAATGTATGGAATCCCTTTATAACCTGCATACTGTAATGGGGGTGTGAAATATTTTAAGATTAATAAAAATCTGGCACAAATACTCAAAATAGCCTTTTGCAGTTCAGAAATCACTGAACTTGGGAGAAGACTATCATGTATGGGAAAAAGATTCTAGGTGTTGGGTGGTGCCTGTGGCTCAAAGGAGTAGGGTGCCAGCCCCATATGCTGGAGGTGGTGGGTTCAAACCCAGCCCCAGCCAAAACGTAAAAAAAAAAAAAAGATTCTAGGTGTTGGTAATGACCACGGCCTGGAATACTGCCCTGCAAAAACCTTCATTGATTTTAAAGAAGTTCACAGTTCAAACAGAGATCATCTGTTTGGAATCAGATGCTTTACAAAGATAATTCTTTGGTAGGGTCTTATACTAGTAGAGTGTTATAAGACCAACTATAATCCAGAGAGAGCGTGCGCTCAAAGTACGATGTGCAGTGGAAGTGGAGCAGCAGAGTTTGGAGAGTGAGGCCTTCAGTGCCACAGTAAAGCATTTGGACTTGATCCTTTATCCCTCCCCTAGGCTGTAAGAACCTGTACAAGGGCTTAAACTGGTGACTCTTCATTAGACTGGCCTTTGTGATCTTTTGTCAGATGAGGAAGAGTTTCAGGAAATACTGGAGGCACAGTGATCAGTCCAACAGCCGTTGTATTACTGTAGGGTAGGGGAATTGGTGTTTTAACTGGGGCTGTTAGCCTAGGGTCCACAAATTATGTGTCCATGAACTTAAGAGGGTTAAAAAGTTATATATTTTTTCACTAACCTTCACCTGAAATAAAGCATGAAGGGAACAAATCCTAGTAACAGTAGTACTTATAGCTTTTTTGTCAGTAGAAATCATGGAAATTTTTTTTTCATATTGAAGTTGTTATAGCTATCTTGAAATATTGCTTACCTCACTCATCCTTGCTTTGAAATTATAGTAGCTATTAGATCACTAGGAGATTTTGTTATCTAATGAGTTGCGATAGAAGCACATGTAGTGTTACCAAATCATATTCTTTTTTACTATTCTTTTTTTTTTGAGACAGAGCCTCAAGCTATACCCCTGGGTAGAGTGCCCTGGCATCACAGCAACCTCCAACTCCTAGGCTCAAGCGATTCTCCTGCCTGGGCTCCCCGAGTAGCTAGGACTACAGGTGCCTGCCACAACACCCAGATATTTTTTGGTTGCAGCCATCATTGTTTCTGGCTGGTCCGGGTTGTATTCGAACTGGCCAGCTCAGGTGTATATGGCTGGAGCCCCAACTGCTTGAGCCACGAGCGCCAAGCCCTTTTTTACTATTCTGATAATTGTAGTTCAAAAAATTAGTTTCATGTGTTTTTTTTTTGCAGTTTTTGGCTGGGGCTGGGTTTGAACCTGCCACCTCCGCCATACGGGGCTGGCGCCCTACTCCTTTGAGCCACAGGTGCTGCCCCGGTTTCATGTTTGTATATGTAAAACTAAAACATTATTTTGAGTCCAAGGCTCATCAGACTGCTAAAGGGGTCCATGGCAGTAAGAACACTTGGTAAAGTGAGGCAGTGGCTCTTCTAGAACGTACTGATAGTTTGTCATTTTTGGCAATTCACATGGACAAATTTGAGCTACTGTTTGCTTCTCTCTAGAATAAAGTAATTAAAGTAAATGATCCATAATAGTTCTTCTAATTCTAAATTTTTACTCTTGATTTTCTCCCCTCTAAATTAGGATTTTTCATAGCCTTTCCTATTTCACTAAATTATAAAATTACATCATTCTCTACCAGTTACTCAAGTCAAAAACCCGTAAGTTATCCTTGACTTTTCTCTGTCATTAATTCCTGTCAATGGACTTAATTCTGCTTCCTAATTGAACCTCTCCATCTCTGCCACCTTCTTAGTCTAGGCGTTCATCATCTCTCAGCTGCATTACTGCAAGTCTTCTAATGGTTTTTCCTATTCTGTTCTTGACCTTTTATAGTCTGTTATCTACATAGCAAAGACAGTGGCCTTTTTACTCCATAAATGAGAAGACTGCTTAAAACCCACTCCTGTGGCTTTATTTGCACTTGGAATTAAATTTCACCTTGTCCTACAAAGCCCTGCTTGCCTTTCCAAATTTACCTTTTATCACTATCCTCCTGGCCTATTAAGCTTCAGCCATATTGGCCTTTTTTTTTTCTGTTCCTGTGACCTTGTCATCCTACTTTTTGCCTTAGGGTCTCTGCTCTTGCTGTTTCCTACTCCAGAATGAGCACCTATTATCCCTGCATGGCATCTTAAAGCTATTCAGATTTTGTGCTCCCTTCTTCATTTATTACCCAATCTGACCTAGCCACCTAATCATTCTTGGGTCCACCTATTGCAGTTCTCTGTATAGTATTTACCAGGCTGCTGTTCTTTGTTTTCTTTCTCCTCCTTCGATTGGAATGTGAGTGGAGAGTAGAATCTATTAGAGCAGGAATGTTGTCTGCCCTGTTTCACTGTTACAGTCTCAGTAACTATATACATCCTGTGTTGACACACTTTAGAATTTTGGGTAATTATCTATAACCAAAAAAGTACAGAAGCAAGTAATGACTTTATGCACTATGTATGATATTATACATACATAATGTGTCCCTAAGCTGCCCATAGCATTTTATGAAGTATGTCCCAGCCAAAATCAGCCATAATAGGATGATCCATTTAAGGGTATCGTGGCAGGATGTGGCTTGTAGCAGCTCAAGTGGAACTAGTAAGGAAACAGAAAAGAGAAAATAGTACCTGTGAATCACAAGAATGTGGACACTGGTACTATTAGATACTTCTTAATCTATCAGGATGATCCAAATCCTAGAGAATGGGGCTAAGGATGGAGATTCTAAGCATACACTAGGCATACACTAAGTGACCATACACTAAGCAGCTGCCTGCACTGAAGAAGCAGACCTGAGCAAGTTGTCAGAAGGCAAATTAGTTCACAGGTAGCCAGGAGAAACAGAATAAAATTGGAAGGAAGAATTGCTCCTTATTCACAGCAAAGAATTAAAGTTGAGTCAACTCTAGCTTTTTGGCTTATTCTGGTGAGAGCCAACGTCAGTTTTGTAGGTTGCCAGTGCTAATGAAAAGCAGATGGTAGGTTGTAAGTGTGGGATTGGGAGGGAGGGAGGACAGGAGCAAAGGTGGGGCAGACATATTTCTGATTTGGAAGCATTTGTCAGAAACTCAGATGTTAGAACTAGAATAAATCATTGAGTTCATTTAGTCTGTTGTCTCCCAAACTTTCCACAGAAGGGATCTCTTAAGTTGTTTTTCTATTTTGAATCCCACATTACAAAAAGTTTTTGCTCAAAACCTTTAATTATTAATAATTTGGTTCCTCCTTTTTAAATAACAATTATAATCAGAGTAGCATGTACTATCCATATTGAATTGATCTAAGTTGAACTAAAAAAAAAATAAAAATGATCCTTAAGAAATTTAGGATTTTAACTGTGACATTTTGCAGATAGCCTACAACCTTCAGGTTACAAGCTTTGGAGGTTGGCCATTGAAAGCCTAAATTTTTTCTCAAGCCCTTTGTCTTTTTAAATCTGTCACTTAGGAGCTGTATCATTTTGCATAGGTCACTTAGCTCTAAGACCCAGTTTCACCATCTGTGAAATGGGTATAATGATACTTCTGGGAGGTTCACATGAGATAATAAAGCCTTTAAGTTCTTGACATGTTGCCTGATACGTAATGCATGCTTAATAGTTATTACCCATTATTATTGTTTGTTATATACTGCTGTGTACCTCATGTTCTCAGAACTGTCTTGTAGATTTTGGATTCAGAGTTTCATCTTTTTGTCATCCAGAATTGATTCTTTAACTCCAAGAAATACAGAGTTGGGCAGAGAATACATGACATTGGCATTTGTGGGTAGAGGAAGAATTGAAGAGCTGGCAGGTTTTTAAAGCTTCCATCATGTACAAATATCAGATCTTCTACTTCATCAAGTACAGGGTGAGAGGAAACAAGCTTCAACTCCAAGAATAAGTGGGTTACTGGTGTGCAATAAATAGCTGTTGGTAATGTTTTAGGGGAGTGAAAAGATGGAAGGGATGGAATTTGCAAATTGGCAGAATTTGTAAAAATAATTCTGACTTTAATGATGCATTTTATTTTATGGCAAAATATTTCATAATTGGGATTCATATAAAAATGAATGCACATAAATGAGGTATATTTCCTTGGTAGCCATTGATTGGCATGTTATTTCAACACAGGAAGAAAAATGTTTACCTTATAAGTTATAGTTCAGTATTATATACTACTTTTAGAAAAAAAAGGATTTGGCTTTAATTAATTTATTTATTTGAGACAAAGTCTCACTGTGTCGCTCTCAGTAGAGTGCTATGGTGTCACAGATCACAGCAACCTCAAACTCTTGGGCTTAAGTGATACCCTTGCCTTGGCCTCCCAAGGTGCCTGCTACAACACCTGGCTATTTTTGTTGTTGTTGTAGTTACCATTGTTGTTTGGCAGGCCTGGGCTAGGTTCGAACCTGCCAGTCATGGTGTATGTGGCCAGCGCCCTGGCCACTGAACTACAGGCACCTAGCCTGGCTATATTTTAAATACCAAGCTCAAGTGGCTAAGGCACCAGCCATATATACCTAAGGTGGCGGGTTCAAATCCAGCCCGGGCCCGCCAAACAACAGTGACAGCTGCAACCAAAAAATAGCCAGGCTTTGTGGTGGGAGCCTGTGGTCCCAGCTACTTGGGAGGCGGAGGCAGGAGACTTGCTTGAGCCCAGGAGTTGGAGGTTGCTGTGAGCTGTGATGCCATGG